>NW_022436976.1:19103046-19308524 GCF_009761245.1 Sapajus apella | reverse complement strand
AGAAAGAAAGAAAGAAAGAAAGAAAGAAAGAAAGAAAGAAAGAAAGAAAGAAAGAAAGAGAAAAGAAAGAAAGAGGAAGGAAGGAAGAAAAAGGAGGGAAGGAAGGAAGGAAAGAAAGAAAGAAAGAGAAAGAAAGAAGAAAGAGAAAGAAAGAAACAAACAAAGAAACAAAGAAAGAAGAAAGAAAGAGGGAGGGAGGGAAGGAAGGAAGGAAGAAAGGAAGGATAGATTAGAATGTGCTCAGAGGAAAGAGGAAAGGAAAGGAAAAGAAAGGAAAGGAAGAAAGAAAGATTAGAATGTGGTCAGACGCTCAGATGAAGTCCACACCTATGCCCTCTGTAGCTTGAACTAAAAACAGCAGCCTAGGAATGACCATATCAGGCATCCAGCCTACGAATGACCTAGTAAACATTTATAAAAGCAATGCCTTCAAGAGCTGCCTTAAAGTAAGGTTATCCTGAGCCTTGACCTGTTTCTTCTTGAAAATACATTTCACCTCTCTCATTTTCTCTTTATTCTTCCTCCCCATGCCTACACTTTTAGAGGAAAAGTCCGGTAAGAAATAAGTCCTTTCCACTTTGGGGACAAACATTATTTATTCTATTTATTTTCATTATCTGCATATCTAATGACTGACTGTGTTTAACACCTAAACAAGTTTCTGAACTTTAAAAGCAAACCTTTGTGAACCATGACCAGGTCTCATTATGGCACGTGGGAAAAAAAAAAGTTGGTTACTGATTAAGGGCCTTGGGGTAATTTTGTTGAGATTCACCTCTGCCTCAATCACAGGCATATGATCAAATATTTTTGGTACCAAGTTTCATTTATTGCAGCTTCCAATGGAATTAGCCAAGCTACATCTGCGTATCATGAGCTAAGCAAACATTTTTTAAGTTAATTTCTGATTAGTGTTCAACATGGTAGCATCTAGAATGCATATGAAGCTGGTCTTGGAATAGGGAGTTGTAGGGAAGCTGGGGGGGTTTATTTTGTTTTTGTTTTAGTAAATCAAAATATTCCCTCCTGGAATTGTCAGAGACTGCAAAAGAGGATCTTTATAAAATGTAAATTACCTCCTGGATGTTAATTTTTAGTAGCAGTGGGTGATTTTTGGTGGCAACACAAGTCTTATATGATGTACCTACATCGTTTTATTTTAGAGAAACACAAGGAATAGATCTCAAAAAAAAAAAAAAAAAAAAAAAAAAAAAAGTCAGTTCTCTTCTTGGTTGCCTGGTTTGTTGGGAACGTGCTCTCAGGATGGCTGACAGAGGTGACCTCTCTGCTGGAAAATAGGAAAATATTATGTTCCATGTTCACAGCACCAAGAAGTGGTTGGCATATTGTTAACACACCTAGGTGGATGTTGCAGTAAATGCTTTCACCTCTGATCCTTCCCACTGACCAAATCCTGGCAGCCACTGTCCCATATACAGGATACTGTGCTTATAGAAAAGCCATAGGACAGGAGGGAGGAGGAACAGAAGGCACAGGAAGGACCCAAACATGAGACCAAAACATTAAAATGTCTCAAAATGTGAACCCAAGTTTTTTGGTTTCCAAAAATAAAATAAGCAGCTATGATTATGATTATTACTAAGCTAAATGGCCCTCTTCTGAGCAATTCAGAATCAACTATGCTTCGCCTGCTCTGTGGCAGCAAAATATTACTGGTGCTCTTTAACAGCCTTTCCTTCCATTATGCAATTTCATTTATTCTTATAGACCCTGAATCTTTTTCTGAATTAACCACATTTGACCACTTCAAATACCCACAGGACTCTGTGGCCTGAGGTTTGCCTCTGGTGCTTTAAAAATTCTCCTTTTCATTAGTTTTTCTCCTGTTGTCCTTCACGGCAATTTTAACTACAGTAATTTACCCCCGTCACTCCCTCACCTCATTTTTCTTTGTAAATGTCCATGTTGATTCCTCTGCCTGGTCATTTTGATGATACCTTGGTTACTAGCAGGTTCTTTGTTTCTCTTCCCAATTGAAGTTTTAGAAGATCATCTCAAATATGTCTGATCTAATATAATAGACAGTCTCTGTAATCTAACTTGTGATATGTAGTAGACCCAAGTTTAAAGACATTCAAACACCTACAATAATGGGGCGAATAGATGCTTGCCAAATCGTTTGTCTTCACCCTAAAGCATTTAAAAACAAATAGGAATGCTTGTAGGAATCTTAATAAACATAGTGATCATGTATTCTAATTCCTTCCTGGAAAATTCTCTAATTTTAGTCACTTAATTTGCTAAAAGAAGACTATAGAAAAATCATATTTGTTTAGTGCTTTGTAGTTCATTGTCCATTTTCATCTGCTTTCCCCCATTTAGCAAATTGGGATGTCATAAAACTTCAAAATCTCGGTTATTTAATGAATTTGACAAGCAGGATAGATTGTTTGGTTAATTGGAAATGATAAACATGTTAAAACACTTTATTCACGTTGACTAAGACTAAGGTATCTCAGTTAACTGGATTTCAATGAACTCTGTTATGCAAAAAATAATAAAACAGAACTGCCGTGTAACATAAAAACACTGTGAAGACGGTGAGGACATAGGCTGCAGTATTGTCTTTTACGTAGACATATTCATTTTGAAAATTATATACATTTTAGAAATATACCATATTCTAGATCTTCATTCCAGTGACAAAATCACAGATTAGCAGTGTTTATCCACTTTGAAAATAGCCTCAAGGTAGAAAATAAGAGCTATCTCTAAGTGGAACACCGAGATAAAAGTAGAAGGGAAAATAAAATGTTTTCCAAAACCTTCTCCAGAAGGCATTAGAAGAACAAGAGAAATCTGGATATTGAACACAGTATTTAATTAAGAATGAAGGAAATTTGTTCAGAAAACAAGTAGACCACTTGCAAGGTCTCTGAGTAATCAGACACAGAAATGAAGTAGTAATAACAGCAGAGAGTACTTACTGAGAGCTTATTATGTATGCTACAAATGCTTGCAATCAGAGATAAATTGACCTCCTGCAGATTCTGAACAACTGAATAGGTGTTTTGTTTGGTTGTGCAGTTAAAAACAATTTTAGCCCACATTTCAAAACTAGAACATTTCAAATTAAAAAGAAAATCCGGATGTTCATCATCTCTCTGATGACCTGGCAGGCCTAAGCCCACATTCTCACGTGGCAGACATGGGGTGCACTGAATAGCGGCCAGTTTTCTAGAGCCTCATCATGTGTATGTGCCTGACTCCCAGCCCCCTATCCCCCCACCCACTTCTTACTCCTGCAAGCACTTGGGTTTGCAATCTGGACGTAGTTCTCTCAGCTTATAGAATATATCAAGACCAGATACTAAGTTAGTTTTCTCCTGCCTTTGAAGAAAATTCTGTATTTAAACAAAATATAGAATGCTAAAGGCTTTGACATTCTTGGGAAATGATGGGAGAAAGGGTAAAATTAAATTTTGAACAGGCAAAGACCCTACCCTCCTGGCTAATAATAATTTTTCTGTCCTTGTCCGGCATAGCCTAAGCCGGTTTTTGCTCATCAATGGTGATAATTGACATATATAAAGCCCTTCCATTTGCTTCTGGAATTCTTTTTCTTTTGAAACTTTCAGATGGCTCTTAATCATAGACCTTGAGGCTTTCTGGGTCTACACTTTGGACAGCTTCTAGCTGTATCTTTTGGGTTCTGTTTAATCAGCCTGTGACTACATGGATTTGAACAGCTATTCCCTGATGAGGGCATTTTTCAAATGTAGTTTCCAAAATGCTGTATCACAAGGTTGTCTTTTAGTAGAAAAAATAAAAGCTTGAACTTGTGATTAGAAATATAGGTTTATAATTCATTGGAAATTAAGATATGACTCAATTTGGGTAGATTAATATATTTGAAATTAATTTGTGAAAGTGTTCTGAATAACCTTAAATTAAAAGTAATGGCAAAATCTACAATTACTTTTGCACGTACTTTAATAATAAAGCTTCTTGAATGTAAGTTTGCCTCTGAATGCTTGCAATCTATATTCTATTTTGCATATTTCCAACTTAGGTCGCTTTTAGTCCTCTAATTGCTATATTTTAAAAGTGAATTGTTTATCATGAAATTCCCACGCTTCCTTCTACACAAAAGAACTTTTTAATCTGGTCACTAAAGAATAATAAAGTCTAAATTTTCATATAAAAAAGTGTTTGAATTTTTCTCAAAACACAGTATGGATTAGTCAATAAGATCAGTTAAGCCCAGATATAGGTATTTATGTGTCCTTTTTTTCTCATTTTATTTAAGATACATCCATGCATATAGGCAGGTTTATAAAAAAGGTGGAATCAATAGGGAGCAATACCTGGAAAATAAGGCAAATAATAAAGTCTGTAATATTACAAGTAAATTGGCTAGAGTAATATGTCAATGCTACTTACAAACTGGTCTGAAAAATAACCATTCCTGGTGTTAACCACAATGGTTCTCTGCTTTTGGAGTTCTTCAACAATGCCATGCTTGGCATCATAGAAAGAATGAGAAAATGAGAAATCAGAGATCTAACTTCTGTCTCTGGTTCTACCTGTTTACTAGCTGTGTATCTCAGAACCTCACCTTCCTCTCTATAGCATGTAGCCAGTTGGACTAGATATCCATGGAGGCCTACTAGATGTAAAAGCTACAAGTTTTTGCTTCCTCTCTATGTCCTAGAAAGACCATCTCTACATTTGAACAAACTCCTAGCTCTCTTTGTGTTTGTGCTCTCAGTTTTGATTTCGGGAGGTTGCCTCTGGCAAATCCATGCATTAGCCCACATATTGAAAGGAAAACTGAACAACAGCTCTTTCCCCACTCACATCCTAGTCACTCATGTTACATCAGAAAGCTCCTAAAGAGGCAGAGCTGTCAGAGATTGTTGGAGTAAATTGATAGCAGCCACAATCAAGGTTTGAAAAGCAAAAGAAAGAAGTCATACCTCTGCTTGTTGTGTTTTCTAAGGTCTTCTGGTCCTCCGGCATTCTGTTGCTGCTGGACAGTTTTTGTCATTCCCAACTACGTTTGTCAGGGGCTCTTTGTCTTTCCCATCACATTCTCATCTTTCACATCATATTGGTAGAGTTGACACAAATCACTAGGCCAAGAACATTCAACATAGAAAAAAAAAAATCCTCATAAGCATACCTTCCATAGAACACCAAAGAAAAGATACAGACAAGGAAAGGGGCTGTCTAAATCCTGCCTCTGGTTTTTCGTAAGCTTTTTTTGCACCCTAAGTATGTGGGAAATCCATGATTGCCTACATTTGCTAACACCCTGCTCTGTAGGGAAACAGTTTGCTTTGTACTATCTCTAAGTACCCTCTCCACAAACTATCTAGAGAGAAACTTCTCTGGCAAGACATTAAACACTGTCAGTAAAGTTTTCTTGTATGTTTCTACCTTATTCTTATGTACACATAACTAAAACTTATATGTCCATATTAGCAAAGCTGTATTGTACAACTAATAGCCTCTCTTTAAGGTTCTCCAAAGCCTCCTGTGGTTTAAATAAGCTTTAAACACTGGAACTGCCTGTCTTTCTTTGGCCTGATTATCTGGAGGGTGTGTTTGGTTAGCTGTAGCTATTTATGAAGTCTTCTATTACCCAAGCCTGTTGACTGATCCATCGTTCTCTGACTAGGTGTCTGTTCTCTCTTCCTTTTTGCTGATCACAGAGGCGCAGCCCGGTAAGAACTCTCAACATTTTTACCTTAAACATGTATAGAGAAAATTGCTGCCAAGGCAAGGTGGCCAGGTTGGTTTCCCATTAAATTTATGATAACCCAGTGTGAATGAGGCAGATGAAGTAGGTTTACTGGTGGAAAGCCTCTGACCCTCTTAAGTATCAGGGGCATATTTTAGAATTGTCAGAACACTTTCCCATAATGAACTAAATTAATACATGGGAGTCCCAACTCCTAATACTAAATTTGGAAAATATATGGAGTGTGTGTGTGTGTGTGTGTGTGTGTGTGCATGTGTGTGTTTGTGTGTGCATAAGAGGCCTAGAGAGTCACCAGAAAGTACCATACAAGTTGATAGCAAAGAGATAATAAAGAATAATAAAACTATTAAGAATGTAAGGACACCTTTTTTAAGCCATCATTGCTTTTAAGCCTGAATTCAAAATATCTCCCTGGACCATAACTTACAGTGATCGGAATATGCTGATACAATATTATGATTTCCATCTTGGGAGAGGGAGACACACTTTCAAGTCAATATTCCTAGGCTATCACATAATTCTAAATAAATTTCATCACAGAAGACAAATTTGGGGAGGGCAGACCAAAATTAATTCGCATTGTTCAAAGTGAAAACTGTCATTTTCCTCAAGTTTGAAGAGTATCATGAATTTAAAGCAACAAAAAGAAGGGTCTTTGTTAGTTTGAAATGACCCCCATTTACCTGGTCAGTCCCTTAAGAGAGGAAATGGAACTGAAAACAGTGCTCTCTGAAATATCCCTAGGCCTGTGCCAATCCAGTTAGTCCATTATTATTTGATGCAAATATCCAGCCCCAGGTGACCAGTTGGTGGTTCTCTGCTAAACTACATAACTAATGCCATTCAAAGATGGCATCTGCAGAGACTGCTAATCTATGGATGATTCCAACCCAGCTGTTAAGTGACATCACAGATTATGAAAAGAGTGAATTCATTCATTCAAAGTGAGGAAACTTATTCACAATATACATGTAACAACAAACAAGCATTGAAAAAAGGAATATACGGTCACTTGAAAAGGGGAGGTTTTGAATCCAATGGTCTTTTTTCCTGAATGTGGTTTGTATGATCATCACCTCAGTCTTTTTCTAGATATGTCTTGCTGCAACAACACTGAGGTCATCAGAGATCAGTATTCCCATCCAGCAGATAGCAGGACTTTTCTGTTGTTGCTGACTTGCTGCTGATCTTTCAAACATTTGTTCCTTTCTAAATTGATATTAGCTTTGTTCTTCCTAATTTCTAAACAACTGAGTTCTCTTGAAAATTTCTGCCATGCCTTGCTTGCACTTAGTCTGGTATTGTTCATTCATGAAGACTTCTTAATAAAAATGTTACAGGGCCTTCTTTAGTGCCTTTCCACTGTGAATACCTATTGAATGAATTGACAAATCTGGGACTTGATGGTTGTAAAAGGAGCTCTGTACCTTTCTTGGTTTTATGGATATTAACACTTAAAAGAGTAGGGCTGAGAGACAGAAGGGTCTTCAATATAGCCTCTGGGACCTCCAGGGTTTCAGGCCTCACAGTACTAGGTAGGCTGTGTTCCCTCAATGCCATTTATCAATCTTGTGATTGACTGCTTGGAACTAAATCCCCTCTATCTCTTCCTTCAGATCTTATTAATGAAATTCTATCTGAGGGTTCATAACCCAGAAAAGCATTTGTTATCTAATTATTTCTGTTATCTAATCATGTCTGTCTGTAGAGCCTTCTTTTCTAAAAGCAAACCTGTATCCAAACTTCCATAATGACCTAAGCAGATATATGTGGCCATATTTATTAGAAAGTATAAATAATGTAGTAATTCTCTATATGACACACTTAGTAGGGAGAAAGAGATCACATTATTAGCAAAAAAAAAAAAAAAAAAAAAAGCCAGAAAATATACTTTTGAGAGATTGAGAAAGCATTGAATGGAACTTTATTCAGATTGGAACTGCTCCTCGCATAAATGGGTTCAAAATGGGACAGAAAATCTTTATATAGCCTTAGGAACAAGGGAAAGAAGCTTCTTATAGGTCTATTACAGAGGTGCTAAATCTTGTCCTAAGCTGTTAATGTTATACTTTGAGAGAAGAAAACATATCTGTGACCACCAGATTGAGCATTCACTAAAATTAAAAAGTAGGAAAAAAGGGTTTGGTGACCATCCACCAAATGTGTTCATGGTCTCGCCTTTTGTAATACTTTTTTTTTTTTTTTTTTTTTGAGAGCGAGTTTCGCTCTTGTTGCCCAAGTCGGAGTGCAATGGTGCGATCTCAGCTCACTGCAGCCTCTGCTTCCTGGGTTCAAGCAATTCTCCTGCTTCAGCCTCCCAAGTAGCTGAAAATACAGGCACCTGCCACCACACCTGGCTAATTTTTTGTATTTTTAGTAGAAACAGGGTTTCACCATGTTAGCCAGCCTGGTCTCGAACTCCTGACCTCAGATGATACTCCTGCCTCAGCCTCCCAAAGTTCTGGGATTACAGGTGTGAGCCACCATGCCCAGCCTTGGAATACTTTCTTATATGTACTTCAGCTTTCCCTGTCCTCAACTCTGCCTCTGTCATTCTCCTACAGCAAGCATGCCAAGCCATGCTCTACCCCACGATGCAACCATCCTAGTGGTCTACTTTTCTGGTAGCATTCCACACAAAGAACTTTTCACCACTTCTGTTTTTTAATCAAAACTTTTTATCTAATCAATCCTTCTACTATCTAAATAAGTTTAAGCTAAGGCATTAAAAAAACTGGAGGTGACCTGCTCAGATTATTCCTGCCAGGGCTCTTTGTATTCCAGTAATATCACAATGCCTTGAGCTAAAGACATTACTCCCAATTCATGACTGATGGGCCTGGTGGCAGGCAAGTGGAAGACATTGGGAGAATGAGTGCATAGGGTGGAATTCCCTGGCTTTCTGAATAAAACTGTTCGCTCAGTGGCAGATGGTTCCAGTTTCCCTTGCCTTTTACTCTTGCCACCTATACCTTTTAAAATCACGTTTGTAAACGGATGACTGTTTCCATTAGCAACCTGGGGACCCCAACTGAAAGGAGCATGCACTACTCCTAAATACATTCTGTAATTTTTGAACTTCAACAAACATATGCTAAACATTCTTATCAGCTAGAGTTCAAGAGGTTTTTTTTAACGGACTATTCAATATTTGAAGTTGATTTACCAAATCTACCCAGGTAAGGGGTTTTTCTTGTTCAGAAGACTTATGATTTACCCTTCCTTCCTCTCTATAATCTTTGAGTGAAATAAAAAACTGATTTCTATGTGTGTATCTACAATTTCCAACTTAAATGCGGTTCTGAGAAAAATTTCATTTCTCTATCTGTATTTATTTGAGTTCAGTTTAATTGCAATGAGAGAAATAATACATATTGTACATAACATATATGTGGTCTTAAACCTTATAGTGTCTATTTCTAATTCTAGGGTGCAATTAAAAGGAACTTATCCAGTAAGTATATCTTAGCTACCAGAAATAGCGTATGATTTGAAAGAAAGAATAGTTCCTTGGATCTTGGAGTATATATACATATGAATTATACATTCTTGGGCTTAATTTTTAATTTTTTACTTTTACAGCAAAGAATTCTTGTAATGATAGAGGGCCCCTGTGAGTGATTAATATTTAAGTTCTGAAAATAAATATTTTTAATTGCTATTTTCTGTCTATATTTGTCAACTCTTGCTATATTGTTTAACTTTAGAAATGAATTTAATCAAGTATGTATTTGTTGCTGGGGGTGGGAAGAACAGGAGGGCAGAAGGAACTGAAAGTAGAAGCAACTTACCCATTCTTCTGTTATTTGATATAAAAATGTTAGTCAACCAAAGTGATACAGGTTATAATATACATAGGGCTCAATTTTCCTCTGCTGCATACAACACATACTAGGAGATTCTAAATTCATGGTTCATAGTTTTCAAGATACGTTTTCTTGGCATTTCAAGAAAAGAACAGGCAGAGAATGCTGGATTCATGTACTACACATATGGCCTGGCTTAGTATTTTCTTAATTAGAAAGCAGAACCAGTCAAGGCAGCAGACATTCCAGGAATGGTATGCTCTTTAACTAAGCACTGCAGTATACAAATCTTCTCTTTGATGGCTTGTCACCGGAAGTTCCTTAGTTAATGAGGTTTTGCAAATGCCAAAGAAAACACCACTACATATGCCTAATATATGGTTGTTGCATTGCCAGGGGAGAAGCTTTGTTTTGTAAAGTTTTCATTTGAGTTGCTTATTGATGAGACTTAAATCTCTAAGTGTTTCCAAACATAGGTTATAAGACATATCAGGGTATGGTAAAAAAATATGTCTAAATAGTTCCTTTGTCCTGTGCATCAGGTGAAGAAGTGGCAAGACCCAGGCGTTCCACACCAACTCCAGAACTTATAAGGTGAGTGTGAAAGATATTAGTTGTGTTTTATGCAAGCCATCATGAACTTTAAACAATTAGGCAAATCTCCTTTGGGCTAAACTCTTAGCTCCCATTAATAAAGGATCTACTGAAACATGTCAGTTCAAATGTCTATAGCATGGTCCAAATATGTTATTATTTTTCATAAGTCAGCCCAAGGGAGACCTTTAGGGAAATACTCTGCATTTATCTGAAGTAACTGCCTATCAGAATGTGCAGTCCCCTTCCTGATGGGGCCACCAAAGTTCTCTAAAGAGGTCTTTTGGTGTCTGGAATGCTGATCTACAATATCATTATGTTACTCTATGAAAAGAAGCATGTCTAGTTGGATACCATCTCATGATGCATTCCACCTGCCACACACCAAAGGAATTTTCCGTCTGCTTTTAGTTTTTGGCAAAGCATTGTATTTTACAGTGTACTCTGTGGGTTGGGTAAGTATTGTACAAATGGGCATTGTTTTATATAAAGACTGCTATTTCTATTTATAAATTGGATTATTTTCAATATTTATCCTCCTTCTCCTACCTCTCTCCTCTCCTTTTCACTCCTTACCCTTTACCATACACACATAGACCTCATTGGGATCAATAAGGGAAATCAGATTTGGAGAAGAAATGAAGATAATTATGCATCATTTTCTTAATAATCAGTCTGGAGTAATAATTAAGAGAAGGGATGCCAGTGTAACTTATTATCCTCCTGTTCCCCTGATTTCTCAATATTTCTCCTTCTGAGATTTATTGTATCGGGGTATTGGAGGTTATAACTAGTCTATTGGAGGATAAAACTTCTCGGTAGCTTTTTATTTAATATCCTTATGCCTGACTTTCACTAATTATAAACTGCATTAACCACAACACAGAGATGTGGCGAAATCAAATGTAAATGGTATTTGAGATCTTGGGGAGAAAGGTGCTTCGCAATAAACTCTCATCTCTAGTATTATCTCTTCCAGGTATAGAAAATCATGATGCTTTGAAAGAGTTATTCTCCTTCAACTTATTTCTATTGGATGAGCACCTCAGCCCTCCATTGAGAACTAAGGATCTCACCTTCTACCAGTTCTTTTGTCCCATAATACATCTGACATCCTTATAAAATAGTTTCTAGGCCTAATGGAGCTTGTATGCACATGCATGCATGCATGCACTAGTTCGCACACACATACTTGTATTACTGAGAAAAATATGGGAAAGCTTGTATATCTTTTTGAGCAATAATTTTTGAGCCTTTTTCCTCTATTTTGCCTTAATGTGTATGATTTAGCAAAAAGCCTCCAGATGACACTGTAGCCCTTGCTCCTCTCTTTGGCCCACCACTAGAATCAGCTTTTGATGAACAGAAGACGGAAGGTAGGAAAAGAAAATATGTGTATTATAGATTTTTTTTTTTCTTTTATTAAAGTACAACTTTTCTAGATTAAATGTATGTATTTTGAGGTATACTTTTAATATATTATCCTCATGCGAAGGAAAAGTTCCAATCTAGGTGTGCCGTAAAGCACAGGAGTTTAGTTTTCAAATCTCTGTTATTTTAGGATTTGAAACTTTACTTCAAGAAATATCTAATATTTCTAACAAGCTCATTCTTCAAAAGAAATCAGTAAAACTTACTGCATATCTACACATAGTCCTGTCATGGAGTAAATGTTCTGGGAGCCATACCATCACCATTTGAGGTATCAACAGGTTCACAAATGGAGACAGACCTTCATATACCCGTCATTGTCACTGTCATTGGGGTCTAGCCTCCCTGACCACATTTGCTCTTTCCCACTTGATAATGAAGGCATCAATTGGATTTCTCACAACAGTCATTGTTTGCTGGCTCAAGACCCAGGAATGACCTTGAATCATTTAGAAACTTAGAAATAAGGCCAGGCATAGTGGCTCACTCCTTCAATCCCTACACATTGGGAGGCTGAGATAGAAGGATTGGTTGAGCCCAGAAGTTCGAGACCAGCCTGGGCAACATATGGAGACCCCCAATTTCTACAAAAAAACCCTTAAAAGCTAGCTGGGCATGTTGGTGCATACCTGTAGGCTTAGTTCCTCATGAGGCTAAGGTGGGAGGATCACCTGAGCCCAGGAAGTCAAGGCTGCAGTGAGCTGTGATCACACCATTGCACTCCAGCCTGGGCAGCAAAGCAAGATCCTACCTCAAAATAAAAATAAAAATAAAATAAAATAAAATAAAAATACAATGATAGTGAAGAAATATCTTTATTTCAGCCATTATTATTGAGTTTATCTGTTAAATATTTATTCCTAGAGTTAAATATTTAACTTTTTAAAATTAACCCTGTTTTTGGATGGCTGTAAATACTGTGTGCTTTACTGATATAAAATCAACTTTCTTTAAAATGTATCTTATCTATTCCTGAAATGTGTTTATGGCTAACGCATGCAACTCCAGTAGCTATTTTTGGTAATATAAAATGTGTTTGTAAAAAATTATTTGATTTAGGAGCACCCTGGTAAATATATAATAACATGTTATCTTTCTAGAAGCTATTGGTGAAGGGTCTTAAGTGTTAAAGATGACAAGAATTAGAAGCACAATGAGTAGACTACATTAACAAAGAGACGCCAAGTACAGTAAATTAAACAAGATAGAATTTTCTAACTCTTTCATGTTAACATTCTAGAAGTAAACAATATAGGACTGGTAGAGTAGCTCTGCTGTCTTCGAAATGTGACTTTTATCTCTGGCTCCAAGGAGACTGCTGAAGCTCTCTTCTCCCATTCAGAAGAAAGGAAGTGGGGTGAGGACACTGGAACTCACTGCTAACTATTCTAAGAGCAAAACCTGAAGAGACACGGGTCTCTTCCTGGCAAAGCCGAATGGACAGATGCCATGTAGCCAGCTACGATCCTGTTACTATAGAGGGACTGGAGAATGCATTCTGGGAGATAGCCAGCAGTCAGCCACACCTGAATATTTTCAATGTTTTTGTTAGGAAAATGTACAAAGAACATTTCTAAATACTCCCTTAGTGATTTAAATGTCCGTAACTTAGAATCCCTGTGTAAAGATGGCCTTGCAGTGAGACGATCGTTTCCTTATTGACTCATCTGTGCTCAGTCTCACGTTTAATGACATAAGTGTATGGTGACTGGAGATGGGATTTGATTTGTTGCACCTAAATCTGCCTGTTTAAGGAATCCCATAACTACATGGAAACTTTACATAAAAAATAGAAATCATTCTTAAAAAGCAAAGCTGTGTTTCGCATTGAATTCATGAAGAAAATGCTGCTTCATATCTTTGGAGAATGTCTGCTCTCATGTGAAAACAGAGCGAAGACCATCTTTGAGGTTTGTGATAGAGAGGAGATACATACCCGGACGTGTCCATTTTCGTGGACTCAACTACCCTTTAAATGACTTCATCCCCTGAAGTCCTGTAAAGTTCCTGAGTGTGTACAAATCACACTACCTCTTTCAATACCCACACTTCCCTTTCGTACCTACTCATTCTTCTTTAGATCGATTTTTTATTTTTCTTTCTCTTTTTTTTTTTGAGGCAGGATCTCACTCTGTCACCCAGGCTGGATTGCAGTGGCAAGTTCTTAGCTCACTGCAGCCTCGACCTCCCACAGTGATCCTCCAGCTTCAGCCCCCGCAAGTAGCTGGGACCACAGGCACATGCCACCCCACCTGACTAATTTTTGTATTTTTTGTAGAGATTGGGTTTCACCATGTTGCTCAGCTGGTCTTGAACTCCTCGACTCAAGCAATCCTCCCACCTCAGCCTCCCAAAATGCTGGGATTATAGCTATGAGCCACTTGCCTGGCCCAGAAAACATTTTTCTGTCACTAATTGAAATGGCCTAGGGAAAATAATGTGTATTTTAGAGTTAGGTATGCCTGCATCAGATCTTAGCTCTTCTGCTTTTACCCTGGACACCTCATTCAGCCACTCCAATCATCAGTTTCCTCTCGCACAAGTGGAACTGGTATCAACCACATGGTGGGGTTGTGAGTATTCAAATAAATAGTAATAGCTACTGGCCTTCTGATACATGTTTTACATACATTTTATATGCACTATATTAAGACATCTTTCCTCCATTAATCCTCCTTATAACTCTCTAAGGTCGCTTTTATTATCTCCACTTTACACTGAAGGAAGGCAGCACAGAGAGGTTAAGTAACTTGCCGCAGTCCTACAGTCAGTGCAGAGGATAGATTCAAGCCCCATCCAACTGACTTCCCAGTCTGTCCTAGATGACATAATGAATTACAGCAGCACTTGCATAGTCCCTGCCACAGGATAGGTGTTGAGAAGCACTAACTGTTTACATTGACATAGCTATTTTAAAAATCAGAACAGGAAGAAAAAAAGGAGAAGAAATATTAAATTTAGTGTCCTTAGACCCAAAACCTAATTGCCCTACGTTAGGTATCTAAATACTTATTTTTCTGGCTCTCTTAACATATTCACCAAGCATTTTTAAAATAATATAATTCCTTTTTATGATGCTGTAAAAGGTTTATTTAAAGACCCTGTAGAATCCTTCAAGGATAGGAACCACTGCACAGAACCCAGACATTTTCAGTTTTGAAGCATATTCATAGGAGACTTTAAATAAACCAACTTACAACAAAACAAGTGTCCAGGGGGTTAATGTTTGGATTTTCAGATGGGCACCTGAGACAGAGCCAGCACTTCTGCTGATACTCAGAATGTCCTTAAGTGACCACCCAAAAGAAAATGCAGATTCTGCTCTGAAAGTTTTTATATAGCTATATGTACACACACAGACACTCCTCCCACCCACACTCACACCACACTCCTCTTTCTATTCTCTGCTTGAAAAGAATAAGGAGAGGCACATTCCTAAATTAATTTTTTAGTACTGAGACAAGAGGAAAATTATTTTGTAAAGCTCAACTTGAAATGTTAAGTTCTGAAGTATGGGGATTTTTTTTAACTCACCCTGGGACATTTTCTTTTTTGTTTCCAGTTCTTTTAGATCAACCTGAGATATGGGGTTCAGGCCAACCAATTAATCCAAGCATGGAGTCGCCAAAGTTAACAAGGCCTTTTCCCACTGGAAGTAAGTTATGTGTCTGCTCTGTCTGGAAAAATAAGTGACTCATTTTACTGTCTGTCTGCATAGTGAAATTAGGCAACTCTTAGAAAGTCTACATAAGCAACATTAGAACTGAGTAATATTAAGAAGAGATGTTATTCTCACAGGCTTTCAAGTTAAAGAGCTCAGGGCAGGTTATGAAGACAGGTGGAAAATAACACAATAAAGCAAATTATTAACCTTGAATCATAGCCTTTTCTGAAATCCCAAGTGTTCATTCATTCATTCATTGTATATATGTAAAAATATGTATATATCTGAAATCCCACGTGCTTATTCATTCATTTATTCATTGTATATATGAATGTAATAGGTTATTTAGCCCACTTGCTTATTATTCTTACATATATACAATGAATAAATATATATTACATATTTATATTGTACATATATACAATGAATAAGTGAATTTATTAATGTATATATTTATTCATTGTATATATGTAAGAATAAGAAGCAAGTGCGCTAAATAACCTACTGTGTTCCAGGCATTAGGCTATCATACATCACAGAGGTGAACAAGTCTGATATGGTCTCAGCTCGTCCTACAGAACAACTGAGGTTGCACAGGACAGGAAGGACACATTGATAGGAAAGAGTGACAATTAGGGAACAAGAGAAATGAGGCTACATGGTAGAGAGAAAGTGAGACACTAGATCAGGGTAAATTTATGTGAAAGTTGCCATTAGCCTGGCTTCTTTGGCATGGCCCAGGCGGCTGGGGAAGGAGATCCTGAAAATCTAGATAGCCCTTCACGGGTGGTGGGTTCGCTACTTAGACTGGATGGACTGCTCATCAGGTGAAGCCACCCTTCTTACAGATTTATTGAATTCCCTTTTCAGTAGACTGCATCTGAATCATGCCTGTGGAAGGCACTCTTTGAAGAAATGGATTTCAAAAAAAGGTGTTTTGGCAAGCAGGGAGATGCAGGGGGTATTTTCATCCTTTGGGCTCACATACAGACCAACTAATACTTTTTCCAGTTCAGCATCTCCAGAGTTTTGCTTCTTGGTGCCTAAACATGATCATGAGAATTAACCAAGGGGATTCATAATCAAAATCCAAGAGGTTATTTGTTGGAAATAATATTGCTATAAAGCCATGTGATCTAGCCTTTCCGAAGATATTTCCTTCATTAAACAGGATAGGAAAAACATCATTCTCAACAATTTTTTTTAAACTTCTAACTTTAAAAAAATGTATTTTTAAAATATTTAAACCATGCTTTTGTGGCATGATTTTGAATGTCTTTCCCTGCAAAATAAAACCAGTGAAAAAGCTGTAACTTCCTTGAAAACCTTTCATTACAGACCTGAGCTATCCAAGTGATCCCTGGTAAACCCTTTCCTAAATGTCAAGAGAGTAAATGAATTGTTTATGGAGGTGATGTATTCGTTTTAACTGTTGGTATTTCAGAGTTGTGAGTCTTATGTGTGGTGGTTACACTTATCACAGCAGAGGCTGTTGTTTGGTTGATGTGCGTTGTATCATTCTGCTCATTTTGTAGTTGCAGCATAGGTTTTCTATTTTAGATTATTAGGCTTTTATAGCATTTTATTTGTTTTTATGGTATTTTGTTGATTATAACCTTGATTTTTGGCAGAGATCCTTAATTAGGAGCAGAACCCCTGATTGACTCTTAACTTCTGTGGGAAAATATGATCCACTAGAGCTGTAGTTTTCAGAAGCTCATCACTGAGATTAAGAACCACATATTCCTAGGCTTTAGGATGAGGGTTGTTAGTCATACTTACTGTGTGGAAAAACAGGATGCTGCCTAAAAATAATAAATAAAGTATGGGAAGGGGAGGAGGAGGGAGGAATGACAGAATAAGCTTCTTCCTAATTTAGGCAGGTGGAAGGTACCAGCAGGCACTCTCCAGCCATGTGCCCACCTGCCACCCTCTACATTTAGGTTATGAGAGATTGGACAGCATTCAGATTCACAACTAAGCTTTGGGATGGCCTATGACATTCATGTGAATGCTTTGAATCTACCAAATAGGGCCAGTGACAAGAAAACATACTCTTAAAGAAAGAGGAAGAAGAAATGAACCCATTGAAACAGTAATTCCAGATTTTGCCCACAAAGTGACAATCCAGCTCAGAAGGGTGGATGTCTTGGTAGGGGCCATGATACTTGTTTTGGCTGTAATTTTTATCGAAGGAATCTGTTCATTCCTCCTTAACCCAAGGAGGGTCACTTTGCTTGTAACTTTTAAAGATGTACTAAAATTTAAGAAATATGATTTTGAGAAATCTTTCTGGACTCAATCCAGGCAGTCAATCCTGACTGGATTAAAAACCTTTCACAGGAGCCCCCACCCAATCTGTTATTTCCATGATTAAGCCTTCGACTGTTACTGTCAGCTAACATGATTTCGTTCAGTCAGTGAAAAATCCCTCGAGGGCAGAGGCTATTTTTATTCAACCCTATGACCCTAGTTCCTAGTACAGGACGCAGGACTTAGTTGTGGCTTGAGGTTTGTGTGTTGAATCATATTTAAGTGAATAAAATGGTGATATTATTGTCCGACATTCTTTTGATGATCTCTTATTTTCATAAAATGGAAGAATCTGAATGAGTTCTGCTTCAGTTCTTTGACTTTGAACTAAAAATCTATATAGAGCACTAATTGCTATTCCATTTCCAATAGCAGGAATATAACTGAAAGCCCAAATCCTGCTTATTTAAATCTATTGTATAACTTAGGAAGAACATGATCAATGATACTTGGTTTCTCATCTCTTTGCAGCACCTCCACCACTGCCTCCAAAAAACGTACCAGCTACCCCACCCCGAACAGGATCCCCCTTAACAATTGGACCAGGTAAGCTTTTGTTTTTTCAGTTCTGGGATGATGTGTCAAATAGATCAGTGACCCAGACAAACATGCCCTTGATGTGCTGAAAACTGTAGGCTACACTAAAACATTACAGTGTCACCATTTAGTTTTGCTTCCATTAGAATTTCTTATGCAGACTTGTTTTAAAGCATCACTGCTGGGTTTCACACACACAAAAATTAGTAATAATTTCTCAATTAAATTTTTTCTTGGTATAATGTTGTTGAATGAGGGCCATTTTATAAAATGAAAGGAAAAAATCTCAATATGAAAAGTCATTGTTTAATTAACCCCTCACTTCTTTGGATCTCATTTTAATGATTTACAAATTCATAGTCTTAAAGCACAATTGATATTTTTTCAAGACAATTTCCTAAGACTAAAACTATCTAGTCTATGAAGACATAAAATGGTTCCCAGGGTATGCAGCATACTGGTGGTGGGGAAATTCTTTTTCCAGTGGTCATTCAAGTATTTATTACCCCATGGCAAAGAGCTATGTAAAGATTATGAAATATGGCAAGGAACTGCTACATGCCTGTAGACAGATAATTCTTAAGGCACACCTTTATCATCTATTAAAATCAATACTATGTATTCATACAATTTATAGCCTACTAAGTCTTACTGGACTAGCAAATCAAAAGTAGTAATAGCTGTTTTACGTGCCTGGGCCCTTAGAACATGGCTTTTTATCACTTTCGGAATTCTACTGCAGCTTCATCCTTTGCTATTTATGCAGCCTGGTGAGTTTGATAGCTGCACGGTGGGCATTCATCAACAAAAGCAAAAGCAAGATGTAGTCATTTACGAAATTTATATTGACTCAAACCCAATAGAGAGTCATCCGGCGCTTCATAAGTAAAGATGTCTGCAGGTTCAAGACATTTTGGCCCCTTGTATTTCCACAAATTGTGTTAGATATAAATACACCTACTAGCACAAGATTATAAATATTGCGGACCATGCAAAATGCTTCCCCATTTATCTGCAGCCTTGGAACCTTGAAAATTAATTCCTTTTAAGTCAGAAATATAGAAATACTAAGATAGTTCATCTAGTTCAAGAGTTATATAAAAGTAAAGTGACTTCTGCTCTTGCTTTTCAGTTATTTAGGTAACAATTTCTAATGTGAATAATCTCAGTTTTTAAAAAGTGCATTTCTTCATACAGAGCTGTAGAAGATAGTTTTTAATTTTTTCTCTTATTGCTATGAATTAAAAAGAATAGCTTATGCTGATGTTTTAGCAAAACAGAGACTTTTCGGTATCATGATACCCTATAACTGAATATCAGTTATGCCTATGATGTTTACAGGTCAGACTTAATGAGAAAAGAAATTATAAACGTTTTTAAAATTATTTTCTTCCCTATTAAGCAGGTAGATATGTAACGGTTCTAATAAGTAGCAAATGCCTCCTCAATAATCTGTGTGTGTGTTGTGTACGGGGTGTGTATATCTGTATTTGTATCTTTGTGGTGATAACTTCTTAATCTTTGTACTGTGTTTCTGGTGTTTTTAAGGTTAAGGATATACAGCTAAATATGATGTGATTTTTTTTAATTAATGAATATTATAATCAGTTTCACCAAAGTCTTGATTTGGTATACTAGAGTAGATAATCTTTATAAAATATGAGGGCGTCTTTCACTTCTCAATTCTTTTTATATTGTGTGATGTGTATTTCAGTAGGCCAGATTTTCAGAAGGGACCTTGCTTTTGGACCTTGCTTTTTGGAGAAGTCCCAGAGCCTGTACTTCTCTGTGAATCTAACACTGTCTTGTCAAAATGTTCACACTGTGTTCACCTGTGGGCAGCCTTTGAGAGCAGTATCATGCACAGCACTTTAAATGACGGTAAAAGTAGCTAGCTGTGCTCAGCTTGCAAAAAAGAGTAAATAATAGCATAAAAATATGATGCTCACTTTATGGAGTGGGAGATCTCTCCCCCTACCTTCAGCTCCTAATCCAACAGAGATATTTTTATATCATCAAGTATGCCCACTGAGGCACCTCACACATCAATGTATCTTCCAATCTTTGCCTCCCTCCCTCACTCCCCACACAAATAATAAGTCAATTAAAGTTTAAAATCAACTACTTTAACCACAGGAAATGACCAGTCAGCCACAGAGGTCAAAATTGAAAAGCTACCATCCATCAATGACTTGGACAGCATTTTTGGCCCAGTTTTGTCCCCCAAGTCTGTTGCTGTTAATGCTGAAGAAAAGTGGGTCCATTTTTCTGATACATCCCCGGACCATGTGACTCCGGAGTTGACTCCAAAGGAAAAAATGGTGTCCCCACCAGCTACACCAGACAACCCAGCTGACTCCCCAGCTCCAGGCCCTCCTGGCCACCCAGGTCCCACAGGCCCCCCAGGGCCTCCGGGGCCTCCTCGCCATGTACCATCGCCGCTCAATTTAGAAGAAGTCCAGAAGAAAGTCGCTGAACAGACCTTCATCAAAGATGATTACTTAGAAACAATCTCATCTCCTAAAGATTTTGGGTTGGGACAGAGAGCAACTCCACCTCCCCCACCACCACCCACCTACAGGACTGTGGTTTCGTCCCCCGGACCTGGCTCAGGCCCTGGTACGGGGACCACCAGTGGTATGTCTTACGCTTGAGTGTGCTTCGTGTGACGGGGAATGGCCATGGCTGCTGCAGTGTGGGCAACACCCTCCTCCTGCCTGGCAGCTGGCTTCAGAGCTTCAGCCCTCACGCCTCTGGTCTGGGTGCCCTGTGGCCCCACAGCATGTCCTAGTTCATCAGATGCTCGCAGTCATGGTCCAAGTCTGTGGATGTGTTCTGCCTTGCACTCCCAGCCCTTAGGTGTGCCCTGCTGTCCACCCTGCATTTAGGAGGTCTCGATTTCTAAAACAAAGCTGTCATGCCATTGTTTGGAATTCAGGAAAGTCCTAGGAAGACAGATTTCACAGAGAGTGGATTTCATGTTAAATGTCTGATTTCCTTGTTGGATGCCTCCACAAGGACACTAGGTTTTGTGGTTCAGTGTGTTGTGTGTATATGTAGGCAGGCAGGAGAGGGTGAATGGGCTTCTTTTATTTTTTTCTTTTCTTTTTTTTTTTTTTTGGTTGTGGAAGAACTGTGTTAACCCCTCTGATTTCTTTAGAAGAAAAGATGTAAGGCTTAAAAAGGACATTTTAGGAAACGACAAAAGAAAAAAACAGGATACATATACTGCAACACTAATCTAATCAAGCTATCACTGAAGACAGACTTGTTTTCTGTTCTCACTATTTGACACACTCATCAGGCTATGAGGTCAACTCTAAGTGTGGTGACAGGTGATGGAGTCTGCCGATTCTGACATTGAATTTTATTGTTTTTCCTTATTTGAAGCTTCATTTTGGGTTTTTTAACAATGAAAGCATGGATCACCTGCCATGCACACCAAAGCAATATCAAGATTTTCAAATGCATCTTCCTCTATATCATTTATTCCACTGTTGCCCAAATTTGTCTGACAACATCCCCCAGTGCTTTCCTTCCTGTGCATGTGAGTTCGGTTTAGGGACCTTCGGGGGGTGCCATGTATTTGTTTTGCATTTGATGTGAAAGAGGCAGTAAAGTACAAGGTGCTTAAATCTAGTAAGAGACAGAAATTCTACTATTTGGTCATCATCACTGTCTCTTTCAATGAGGTCTTTCAGAATTTGCTCTGTGCTTACAAATCCTTCTGTGCTTAAAGTGAGAGCATCCATGGTGGTCAAGAAGAGGGCTAGGTGTTCACCTGTACTGCACACAAAACCAATGTTTTTTATCATTAGGTGCGTATCCCACCAGGTCCTCATCCCCCCAAAACGAAAACTATTCAAAATCAGCAAGTATTTTTACCATAAGACCTTTGGGAGTCTTTACTTTGCAAATAATAGAAACTATAGTTTCTTCTCCTGGGCACCATGCTGTTTGTTTGCTTTGTTTTGCTTTGTTGTTAGACAGAGAGTTGCTCTGATACCCAGGCTGGAATGCAGAGGTGCCATGCTGGCTTACTGTAACCTCTGGGCTACAGTCTTCTGGGTTCAAGTGATTCTCCTGCCTTATCCTCCCTAGCAGCTGGAATTACAAGTGTGTGCAACCACACCGGGCTAATTTTTTTGTATTTTCAGCAGAGACAGGGCTTCACCATATTGGCCAGGCTGGTCTCAAACTCCTAGCTTCAAGTGATCCACCTGCCTCATACTGCCAAAATGCTGGGATTACAGGCGTGAGCCACTGCGCCCAGCCCTATCTGCTTTTTGGCCTAAATGCTTTTTGTACATTATTTCATACAACAACAGCATGTGGTAGATACTGTTATTTTTCCCATTTTACAGATGGGAAAACTGAGGCTCAGAGATATCAAGTAATTTGCCCAAATTTACAAGCTGGAGGCAATGGACTGGATTCATACTCAGCTCTGTCTGATCCGGAGCCTATGCTGTTAACTGGTGTGCTTTCCAGGCACTTTTGTAAGATTTAGTCATAAACATTCCAAACTTATTTGACTGCTGAGACCTGTCTGCACTGCCCAGTGTTATCAACAAGATCACCAAAAGTCTTCCTCAAAATGTACTCCTCTGTGTTCCTCTCCCTAATTCTAGAGGGTTACAGCATCCATCTTCATCCCTCTATTATTTTTTTTGGTCTTTTATGGGATACAAAGCTCCTTATCAATCTGTAAAGATAATAAAGAATCACTATGTAAAGCCTCCAACCACACACCCAGAAAGACATTAGTGGTCCATTGTAAAAGAGGGCTGTGTACTTCTGTTTTCTATGCAGCTCTCCTAATCCAGGCCCTCAGTCTTCTGAAAGGACATTTAAAGAATACCCACCTCCCTCCACAGGTAGGCCACAATGCTCTCCTCAAAAGAAACACCTTTAGCCAGGCGTAGGGAGGACAGGTGGCTTTGGTAATTCATCTGTGTTTCATCTAACACCTTTCATAAAGCTCTCAAAGATACTTGTTCAATTGAATTTATCACTGATCTAATTAGGAAGAAAGGAACGTTTGTTTTCCTTCTGGAAAATTTGAGAGTTTTGTGGTGATTTTTAATGTTTAGCTTCCATATCCTTATTTGAAATTATTTTAAAATGTTACCAGTAAAGACTTGATTCTTAATAATTGAGCTGGAAATAGCTTGACTTTACTAGTATTAAAAGATTGGATTTCTAAGTAGAAGATTGAACTGGGTCACTGAAGCCCATGAATAACTAAAGCTCAGCAGCATTATCTCCTTAATTAAGTCCCAGTTTATTTGCTGCTTAATCTTTCGTTGATAGAACATACACAAGCTGGCAGAAATATAAATTTGAGATTGATACAATAGGTTATGGCCTCATGTTTTAAAGATTAGCAATGGTTCTCACTACTTGCTTTTTATAGCATTAGGCCTGATGAAACTAACTTTCTTGCACTTCTCAAAGCATATTTAATTATATACCACTATGCACTCATTTTTAAAATTGTATTCACAGCATGGTGACTGTCACTGACCAAGCACAGACAGTACTGACAACCTTGTGAACCAGAAGAGTTACCTGCTGTTGAAAAGCAGGTGGAAGTTAAGAATTTGCTCCCAGAACTTCAATTTCCTTATGGCAAAAAGTTATAAATACCTATTTTGGCCAGAACAGTACTTAACTAGAATGCAGACACTGGTTCTTGGCAAAGGGTATCTCTTCTCCCACGTGGGTTGCGTGCCAGAGGTTGAGGGGGAAAGAGTTTTGTTGGCTTGCACCGTGTTTGGGGGCCAGGGAAAGAAAGGAGTAAGTAAAGAATGTTCAGTGCAGCATTTTCCAACTTGGGAAACTAACGATGTTATATGCAAACATTACAAGTCAATATACAAATGAGTCTGAGCTACCTGGGGTTAAATTAACCGAATATATTTCCTAACTACAAGTCTTTCAGAGCAGCGATGTCCAATACAGTAGTCCCTAGCCACGTGGGGTTATTTTAATTATACTCTTAGTTGCTCAACATTACTATAAAAACTTCATTCTTTACATACTGTAGCCACAATTCAAGTGCTCAGTGGCTATATGTGGCTAGCAAATCTACTAACAGTTCTAGAACATTTTCACATGGCAGAAAGTTCTGTTAGTAATGTTTCAGGGCTTTTAATATGTTAGTCATCAAAAAGAGAAACATAGCATATAATCATTTACATACATATTTAATAGTTTTTTTCAAAGAAATGGTATAATTATGTTCTAAGAAACACAATGTGGGAAAGGTTGTTTAGTTCTTCACATATCTCAAAGTGCGTATGTTTTAATTCACTTGATTCTCCCAGGAACAGCATGGTCTTTTAACCTCATTTTGTGGATAAGGAAACAAGCTCAAAAAGGTAGCTTAGCTGTGGTCATAAAGCTAGTAAGTTGCAGAGCCAGGATCTGGCCCCCGCATCTGTTGGATTCCATGGGCTGCGCTTTGACCACTTCTCCCAGCTGCTTCCACTGCTCCAGCCCAACACACACATTTAAAAAAGGAGATGAAATTTGCAGCTGTAGATATGCGGTCTTCGGAGGTTGCCAAGGAAATTGATTAAACCAGGTTGAGAACAACAAATGGATTGAGAGCATGTCAATGGTTGCCAACCTTTTTAACTCACAAAACTCAATGTATTTTGGTTTTTTATTTTAAACCTTAAAGAGTGGGGCTGTCCAAATCATTTTCCAGCATTGTTCTGGAAATAAACACTCTTTAAGGGGGAAATGAAAATGCAATTGAAAATTGAAGAGTGAGGATAAAGATGCACAAGGATAGCCATCTACATTCTTAACATATGAAATGATTGGGTAATTTCACAAAAGTATGTGAAGCCTTAGTTCAGTTGTGAAATACTCCTCAGGCCCTGAACATCCTCTGCTGAACCTCAGGGTTTGGTCAAGCAGGGTTTTAACTGAAATACTCTTTTGCTTCTTAGACACTCTTTCTTAGTGTCTTTCTAGCTGCACAACAAATCAATTACTTCAATTCAGTACAGAAAAAGTGATTTCAATGGGGCATCCATAAAGGAAAACAATTTTCAATTAACAACTAACTTTTTTAACTTTTTAGTTGTATTTGTATCGAAAAAACACAATCTTAATCATCATCACCAGTATCTATTACTTTCTATTTGTGTAAAATTTTATATAGTCAACATTTTCATAAGCATTTTCAATTTTATTTGTTACAAATACCTTGCAAGATAGAAACAGTGTCTCACTTTTAAAAATAAGGAAGCTGAGATTTCAAGCCAGCAAGGCCAGAACTCAAATCACCTGGTTCTCCATCCAGTGTTTTTCAGTATTCCACACTGCCCTGATGATGGCTCCTTAGTACTTTCCCAGGCATCACTGAAAGGAGTTTTAATTTTTTTTTCTGGAACATGTAGGAAAAGAATAAACAGCTGGCATTTTTTTGAGATTGATTCAAAAGACTGTTTCTTGGAAACAGACCTACAGATAGACGTTCTGGACCATTCCTATGGTATTGTTTTCATCAAGCTAAATAGAACAACTCCTCCTCCAACATCATCAAAAAAAAAAAAAAAATCCTAAGACTTCACTGTTTGAAGATTTATTTACGCTATGCTGTTACTTCTGTCTTCTGAAAACATCCTGGATGTAAATCTACTAACACAATAATCAAAAGAAAACTTTGTAGTGGGGCCTGTGAAAACATACCATTTATTTTTAAGAGAAGATTAGCAAAAGACTAAAAACATCTATATTGAAAGGGAAATGTGCAAGCCAAGCAAAAGTAAGAACAGACTTTATGCAAAATGTGGGAGTCTACACCACAGTCCATCTCAAACTATAAGAGATTGCATTTAAGAGTATGGGTTTTGGAGGTACATACGCAGTTTAAGCTATCTGCCCTTGGACAAGTTACTGAATCTCTGATCTCCAGATTCCGCATAAATACCTAATAATACCTACCTCCAACATTTATCAAGGGGATAAGATAATATATATAAAGTGCTTAGCATAGACCCTGACCCAATGGAGAATAAAAAGTAAGAATATGGGTGGTAGTAGTAGAGGAAGGGGGAGATATAGAGGGAGTGGAAGAAATAATTGGTAGGATTTCACACTAATGTGATTACATACAGAATAAACAGCACAGAGAAATACACTCAGGATTTCAGATTATTTAAACAAGAGGAGCAAGGTTTAATCCCCCAGGGACTCTCCTAAACAGAGAAGATTTCTGAAATGATAGGTTTTGCTGCTCAACTTTAAAGCTCTTGAGAATCTGAAAATTTGGAGACTGAGATGCTAATCTAGAACTCTCCAGAGGTCCCAGTTTTGTGGTGTGTTGTTTGGGAGGCAGCAAAGGGGCGGCAGGTGTGGGGGATGATGTGTGGATATTTCCCTAGGGCAGGATTTCTGAGAATTTTCTTGGGATGATTTGATACCTCTGCTTCTAACAGAAGTGACAAAAACCTCAGGAGTAGTCGGAACTTTGCTAAGCAAGAACTGTTTGAACATTGATTTGACTTTTTTTTTTTTAAGGTTTTCAGTCAAGTTTCCCTGTGTATCTCAGACATACGACTGAAGTTAGGCAGATTCCTGAATCCAGAGACCCCACTGGTGTGCTGACTGATGTGCATGCCAGCCTCTGTGTGTCTTCTGTGTTTCATATGCTTGTCATTGACAGCCAGAAAAGTAAATCCAAGAGGCTCTTCCAAAAAATCATCATGGGCAAACTCCGCCTTGACAGATTCCTAAGCAGCCTCCTTCACAAAATAAGATCTTCTAAATTCAATGCATTTCTATTAAGATTCTAAATACAAAGTATTCATGCAACATCTAACTTATTTTCTTATATTTTGTCTTTTGCTTACCCTCCAGTGTTTGGGTACATTGATAAAGTTGGCTCTCATAATTTGACCACAGTCAAAAGCATAATTCTCTTATCATGTTTAAAGAAGAAAAACCTAAAGTGGAAAAATCATCTTCCTTCATGTTCTAATCTCCCATTATCATCTCGGACATAAACAAATTCCAAATACATGCAAAATGCAAGAGAATTTGTTATGTGTTTAGTGTGTATGCGATGATAATGAAGGGTACCTACCACACAGCCAAGAGTCTTAAGACTTTACCTTCTGTCATAGAGCATAAAAGGATTTACCTTTCACTGGGTGTCACATGGCAACAAAAGGCAATGAGCTTCTGCCATCAACCATAGATGAACGGAGTAAATTTTTTTTCTTTATTAAGAAAAAAAAGAGAAAAAAAAAGTGCTACAGTGTTTAGTGTAGTAACTGCCAAGGCAAAAAAAAAAAAAATTTTAAGTGTCTGGGACTGGCATTGTACTGTGATAACAGCGCTTTGGCCCCCTGTGTTTCCAGCCATTTTTAATACTAGCTTGTTTTTCAGGTGCATCATCCCCTGCTCGACCAGCCACTCCTTTGGTTCCTTGCAGCAGTACCACTCCACCTCCGCCCCCTCCCCGGCCTCCATCCCGACCAAAGCTACCTCCAGGAAAGCCTGGAGTTGGAGATGTGGTATGTTCCCCTCTGCCCTGGCTTGCTCAGAAACGGTGAAAATGACAAACAGAAGCTCCAAATGCCTTCAGGTCTAAGCGTTTAGAGGACTTATACAAACAACCCCAACAGGTGGCATCTGAAAGATAGTCACTGTGGTATGAGTGTACATTTCAACCCTCCTCAAATTTCTACCATCTTCAAGCCAAGATCTAAAATGATAGGAATAGGATGCTTGGGCCCTCACCTCTGCTATAGTGGGTTAGATGCAAATGCCGATAATCACATTCAATTGCACTAAATCCTTTAGAAAGACAGGTGTTTCACAATATTTGTCTGCTGTTAGAAAACTCCAGGAGAGAGCGAATCCTGGCTTCTGACCCCAGAATACAGATGACTTACTGATAGTATGCACACTATGTGAATATACAGCGAAGGAGCAGTGGCATGAGGAATTTGTTGCGAAAGTTTCTTGCATTGCATTTTAAGGCTGAGGAGTGGAAAATATTCTGTGTTTAAGGCTGAGGAGTGGAAAATATTCTGTGTTTAAGGTTGAGGAGTGGAAAACATTCTGTGTGAACAATTAGGAGAGACTTGTGGCAGAGGTAGATTTCTTTGGCATTTGCACACAGGAGCCACAAACTGATGACATCCATAATATTTGGCTGGACTAGCACAGTGCAGTATTTTTGTATTTTGTTAGCTTTAGATGAGTATGAGCTCTCACCCTGTGTCACTTGCTGAGTCCCTGAGGGCATGTGAGTTCAGTCCTGAAACAGACCTGCTGATCATGTCACAGACGCCAGCTTCCCTAAGCTCAGGTTTAGCATGTTACAGTTTATAGTTTAGCATGTTATGGTTTACAGTTTCTCCAGAAAATTCCATAAACTCTCCACTCCACAAACTCTCGTATAGATATAATTAATTTCAGTGTAAAATGGTGTCATCTACTTTTTAAAAACCTAAGTTGTCATATCTGGGGCTGGGAGACATTAAAAATATAAAGCAAAAACCGCAACCTGTGTATCTAACTTCTCATCTCTTTTCTTCTCCCTACAGTCCAGACCTTTTAGCCCTCCCATTCATTCTTCCAGCCCTCCTCCAATAGCACCCTTAGCGCGGGCTGAAAGCACTTCTTCAATATCGTCAACCAATTCCTTGAGCGCAGCCACTACTCCCACAGTTGGTAAAAATTCTCTCCTCTCTTTTAATCTGTTTGTAGTTTTGACTGGCTATTTTTTATGATCTGAAATCCCCAAGGCCCTGTGTTTCTGGTTGAAATTGTTTTGCTGTGTGTTTTGCTACTATCACCTGACTTCTTTTAAAACCACCTTCTCAGCAAAGGAGGCAAAGTGTTTTACCTACGCAAATAAACAAATACAAGAACATTAACACCTGTATTTTGCAGGAATTTTCTTATGGTGTTCCTTACAGAGCTATTCAAAAAAATAAAGAAGAAATTGCCAAGGAAGGTCTTGTAATTTAGATATCATTTCTTAAAACAAAAAGTCTCCTTTGAGGGGAAATGTTATTTAAATTCCAACCATGTACCACATCAGAAATCACAAAATTTAGAACTTGTATTTTCTTGAAGCTCTCATTTCTTCATCATTTTTGGTTGTCCTTATGTTGACAAATGGTATAAACACTGGCATTGTGAGACTTGAGCAAACTTTTCGACATTCTTTTCTAGTGCTTTCGGTGATGTGTGGTCAATTTTCCTAGAGAAATAAGTAGTTGGTGGCATTTTCAGTAAATGCTTTTGTGCCTCCTTCCTTATGCTGTGATGAAAGTGTTAAGAATGGCTGTTCAGCCGGATGGTTTTCCAAGGTATCAGTGCTTTATTTTGCCTGGAGCACCATCCCCCTTTCCAAAGCTGGTCTCTCTCTTTTCCACCTCCAGTAGGAGACAGGTTCCTGCTGCCTCTCTCATTTTTGCATCATGTCTCCCACCTAGGGCTTTCCCGTTCCATTTTTCCCATGGAATCCCCATTCCCCATTGTCTTCCTTTATTATCGGAACTCCCCTCCGGCTCTTCCATAGTGTAAACCACCTGGCCCATCCCACATTGCTTGGGAGAATCATTAGCTAAAGCTAAATAAATTCCTTCTGCTACTCTTGGAAGAACAGACTGCACAGTTGCCTTCTCACTGCACAACCTGTGAGAAGTAGGTTGGTCAAAGCCTGAAGCTCTTCCAGAGAAAGAACTGCCTGTTTTCACAGAAATATAAGTTAAAGTGTGCCTCTTAAGGCCCCCAAAGAGAATTTCAACTATATCACATGCTTTATATCTTTAATCAGATCCTCCCAAAAGAACCTTTCAAGTTTGGTGAAAATATAGCCAGTTACCTAGTTTCATGTGAGTTAGTAACAGACAGATATTTGACATTATTTATGTAGCCAGGTTTGTTTCTGTCTGCAACATCAATTGGGGCAATTTGGGGCTTCCTACCTTCCAATGCCTAGTAACTCATTTCCCTTTTGTGTTTGTTTGTTTGTTTGTATTGTTCTGTAACTTTTTTTTTTAACTCTATCTCTTTAATAATCCTTGATTGCTACAGGCCATTCCCCACACTGCCACTCTTTTTTCGAGATTAGTTGTTTCACCTACTTCATGTGATTTGCCTTGTTGGTCAGAGAAGAAAGTAAGAGTAAACTGTCACTCAGAAAGCTGAATCTCAAGTGACCTCAGATAAACCTGTAACATGTTCTTTCAATGCACTGTGGTTCATAGAGAAAATAGCACACACAAAGAATTGAACTTTGTACATGTTTTGTACAATGTGTTTCTATACTCTCTGCTGCAGAAATCTCAAATCCTGGCCAGAAACTTTGATTCTTAACACATCTAGTATGGGTTCTTTCAAGATGAACCAGAGTGGATTTTTTTTTTTAAAAAAATAGCCATGTAAGAGGATAGTCACGTTGCTTCATTATTGAGGAGCATACTGATTTTGTTTGGTTTCGTTACCTTTATTTGGTGTTCATCTTCCTGTTGAATTCCTCACCCTCCTGCTCTGTCTTTTCACCTGCTGTGGGTCACCTGACAGCCACTTTTTTCTGAAGTAAATATACTGTGGAGACTGACTGTCCCAAGGCTTCCTGTGCACTGCGCTTTCTCTCCGGAGAGGATGCGCTTTGGCTGTCCAGCACCAAAGGACCTAATCATGACTGATTTGGAATGTCAACTTAATGTAGTCAAATGGTGTGAGGGAGGTAGAGAACTTCAGCAGCAAATTCTCTGAAGTTGATAGCTCAACATTTCCCTCCCACCACATACTTTTTTTGACGTTTCCTATGGTACTTGAGCCAAAATTGGGACAAATTTAAAGTAATTCAAAAACTGAAGTTTTAAGAGCAAGTCTAAACCTTCCGCACAGCAATTCATATAAGAAAATTGCCCCTAAATGACTTTGGATGTGAGATTTCCCATGGCAGCTGTGGTTACACAATAGCAAATCTGATGCTACACCTAAAAACAGAACTTTTTTGTGTTGTCACACTAGAATAAGGAAGAGCTCCCATACAGCTGCCTTTGACTGGTTTAAAGACACCCTCGACTGAAAAATGCACCATTATTTTGTATATGACTAAGAAAGGGGGAGAAAACTGCCAGTTGAGCTAAGATAAAATGCTTTTTTATCACATTAATTATTTCAGACAGGTTAGAATGTGAAAAAGTGCACAGTTTAGAATCAATGGACCAGGCTTTCTGGTGTGTGGTGGTAATCTGGTGGTAATCCCAGCTGAGATGGGAGGATTACTTGAGCCCAGGAGTTCAAGAACAGCCTGGGCAACACAACAAAATCCTCATCTCAGTCTTTAAAAATAAAAAATAAATAAATAAATAAAAAGAATCAATGAAGAACAGTAAGTTATTTTGCACCAGTAAAAGCTCACAGGACTGCTACTATATGATTTGGGGGGAAATCATATTAATATTATAGGGATAGGGAAATTGCTTAAAGTTATTCTAAGAAACAAGCTACTAGACCTTTCAAGATACAGAGATAACAATAGAGATAATGAGGAATATCATCATTAAATTGTAAATATGGAGTCAGGCTAACAGAATATTTTTCAAGGAACATTATTATTTGTGGAATATTTTTTTCTACCCTAATCCATTTCCTTCTCAGCATTTTTCTTTCTTACTGGTCTTTGTACAAATTTTATTCAATTTTCTATTAAAATTGTAATATTATGCATAAGACCTGTGGCACTGAGTACTTTTTTAAAATCACATAGAGTCAAAATCCCAATTACTTGCATTTGTTCGTTGCTGAGAAGAGAGACCTTGTAAAGAGCTAAATCGGTTAAACTCTAGAGCACCAACTCATGCTTTTGTGACCAACTTACAAAGACATTTAGCCACAGCTGGATACCATAGACAAAGATGATATTATGATAATGCTGTTCAAAATTAACAGTCTATAACGATCAGGTGCAAGGCAAATTGAATTTGGATATTGATGAGGCTGAAATGGGATAATTCATGCAGGGACCTTGGATTTACACTGTTGCTTTTTTATGGTAACGTTGAAAGCATCTACTTTCCCATGGGAGGAAGGTTCATGCTGAGTGATCCTATTGAGCTGTCAGGGCTCTGTCAGGAGATTCTTGTTGATGGACATATGTCTGACCACTTGAGAACTGTGTTGGAGTGAAACACACTTGCATAAGTCAATTATTAATGACAATTCCTTTAGCAACTCCCTGAGAAGGTAGGGCGTGACTTCTTCCCTGGAGCCGACTTCAGACAAATTCACAGATGCTAAACGCTGGCATTTTTTAACATTTTAATTTCTCTCATAGAATCATCACAAAATAAGCAAAACACATTTTAATAACGAAATCATAATTCCAGTGTTTTAAATTTTGTTTCCTTTTTCCATTAAAATCATTCCTGTGTTCCAGTCGGTAGAGCGGGCTTCTTGATTTCATTTGGGATTTGTATTTGTGTTTTTCTTTTCCATTCGTTTATGTTTCTTTGGTTCGTAGTGTCAGAAGATGATGTTTTTTATGACAAACTGCCCTCGTTTGAAAGGCGCTGTGAAACGCCTGCAGGTATGGTGCTAGCCAAGTGATCTCTAGAGACCTAGATTTCAAAAATCCAAGCCATTATCCATCTGAATGCTATAAACTTCATGGACATGCTCCTCACCTCATGAGTGTCCAGTGCCTCTCAGATGCACCCTGTATATTTACTGTTCATTGTAGGACTCACGCCACTGAAAGTTTTTAAATGACTGTATTAAAAAGCAGCAGGTTGCATGACAGTTTCTCAGTGAAGAGGTTCAAAAGAAAAAGGTGAGATGCTATCGCTTTGTGACTTTACAGAGGAAGGAATAATTTAACTGCTCAGAATTACATGTCCGGTCACTGCTTTTTAATTTAAAAAATAATAGAGCATCATTAGTAATCTTGTTTTCTCTTTGGTACATAGGTAAAGGGTGTTTTGTGTCTGGATGCCTAAGGCGATTCCAGGGGAGGGGAAAGGAAGATATCTGACATCTTCCCTGAAATTTATGTTGATATGCAATGCTTTGTCATTTAAAACCTAAGCTAATGTTTTCTACGATCCGTAACTCTGAGTTTATCTTTCTGGAAACATAGAAGGGGATGACATTGAAGATGAAATGGATACAGCCATTGCTGAATGACAGTTTGCCCAAATTAGTGCAGTTAAAATATGCTGACGCCCCTGCATGGCCAGGAAGACTTCCACTCCATGCACACAAGCACCAAATGTCAAGCAACCACCAACACGTGCCCATTCCTTTAGGCCTCCATAGCTTTGCTTTTGCTTTTTGTTTCCTGAACTAAAAAAAAAAAAAAAAGAAAAAAAATGCATAGATTGCCAGCCTTCCCTTTTTCCTGCACGCTAATGGCATGTAGTGCCTCCACCCTTCCCTGTAGTGAGATTAATGACCTGCTCTGTAACTCACATTGTGTCCTTCTCTCTCCCTTTCCTTAACCCTTCCCATCCCGCTTCAACTCCTGGCCATACAGAGAATGAACAGCCTTCCCTCGTTTGGTTTGACAGAGGAAAGTTTTATTTGACTTTTGAAGGTAAGTAGTGCATAGCATACCAGGTTCTAATCTATACTCCCCATCCTTCTTTCCCCATCTGCATTTCCAAATCCCAGTTCTCTTCAAAAGTTCTGGTCTCACATTCCATATGAAAATGCTATGGCTACTTAGAAAATGTTAAACACTAAAGGAAATATTATATGAATTTGGTTAGTATATGATCTTCAATTTTTCACACTGAAAAAATTAAAGCTAATTTGCAGTTAATATTGGTTATTTAATTAACTATGGTCAATTGAAAACAAAACAAAACACACCTTTTTTGGCCAAGGAACTTAACTCTGTCAACCAGGGCTCTTTCCTAACTCTTTTGCAAATGCAGTGCAACAAATATGACATTTTTGGTTGGTATTGGCATTTAACTTGTTTTGGATAATTAATATTTCAGATGCAACCTCCACTATTATAAAATGTAAATATGTAAATACATTCTTATGACAAGAAATACTGTATAAGAGATGAGAAAAACTGGGAAATGAAAAAAAGAGTATAATACTAAGTTTGATCTGCATCTCCTGAAATTGCAATGAGATGGCTGCAGTAAAATGGACAACTATTGCTGGACTTGCCATTTTAGAAGATTAATGAAAATATATCTAAATACAATGTCAAATATCTAACCTCAATGTTTGATCATTTGTTATATTCTACATTAAGGATAAGCATTCTTCTGTTTTATATTTAAGTTCTAAATCATCTTAACAGGCCAGTCATTTGACTAAATGGACCATTTAAACTAATGGTGGGGGGTGGGGAGAAGTTAAGTAATTTAACTTAATTTATGGGCTATCTTACACATAAAAATTTATCACATAAGACCCTACTTTCCAGGATTTTAAATTGCTACCTTTATCCCAGGGTCAAAAGTTGGCCAAAAAGCATTCCACTCTAGAATTGAATCTAAATATTGAACTTGCCTTTGTGTTTCATGAAAACAAAATAGAATTTTTATAACTTGAGTGTGTGTTTTCATGCAATTTTAAAAATTAGAATGGCTGATATACATATATAGTTTGTAGAGTTGTGGATTCTTTTCCCTCAACAATGAATTTTGCTGGGAAGATAGTCGTAGAGATGGAAGTTCTTAGCTAGAACTTATCCAGAAGTAGCTTGGGTAGTAGTAGGAAAGATAATCTGATTTCAAATTTCGCAAACATTCTGATTTCTTGGACTGGCTTGGGTAAAGGACAGGTGAATAAGCAGTAGAGGACGTATCTTCTGTACATGAAGTCAAAGACTTCATTGCCTTGGGTCATTAATTTTGTGATAACCAAGATGCAAAGTCCACAGCTTGTGACCTCCTAAGCTTTCTTTTAGAATTAGATGAAATTAATAAGTGCCTAAGTATTTTTTTTTACTAATCAGCATGTTGCAAAAGAACCTACAGTTGCATAGGGTGGTAATCCTGAAGTAAAGCACTACCTGTATACTTAAAGACACTTTGTTTCCATCTGGTCACAGCAAATGATGTAGTTTACCCTCTTTTGACTAGGAAATTAAGCAAGGCACTTTGCCAACCCTCAAATGATTGTCTGGGGCTCAAAAAAAACCAACTCTGACAGTTTTTTGTTGTTTGTTCTGGCTACTGTATGTGCTGGCTTATTTGTTTATACTTTATTGTGGGTCTGTTTTGAGAGACAGAGACCCTTTTTGAAGAAACCAATCTAAAGACATTTTTGGTTGTCAGTTTGTTTGTTTTAAAAATACATATTCTCAATCAAATATGAATATTTAATAAATGTGTGGAATAACATATCATGTTTTATGAAAACATATTTGTCAGTAGATTTCTGGGTATTTAAAGTTGGTAATATTGCCATTTTAATTAGTTAGATTCAAATTCCTTAAGCATCTCAATTTGGGCCAAGAGAAGTCATGCAAGAAGAGTTTTAATAAAAATTAATTGGAATCTCTAGTACTGTATTATCTTAATCTTGGACTTTGTTCAAGATTAAGTATAAATGAGGCTTCTTGAAAGGGTATGAGAATAGCCATGTCATGAATGTAGGTGTCACTGTTTCTCTCCCTAAAAAATGCTTATGCAGATAAAAGTATATTCAAATGCACTTCAAGGGAAGCCTTAAAAGAAACAAAATGATGCCTTGCTATCTGAGCAAAAATGGCTATATTTTTTAAGTGGAGATTTGTCTTCAATACTTGGATATTTTTAGCTAGTGAAACCAAGAATAATTTTTTTTATTCTGCTGTGATGATGAAATGATATAGAAATGGTGACATTTTAATTTACCTTGAGAATAGTGACCACACTTACATTTTTGCGCTTCAAAAGCGTCTTCCTTCAGCATGTTTTATTGAGTAGGATTTCTAACATATTCTTCTAGGACACTCTGGTTTTACCCACATTTGTTACTATTAGTATTAATTACCATTATCTTCAATTCTTCATCCCCGGAATGTAGATGAAGAAAGATTCCCATGTCAAAGTAGCCATCAGTTCCAAATAGCTTTTCAATTATTATTTATTGACTTCTAAATAGTGTTCGAAACCCTACTCTGTCTTATTCATCATTTTATTCTTACACTGCTTTAGACATCATTGTCACTTTAGTCAATGTTTGAGCTACTGACCAACCAATCAACAAAGTAATCAATTGGCATATGAGTTTATTTGAAGATAACATGAGGTGCCTCACACTTCCAAATTTAAGTTAATAATAGAGATAGAAAACTGTTAGTGGTTCTAATTCACGAGACCCAGTGCTTTTCCAAGCGTTTTACTTTTTTAAACAGCTTTACTGAAATATTAATTAATAATAAAAATTCAATTTAAGTTTGGAAAAAAAACAGTAAAGGTTTCAAATGGCGATAGTTTTTTAAATTCATCAAAGACTGTATCCTATTGAAGCTATCAAGTATTCTGAGGTGGGAGGGCAAGATATTTCCATGACAAATATTAAATAGAAGATATGGCTGCTAGGTATTTGAACAATTCCCCAAAGTGTTTGAACATCGAGATGTTTTCAGTAATGTGCTGCACTTCTCCTTGGCTAGCTTTTTAAACTACAAAATCATCTTATATGTGGTGGTGAAAAATGAACAAACAAAAAACCTGCTACCTTAAGTTCTTAAGTGGCCTCGTGTGAGAATATTAGCTCTATCATCTGCTTATACAGCCTCTTCTATCTCACACACGCTCCTCTCTACACTGCTCTGTGCTTCTGTTCGCTGGTCTTTCTCCCATCCCACTGGGAACATCACATTCCTAACAGTCCCCTTCTGTACATTTCAATCTCTCAGCTGAACTTACCCACCCATTTCCTGACGAAATCCTGGCTCTATTGGGAGCCATCATTTCCATAGCACTCTCCATGGAGACCTCTCTTCAGTCTTCCATAGGCTGTTCATCATGGGACTAGGAGGCAGTGTTTGGATTCCCCCAGCTCCCTAATGCTAATTCCAAAACCTTCCTGATTGTGAAAGCAGCTGTCTGATAATTCCAGGATCTTCCACTCCTTGTTGCTGTTAACAGCTGACTGCAGAGCAGTCCTCTGCATTTATCTTAGAGATGCTGGCAGTTTGCATGTTATCCTCTGTGCCACCTCACTTCCCAACATCATCCTGTGACATAGAGTGTATGTGTGTGACCCGTCCCACACACTGGCTCCAGAGTCTCTTGATGTCTTCTCCAACAAGCTTTCTCAGGCTTTCTCTCCACTTTGCTAGGAACTCCACACCTCTGGCCACACCCTGGAAATCGTTCCCACTGGCAAGTCTCATTTCAGCTGTTTCGTAATGAACGATTTGCCGCCCTTTTCGTGCACGAGGGACTTTATGAAGCAATATTCTTTCATTCAACAAATATTAACGTGACTGCCTACTGTGTACTGGCACTGGGCACTCCCCAGCAGTAAACCAAACAGAAAAATATCCCTGTCATCACAGAAGTTATGTTCTACTGTGGAAAGTTAAAAATAAAAAGATAAATAGGTAAAAGATATATAGTATGAATATGGTAATTTTATTCAATAGGAAAGGAGAATGGAGCATATTGAGGGTTGCAGTTTTAAATTGGGGGAATTGAGGTTGAAAAATTAAAAATAAAATAAAAATAATAATGAATATGAGTAACTAACATCTGAGTATGTACTATGTATAAAGCAATCTCCATCTATTATCTCATTTCACCTGCACAACTCACTAATGAAGAAACTGAGATTCAGGTAATATAAGTAACTTTCACAGGGTCACACAGTCAAAAAGAGACAGAGTGGCAGGGCATGGTTTCTCATGCCTGTGATTCCAGCACTTTGGAAGGCCAAGGTGGGTGGAACAACTGAGGTCAGGAGTTCGAGACCAGCTCAGTCAACATGACAAAACCCCACCTCTACTAAAAATACAAAAATTAGCTGGGCATGGTAGCACACACCTTTAATCCCAGCTACTTGGGAGGCTGAGGCAGGAGAATCCTTTGAACCCGTGAGGCAGAGGTTGCAGTGAGCCGAGATTGCGCCACTGCCCTCGAGCCTGGGTGACAGAGTGAGACTCCATCTCAAATAAATAGATAAATAAAAGAGACAGAGTAATGATTTAAACTCTGGCCGCCTAGCCGGAGGCCACTCTGCTCCACCACCCCACCCTACTGTACATACATAATCTCATTCAGTCCTTGCAACAAAGGTTTTGCCCTAATCTTCTAGACTTCCAGCTCTCTAATTTCCTGATATTACACCTTATTTGTCTCTTTTATTTTTAGTTGACAGCTAATAATTGCCCTATTTGCAGGACACCAAGTAATATTTCAATACATGTGTAATATGTATAATAATCAAATCAGGGTAATTAGCACATCCATCATCTCAAATATTTATCATTTTTGGGGTTGTGAACATTCAAAATCCTCTTTTAGCTTTTTGCAAATATGCAATAAATTAGTGTTTTCTGTATTTACCCTACAGTGCTATAGAATACTGACATTTAGTCCTCCTATCTAGTTGTAATTTTGTACCTATTAACCACCCTTTGATCCCACTGAGACCTCTGTTCTCATGTTCTTCCTGTTCTCAGACCACTAACCCTGATGGAGACATTCATGTTCTTTTCGTTATCCAGATGAGACCCCAGAGAGGAAAAATATGTTTCTGAAAGGACCTTAATCATTTGCATAATAGGAGCTACATTTTTTCTCTTTGGAGTTATATTATCTCTGTGAAGAAAAATAAATGCTTGGGCGTTTTAAATGTCTGACCTTCTTAAGCAGATTATTAAATACCCCTACTTAGTAATTGGCAAGTCACAATTATAGTCATACAGCATTCAACTTTCCTTACCCTAACATAGCAATAAAGTAAGAAATGAACAGGTCAGATTACTTACACACAGTCACAAGGATACTAATTCATTCACTTGAGAGCCACTAAAGAAAGGAAAACTGGAAGATGTGACCACTTTTCTGGGAAGCAATGGCTCTGCTAATTTCACCTTATTCTCAAGTGGGACATGTTTGCTAATAGTACTTATCCCACTGAAGGCCCCTTTCAATCAATAACAGGAAAATTATTAAGTATCCACTCTGCAAATCACAGCATTAAGTATGACCGGGTTGGGGAAACAATACAGAAACATTAAAAGCAGTTTTACAAGGCTGTCTTCATTAGAAATATTAAAACCATGCTCCCTAGCTATTCTGAGTTTTTGTATGTGGACTGAATTGTATATCTAAAATGAAAACTCCATTCTATTAAAAAAACTGAAGGTCACAGAGAGTTTTTTTTTTTTTAATAGCCTAAATCTGCTAAGATTAAAGCAGAGCTGAACCTGCAAAATGTTCTCTCAGGCTGTTCTGCTGAGAACAGTAGTATACTTTACCTCTTCATAATAAATTAGTTGCCTCATTCTGAAAATTTTGAGATTGACCAGCATGCTGATCATACTTGGTTTCCTGCTCTTTGAGGCAGTTGTCCTGTCTCATTCATGGTTAGTTTACAACTGTCATGCTGGTGATAGAACAGAAAGGCAACAAAATGTCCCCTCTTTCTGGTCTGAGATCTTGGCCAAAATCGAATTAATAGGCTTCTAGGGAGGAATCCTGCACATATGCAATTTCATATGTACAGAATTCATAAATGGACAGAATTCACATTAGAATTCTACTAATGGGAAAGCTGGAGAGCAGGTGGTAACTTCTATCCCAAGCACATCACCATGCAAGGAGTACCTGGTTGAGGAAAATATCATTTTGCTTGGATTCAGCATGTCTAGGATGCTGCTGTTTTTACCAGTAATGCTGATGCAATGTATCGCTGATGAGCCCTTAACATGGGCTACATTCTGAGCTAGTTACTCCATATCCACAAGCTCATGTCATTCACAAGACAATCCTAGGAAGAGGGCACTATTGTTAATCACATTTTACAGATGAGTAAACAGAGGTTCTGAGCACTTAAGTAACTTTTCTGAGATCACATAGCTAGTTGGTGATTAAATCAGTTAGAGGGGAGTTACTGATAACACAGCTAGTCAGTGGTTAAATAAGTCAAAGGAAGTTACTATTACGTCACAAAACTGATGATCCTAACCATGACAATGCTCAGGTCTTGGTTGTGCCGCTCAATAACCACGTGATCTTGAGTATTTAATGTCACTGAGTCTCTGTTCTATCGTCTTTAAAATGGAAAGCATAATACCCATCTGGCAGGATAATTAGGAAAATCAGATAAAATACGTTGTTTTTGTTTCATAAAGTACTATGCATATGAAAGGTTCTAAATTATTCATACTTTGAGGTTGCATTCAAACTAAAAAAGAATTAAAGGAAGAGACCAAGATGGTATTGCCTCCAAGATGCATTTGTTTTCTGATATTTTCCTGGTCTCTAAAGTGGCCTCTTGAGTGTCTGGTGGTGACTATGCTTAGAAGTTTCTTGTGTCTCTATCAGACTCACTGACAATGTAGTTTCTTATAATGGTCCAAAACACACAGTTGTTTCTGAATATGTCTCTCATATTCAGAAAATCAACCCAATCCAATAGTTTTAATATAAACACTGGGAAGCATTTGCTTTGCTCAAGGTTGAAGTCTTTCACTCTCCAGAGAGGAGAACACTGACAGCCATTTGCACTTCCCTGCGTGCAAAAGTAGATTCAGTAATGAGACTTCTCATCTGACTAAAGTAATCAAATGGGGAACTAACAAGAACAGCAGAAAGTCTTGAGTCCCCCAAAAAGAAAGGTTGCTAAGCGTGGACAATTTTAAAACCTGAAGCATAAGTTAAATAGTTCCCTAGAGCAGGAAAGTGAGAAACAGAATAGAAAAGTTAAAGGATATTCACTCATTTTTCTGCATTTAGTGCTTCACAATCAGTTCATGAGCTCTTCTTAGCTAAAAGCGCCTGTGCAGGAATTATGGAGGTAAAATAATATGACTTCTGCCTTCTAGGAATTCACAAGAAATAGAAGAATAGAAGAAATAGAAGAGTTTGTCACTTCCTATACAAAGCATCCTGTAGCAAAAACAATGGTAGAATTGCAAACATCTTCTAGTAGTTAGGGTGTTGGTAGAAAAGGGAACGACATTTAAACCTACATAGACTCCACTTTTAAGCAATGTAACATGTTGTTATGTGAGAATCTAATAGAAAATCTTACATAATATGTAAATGTTAACCTAAGGTATATTTGGTATTATCATAGGTATTAGAAACAGAAAGATTCCTCAATTAATGCATATCTGTTTGCTCTCAGTACACATATGCATACACATGCGCACACACAGAGAAAATAGAGAAAAAATAAGGAATATATATGATATGATATTTATCACATATTTATTCTATATGTGTGCTATATTGATATATATTGACCTAGCATGCATATGAAATATAGCATATCAGCTATATCACATTTTATATGTGATGTATCATATATGATATATATGAAATATGGAATATGTGCTATATTGCATTTCACATATATTTATATCACATCTGTAAAGAAAGAACTCTGTGTGTGTGTGCGTGTGTGTGTGTGCGTGTGTGTGTGTGTGTTTATGCATGAGCCTGGAATAAGCCTTCTGGGTCTTAGTTATAGCCTCAGCACAATGTGTGACTTCGGGCAGATTACTTAACCTCTCTAAGACTTAGTTGCCTCCTCTGAAAATTGGAATACTAATGGCACCTCTTTCCTATAAGGCTGTAGTCAAGATTAAAGTCAAACACTGAGTATAGTGCATGCAAAGCACTCAGATATAAGCAACTGTTGTCCAACTTCATGCATCCTTTGCTTGTAGCATGGCTGTGTTTTGCTTCATTCTTGCCTGCTTTGGAGAATTTTCAGTTGTAGCATTCTTGTCTTCCTCCATATAAAAACCTGACAGTTTGATTCTGCTGTAAGTTGCTACGTGGTCTCCCTTCCTTGTTAGCAGGGATGACAAGCAGTGTTTTCTCTGCTAGTATAGAGCAAGACAATGATTTGGAAGCAAATCCTACTCCGTTGCTGTACACCCTCTGCCTCCACTAGAGCCTATTATTAAAGCTGACTTGTTGAGACTAATGGTCTGCCTGGCAGCAGCCTCCTGAGGGTTCTGTGTTAACACTGATGGGAAATGTGGCAGAAAATCTTTTACCCTTTCTTTTATTAAAGGATTTATAAATCATAGCACTTCCACAGATTTGACAAGTAATTTCAAACTTCCTGAGAAAAGAGTGGAGAAGCTGGAAATTCCTGGGGGCAACAGCCTCATCTTTGGATAGTTCTGAGCCTTCAATATGCAATTGCTGGCTGATGACCTCTCTAGCGTTTGTTCCTATTATGTCTTTTAAGAAGAGCTGTCCATAGACTTCGGTTGCCTACCCCATTTCAAAATACTTGTTTTATGAACATAAATGAATGAAGAAAGCATACTAGTGATCCAAAGAGATTTTACTGAGACTCAGGAGAATCTCCCATTTATAAGCCTTTTTGTGTGTCTGGGGTGGATATATTTAATCAGCACCACATATACGCCAAACAAATTTTAAACAGCTACTTGTGAAAGGCTTTTGCAAACTATAAAGTACAATTCAAAAGTAATCATTTGCCAAGATAATAATTAATATTAATGAATATTTAATATGTGCTAGGCATGTGCTAAGAATTTTATATTAATTGCTTCATGTATTAAATCAAAGATTGGCTTGGAGACATTAGCATAAGGCATTAACATAAGTCATTGCCCTTAACATTTTAACCCTTTTGTGTCTTCAACTATTTTGCACTGTGTGTGATAATCATTTCTGCTAGAGCATCGACTGTCAGCAGAGAAAAAAATTCCTGGATTTTCTCTTCTCTTCTGCTGATTCTGCTGCACCAAGTCACCAGGACACAAGTAAATATGGTCTTGGGGCTTCTTTTCTTCCTGACACACATTCACACAGGCAGCGTGTGCTATTTACAACTGTGTTTCTTAGTCTTCTATTCTGAGTAATAAAAGCATGACTTCCCCTAAGACCTGATTTAGAGAATTGAAATATGCCTCTGAGAAAACATGAGAGGATTTTCTGGACAAATGTCCCAAGGGTAATAGTAATTGTTCAAGGATGTTTTGGAGGGGTTGCAATTACCACTGTGGCAAATGAGTCTGGGAAGAGGAAGTATGAGTTATTTAATGTTAGTTACTCCTTTCCTTAGATTTTTGCCTTTTTTGGAATTTACACACAGCCCATTTGCTATGAAACTAACAGCTCAAATAGCAGGTTTTCAGGCAGTCAGACTATGGCAGACTGCATTCTTCCTGCTTCTCCAATCATATTTATCAGTCCCATTGGGAGAATAACTTTCAGTAGTGCTCAAAATTACCAGCATCCAATTTGTAACTGCAAGGAACCTTTCAAGAAATGAAGAGTTCTCACTCACAAATGGGAGTTAAACAATGAGAATATATGGACACAGGGAGGGGAACAATACACACCTGGGCTTGTTGGAGGGGATGAGGGGAAAGGGGAGGGAAAGCATTAGGACAAATACCTAATGCATGCGGGACTTAAAATCTAGATGACAGGTTGATAGGTGTAGCAAACCACCATGGCACATGTATACCTATGTAACAAACCTGCACATTCTGCACATGTATCCCAGAAGTTAAAGTAAAATTTAAATAAATAAATAATATGATTTTTATTAATTTCAGTTATATTAAAATAAAAACAAACAAAAAGCTTCATTTCTTTGGTTCACAATTGATTTCCTCTTTTTATTTTTATTTTTTATTTTTTTGAGACGGAGTTTCACTCTTGTTACCCAGGCTGGAGTGCAATGGCGCCATCTCGGCTCACCGCAACCTCCGCCTCCTGGGTTCAGGCAATTCTCCTGCCTCAGCCTCCTGAGTAGCTGGGATTACAGGCACGCGCCACCATGCCCAGCTAATGTTTTGTATTTTTAGCAGAGACGGGGTTTCACCATGTTGACCAGGATGGTCTCGATCTCTTGACCTCGTGATCCACCCGCCTCGGCCTCCCAAAGTGCTGGGATTACAGGCTTGAGCCACCACGCCCGGCTTCCTCTTTTTAATGAATTATTGTTTTTGATATAACCTGAAAATTTTTTTGTTATAATTTGCTTCTTGCTATTGAACTATTTATTTTAATTTCTTCACTCACCTTTATTACTTTTTTCTCAAATTTTAGTCAAATATTTTTAATTTTTATATATTTATATTACATATCAAATATATAACATTATATATTTGATATGTAATAGTTGATGATATGGAAATATAAAATGTTTTAAATATTTATGATATGAAATATATATATTTATAAAATATTTGTACATATAAATATATAATTTATATGTTTATATATATTTATATATTATAAATGTTTATAATATTTTATATTTTAATCAAAATATTGTCTTTTCTCTTTAATACACGTAAAGATGACAAAAGAAAAAAAAGAAAGGAGAAATGTAGAAATCTTGATGTTTTTTAAAATGCCAAAGTAATTATCAATGTGTACTTATATGTTTGCCTCAATATCAAAGTAACACATATACATTATAGAAAACTTGGAAAACCCAAAAGGTATTTAGAAAAAGATTTATAATAAAATAACTGTAAATGACTACTATTAGTTTGATATTTTTCAGTTCTAACATTTTGCATGTGAATGTGATTCTGTGTATGTGTGTGTGTATGGTTTATATTATCACACAGTGTATAATTATCACCCCAAAATCTATTTAGAGATTAGTAGAAAAAACATTTTTGATGTTTCGGTGCAAATTCTCGAAACTCTCTCTGCATGTATCTACACACACACGCACTGACACACATATACACACACACACAAACGTGCACTACATTTACTTGATCCCAAGAAGCCATACATTGGGATATGCTCCATTGTTTTCACAACTTTTTGGGTGCAAAATAAACTTTGTCAAGTGTAGAAAAGCATTTTTTTCTAACCAATAATAATACACAAAGTGCAAGCCACTATCTTCAGTATAACCATCAGAAGCTGAGCCTAAATCTATTTCATATTCAGAATGTGTGACACATCTGAATCACTTCTGGCCATCAGCAGTTATAATTAATATCATGGGGCTTAATGATTTCTCTATAACACATGTTTATAACCTTGACCTCTTTATACTCTTTGCATTGATAGTTTATGACACATCAAAAATTCCAGAATTTTATCTGCATTAACTTTCCAGAATTTACTTATAAACTGTTGCAAAGTAAACAAATTCCTTGAAGTCAACAAGAAGTTCTTGACAGATACAGTTTTAGCTCATGAGTATTCCTTTAGGATGCATGTCAGTCATAACCTACTTGTTCCATCTTTCAAAATTCTGTAGCTTCGATCCCAAAGGATGTGGTAATTTCTTCTGCCAGCAGTTGGATAGTCTGGTAGATGACTGTTAATTTTCCAAGAGAGTTGATGAGTTGTCCAGGGGCATTCACATCTCTGGCCCTTTTAAGCCTGTAGATTAGTGCTTCTCAAACTTTCTTTTCATTATCCTTTTTCATTTCCTTGCTCAGAGAGCCTCTATTAGGCTCTGTTTTTCCCTAATTGCTTTCCAAGTCAAATTCTAATATCACAGAGGTACTGTACATCTGACTGTACATCTGACTATGTCCTGTATGTATATCTGTGTGCTTTATACATTTAACAAGTAAGATTTCTTTCACCTTCCCCAAAGAACCAATTTTCACCCCCTTTGGGGTGATACTTCCACTTTGAGAATCCATGCCATGCCTGCATCTATATCTTGGATCACAGCTTCCTAGATGTAGGGGTGAACATCCTTAACACAGGGTATGGTTTAAGAATACAATGGAAGTTAGACCTGGTTTTCAGTCCCAGCTCCCCTACTTCTGTAGAGCAAGTTACCTGGAGCAAGTTATTTAATTTCACTAAGCTTTCATTTAAAAGAGTGTACCTCAAAGCGATGTTTTGAGATTAGAAGACATGAGGCATGTAATGTGTTCAGCACAGTGGCCATCATATATAAGTGCTTTACATAAATTAGCTCTTTATGTATTTATTCATATTCTTCATAGTACCATGCTATATAGCTGGCTCAGTTTCCGATGCTTGATCAAACTCTCACCACTGTCTGTGTGAGAGTGTTTAGGATTTGGCTGCATGAGTCTTCATACTAAGGCAAAGAAAACATTAAGATTTGAGACTAACTGAGGAAATCAATTTGAGCAAGTGTGCATTCACTTTCCTTTAATTATTATTATGGCTTTGTCTTCTGTTTTATGTTCATATTTAGCAATAGTATTTTTGTTGAATGTACTTGTTCTGACTTGGATGATAAAAAGAAAGTGTAAGTTTCTTATTTTCTGAGTCAAACATTTTAGGAAGTTAATTCAACTCAGCATTAATTTTGGATGACAGCTTAGGTGCTCTAGGTATAGACCCAGGCTGAAGAAAAATTCTCTACAAAACATGATGAAAAATGTCAATTGATTGTATGTTTCTGGACTGAACAGAATTTGAAAAGCAAAAAAATTTTGCACATAAAATATATATATAACCAGGGCAAGTGGGCAGAGGCTTATGAAAAGGAAGACTGGAAATAACTTTAATCCTATTTTCATACTCAGAAATTCAGTACTCTTAACTCCACTCTTTAAGAACTGACTTTCATAAGTACACTTTCTTCATTTTCATGAAGGAGAACATGTAGCACTCTGAAAAGCATATAGCAAGGATAACTCACCCAGTGCCACCGTGGGTGACAACGAAGCCTATAGGGGTCTTATATGGAAAAGTGTGGAGTCAAGTGGATCTGGGTTTGAACTGACTCCACCATTTACTGGCTGCAAAAACATGGGTAAATTGTTCTCTGCTCTCACACTCAGTTTCTTGATCTGTAATATGAAGTAATGCCTTTCTGGATACTGGTTGTGGTGATAATTAAATGATGCAGTATATGTAAAGCATAAAAGACGGTATCTAGCTCATAGCAAGTCCACAGTAATATTGTTCCTCCCTTTTTGAGGTTTGCCCTTTTTCCTCTGTATTCTCACTCAGCAGGTCAAGTGTTGCTACTTGCCTCAGGACAGGAGAAGCCAATGCAGCACTTACAGAAGCTTCTTGACTGTTTTAAGCGTCAGTTTGTCAGCTATAAAGTGGGGATAACAATACATCTTTCTTAAAAGTGTGAGGATTTAATAAGGGAATGCATGTGGAACATTTAGTGCAGTACCCAGAATTCAGAAAGTATATACTCTTTTAGTTCTCATCCTAGCATTATTAATAAATAGTATAGGACTATCAAAACACCCAAGAAAATGTTATATAAAGATAGATTTTTATATGCAGCATGCACACACACAATTTCTACACGTATAAGATATATTTTATATAATCTAAGCCAACTACAATCATAATATTCCAATATTTAGAGAAAAGGGAAAAAAAATAAAAATTTGCATGTAATAACTTCATTTTGACTCCTTTTCTTCCAAACCTATTCTAAACGTTTTTGAAAAGTTTTTGCTATGATAAAAAAGTAACTTTGTAAATCATCACTTCAGCTAAGAGTCACCAGGTCACAGGAAAATATTTACCTTTTTAAGTTAAGCTCTCATAATACAGTCCTTTATACTGAACTATACAGAAAGAATTTCTACTTTTCTTTTTATGCTTCCGTCATATAGGAAATGCATAAGGTGCTGAGGAGAACCTGAAACAATATGTTACCTATCATGACTATCAGGCAAATTCTTCTTCACTGCTAATGATAATGGCTGCCAAGTTATTGAGTTTTACTGTGTGTCAGTAACTGTAATTTACATAAACTAATTAAACTTTTTTTTTTTTTTGAGACACAGTCTTGCTCTGTCACCAGGCCGGAAAGCAGTGGCATGATCTCTGCAACCTCTGCCTCCCAGGTTCAAAAGATTCTCCAGCCTCAGCCTCCCAAGTAGCTAGGACTACCAGGTGTGCATCACCATGCCCAGCTAGCTTTTTTGTATTTTTGTAGAGATGGGGTTTTACCATGTTGGCCAGGATGGTCTTGATCTCTTGACTTTGTGATCCACCTGCTTCAGCCTCCCAAAGTGCTGAGATTACAGGCGTGAGCCACTGAGCCCAGCCCTAATGAAACTCTTTACCCCAGTGTTCAATATTGGTTACCTTGCAGTTACAGGATTCTGAAGACAAGCAAAGACCACAGCAACATAAAAGTATTTACTTATAACCTTAGTCCCCATTCTAATACACCTTTTCCCAGATTAACACTAGCATCCACCAGGCCTGGTGGCTCATGACTATAATCCTAGCACTTTGGAAGGCTGAGGCGGACAAATCACCTGAGGTCAGGAGTTCAAGGCCAGCCTGGCCAACCTGGTGAAACACCATCTCTACTAAAAATACAAAAATTAGCCAGGCCTGGTGGCGCGTGCCTGCAATCCCAGTGACTCAGGAGGTTGAGGTGGGAAAATCGCTTGAACTCAGGAGGTGGAGTTTGCAGTGAGCTGAGATTAAGCCATTGCACGCTAGCCTGGGGGACAAGAGAAAACTCCATCTCAAAAGAAAAGAAAACAAACAAACAAAAAAACCCACTAGCATCTATCTCACCCATTCCATGAATGCAGTATCCAGTAAGTTTTTCCATAAACATCTGATCATATAAACAATGGATCTGCCATGCAAATACAAGGCATATTTATTGCAAAATGAAATTGCCAGTCTTAGGAAAGATACAGGATTCCATGAAGTCAGTGACATTGATGATGTAAAACTTTTCATCACACTCAAAGTCATTGTCAGTTTAGAATTTAACAGATATTAAAACTATCTATTAATTACTAAGAGGGAAAGATGTAAGCTTACATCAGAGCCACTTCAAAAGAAAGACAAGAAACTGAGAGAACCTTAGAAGAATTTATAAAACTCTCAATTAATTCTGCGATAATGGCTCCATTTACGATTGTGAATCAAATCCAAATCTGAATCTCGGGTGGTGTGTAAAGCTATAATACAATTTTATCAGAAAAATATATCCTTCTCAAAAATATCAACACAAATTATTTTTGTTCATTCTAAGAACTTATTAATGTAGCTTAAACTTTGTTAATAAAAGATTGGTTCACAAGTTTAGTTCATGTCAACTTAGAATCTCAATCAAACCTTTCTATCCTTATGAACTGTGAAATTTTAATATCCAGTTTAAGTACCTTAATTGTTAAATGACTTCTCTGTTATTGACTATCCTCAAATAACAAGAACATAGAATATCCTATGTCATCATATTTAATCTTCCCAATGTCTGTAAAAGGTACTATCTTCATTTTACAATATGATGAAGCTAAAACTCAGAGAGATCAGATAACTTTTCAGGGTCACAGAGCAGGGGATAAAATTCAGATTCAAAATTAATTCAATCTCTTTCCACAGTCTCTTTGTCATAACATATTCTATAAACTATTGTAGAATTGGGTCTAATTTATGCTTTTTCTAATTCTAACTAATATTATCAGCTTTTAAAGAAAAAGCTAGTCTAATTTTCACTCTTTGTTGCTTTATGCATCTTCTGGAACATCGTCTCTCTTCTATGCACTCTGAGACTTTCTGATGTCTCCATCTGTTGGTTATATCCCTGCATTGTCATCCCTGGGCATAAGGATCATTTGCCTCCTACCTGCAGCAGAACTTGTAAGGTGGGCCTAATAGCCTGCAAAATGGAGACAACAGTCTTTAAACAAATCAGACCACTCTCTCCTGCTGTCCATGCTTCAGATTGTGTTTTTGGGGTGACTATTTCCAACGCCAGATGAACAGAAGGTAAAATATGCAGCTCTCATGGAATCTGACATTAGTGGTGCAGAGCCTTCCTGAATTTGGATAAGACCGGGAGCACTGGCACTATTGTCCTAATTTAACAGAGGTGTGGCTAGAATCACTGACCAGCTCAGGTCAAATATTGAAGCAGCACAGTCAAGACTGAAGCCCACACCGTCTGACACCATCCTAGACTCCCATTGCAGGCATTTGTTAACTGACTTTGAGGCAGGTTACTTAAGCATTCTAACTTTCCTCATCTATAAGAAAGAGATGTTTAAAATAGCACCTACTTGGTGAGATGTGGTGCAAATTACAGGAGATAGCACACGTGAATGATTGCACAGAGCTTGAACACATTACATAATAGATATTACCATTTATTGTTAATTTTGTGACAAATACCATATCACCCCTGAGGGAGCTGCTAGTCTGACATAGATTTATACTAAATGTAAAACAACTGAAAATAAGTTGCCTTCATGAGCCGGTTTTGGTGGGGGAAATTGCAACATTGCAAAGTGGAAGAGATTATACAGAAAATGGAGAAAGTGCACAGCAAGGGGACCCTGGCCTGCCAGAACGCTGGCTTGCTCACTGCACATGATTGGCAGTAGTGGATAGAAGGCACCTTGATTAAACTCAGGAGGCAAACAATCACTTATGTATAAAGGAAATCTTCCATTTCTGTACCTGTGCATTTTGCTTTTTTGGTTCTTTCATCTTTTCTTTTTTTTCCAAATTTTTTCTCACTCTTCTAAAAACTCTTTCTCTTCTTAAAACACGTAAATATAGAGTATGTATTCCTTCCCCATTCACTTTTCATTTGTCTCCTCATGAAATACTTTCATAAATTAAGGACCTCATCTTTTAAAGATGTCAGATGTCATACTGCTATTACAAATTTATTTTTAGCCTCAGGCTGTCTACATTGTCTGTGTGACCTTGCGGTAATGCGAGTCACAGAAAACTGCCTTTCAGAAAACACGCAGTCACACATCGGTGACCCTCTGTGCCCTCTTCTATTCTTCAGAAGCCCGCAAGTGTGCATGTCAATAGCTTCCCAGTACTCTAGAGTTGCTTTTTTGTCAGAGGTCCACAGGCTAATGGCAGCCACTCATCCTTCTGGGAGTACCACAAACATGTCATCAGGTTCCTAAGATAGCTTTCTCCTGACTTCTAAGCTCCTTGAGCAAGGTAGGGAGGAGGGTGGCACCCAGAGTCAGGCACTGCTTGCTTTGATTCTTTACTTGCCAGGTGACTATGGCAAGGCTGTTGAATGACTTGAAACCTCCATTTTCTCATCTGCAAAACAGGAGCAAGAATGGTACTTACAGCACTCATAAACTTACAGAGTGGAGTTGGGGAGAGATAGCTTGGGGAGTAATGCCAGATATAGGTGGTGGGGAGGAAGGCAGCAAATCACACTGCCATGTGTGTACCTATGCAACATTCTTGCATGTTCTTCACATGTACCCCAAAACCTAAAATGCAATAAAAAAAAGAAAAAATAATACTAATTAATATAAGTAAAGTCCTTTGAATACTGGTTGGTATACAATAAGAGACAGAAATTTTCATTCCTGTTACAACTACCATTAGGAGAGCCAGAAAACCTAGGACTGAATTTCAGCTTTGCCACTTACCAGCAGGGTTACCTTGGGCTGCAGATAATTAATTATACGTAGCCTGTGTAAACTCCAATGTACAAAGAACATAAAGCCACAGTAGTGTTTGATTTTTGATGTTATCGAAGGACAGAAGGGCAGACATAAAAGCTATGTCAATAAATACTGCCTCCAATTGAATTATTCGTAAATTATTATTAACAACAATAATATAACAATTACAATATTAAACTATTCTCTAACTTCATATAGTGTTTCATGTGTATTTAATATTATAATCCTCTTTTATACAATAAACTCCATAGAGGGAAGGGTATGCCTCGCACATTTCTGTGTATCCCTCAGCAGCTACCACAATCTCTAATTATTATAGGAACTCACATTTCAATAAATCGATTTTGATTATTCAAATAATAAATTTATTTGAATAAAATAAACATGTATTCAACCAACTTTATCTCCTGTTGACACAAATATTATATCAAACCACTTAAGTCAACATAATAGCCACCTATGTGATATGTGAAAAATGTGGCACACATGCACAGAATATAGGATAGAATTTTAGTGACAGAAGGAAGCTGAAAAAATTCTAACTCCATGCACAGTGAAGAATTCTATTTGTTTTATATCTCCCTTTGTTTCTGCCTAAAAACCTACTCAACTTCAAAGAACCAACTCTAATTCAACAGCATCAGTAAAGCTCACCCTGACAAAATGACAGCAACAAAAACATTAATATTAGTCATGTGCTTTTCAGGTGCATACCATGTTAGGTACTTCACAAATGTTACCCTATCTGATGTTCATCATGAACCTTTAACATTGATACTATCTTTATACCATCTTAAGATGAGGAAACTGATTACAGAGAGATTGAAATACATGGTCCTTAGACAGAGATTGTAAGCCAAAGAGCCAGGATTCACACCCAAGTCTATATGACTCTAGAGTCCAGGTTTCCTTTGTGAAATCAACTAATAGCATCTGCCACACCACTCATTTGGTAATTAATCTTGCAGTGAAATAATGCCATAGCGGTGTCACTTACACTATTCTGTTACCTAACCTCTTGTTTGCATACATTATTATTAGTTTTCCATATGTTTATGCCTTTTCTTCCTGAAAGACTACATATTTGTGTTCTCACCACTATCTTGCACATGGTACTGTCTCAGAAATATGCCAGATCTACTCAAATCCCCAGTGAGGATAGGCTGTTTTCAGGGCAGTTTATTCTTCTGTTAAAAAGTTGTTCCTACTGTAAAAATTTTAAATGCCTATAGATAACTTAAAATCATAGGAACTTAAAACACAGACACTATGCAGTCTATTGCCTTCATTTGGCGATCGAGAGAACCTAACACTAATCTAGTAGATTTCCCCAAGGCTACAGAGCTATTAACTTACAGATCTATAGCCTTGAACTCTGGTCTCCAGAGTTGCTGTCTGTTAATATTATTTCAGTTATTAGAAAACAATTTCCAGTCCACTTTTAGTCCTCTTAGGCCATAGGTTTGAATTTCTCATATGTTGGACACTCTTCTGGTTTTAGCCCTGTTTTCCAGTAAAGAGACTAAACAAAAACTCTCTGAGGTGCTGTGGGGGAACAAAAGCATTCATTTATTACTCATGTCATTTTCATTGAGTATAATCTTTATGCAAAACACCTGGTATTCTTGTCAATTAAACATTGATCTGCCTTTGAATTTGGTCATTCTACTTTGTAGGAATAAATTACATCTTAAGGAAATTGAAAAAGGAAAAGAATACCAGGTTATACAAATATGGATTTTGTTTGCTCTCTAGAAGTGGTTCAACATTAGGAGAATGTCTGTAGCAAAACAAATAGTTGTGGGAAATGATACGTAGACCAAATAGCAATAAGGAATATTGTAAGTGGGAAAAAGTAAAACACAAAGTGGGATATCAATGCAATGTATAGGGATGCGAAGAAATTAGGGTTGTAAATTTTGGATCCTTAGAGGTAAGAAGGTTCTTTGTAAATGTTTGTTGTTTTGTGTTTTTCTGCTTCCCTGGCATTATTGATCAATTCTACAATAAGGACTATGGTGTCCAGAGCTGAACATAGCTAGAGGAGGCGTTGTTGTTGGGGCGGAAGAGGATGTGGGTAAGGAGAAATGGGTCTCGATCACGCCACAGATGGCCTGGTGTATCGTTACGCTGAAGAGTGTGGTCTTTAACTTGTGGACATGTGTTTCGATTCCCATTGATGAGCTTTAAAACAAAGCACACAAGCAAACTAAAAGCGGTACAACCATCATTTCTAGTGATGTATGTCTTACTCATCCTTTGATATAGCCCAAGCTAGGGAAGATGTTTGGAACTCAATAATAGAAAGTTGATGATCAAATAAAACCTCCAGGTGCTTTTTTTTCACATATTCTTCTACCAAGCAAGTTTTCACAAACCACAATTGTTTCATTAATTTTAAATCTTGATATATAAGAATTTTACATTTGTTTCTGATGATATTTTTCTTATAACTTCCAGTTTAGTACCTCAAAAATTTAAGAAAATTTTTAGCACTTTTAATGAATCTTCCATGATGATCATCATAAAAATAGTTAATCATTACTGAGTGCTTACTGTGGTTCAAGCGCTGTGCTAAATGCTTTGCCTCATTTTATCCTCAGAACAGGCCTACAAAATGGGTATCATGACATCATCCCTGCCAAAGATCATTTAGATAACAAGTGTCAGAGACAGGACTCAATCCCAGGTATGTCTGATGCCAAATCCCATGCTCTTAGCCACTACAGTGTGCCCTTTCTGAGCACTTCATTGAGTTTTGTCCAAGCCACTGAAGATCCCAAGGCTAGGGACCAATCTCTGAGATAATCCACTAGAGATTTCCTTCACAATGGATGTATAGCTACTGATTCATGCTCTTTGGATATTGTGATTTGTCTAATTGTCAGTTCCCTTGGCAAGACCATGATCCACACAACTTTTACTATTTTGTTCACAAGACTATCGTAAAAGACTATTAAATGCTTTGCAGAATTGAAAAATATTATGATGATGACATTCCCTTTCTATACTAACACCTGCATTTCTCGTTTTTATCGTTTTTCCTAAGAAATATCCTCACCGACATTATTGCCTCCTTCACTAAATTATTCACCACACTTTGAGCCTTGTTCCCATTGAACTGTAAAATGAAGATAATACTTACTTCACACATTTACATCGCTAGCATGCCCTAAACTCAAGTCCATTGCAAATCGCCCCTGTTTCAAATACTTCAGAGGCCTCCACTTTCCATTCAGTGTGTTCTAACCCTAGTTTCAAAACTCCAAGAACCTCAGGAAATTTATAATGCTACTTTAAATAATAAAAATGATGCATATATGTGTGCTTTGCTCTGAAAAGTATTCTTAGATTTGTATTAGATTATCAAAAATGAATTATGATTTTAATGGCTATAAAGACAAATTTTTCTAAATATTTATATAAAATTCTTCATGACCTAATTGCTAACTCCCCAAGCCTCATACTCAAATTACCTTGCTCCTGTCACCTTCAATACCCACTACACTCACATACACACACAACACCACGCTTCCTGTGGTTCCTCAAAATGTGTATGCTCAGCTCCCCATGTACACATACGGTGGGCCTCATTCCTTCTACCATTTGTGAGGTCATATTCATCCTCAGACCTCAGTTCCGACATCATCTTAATGAAACCTATGCTGACCTATACAAGCAGCCTTAAGTGCTTTCATAGAGCTTTGCTCCTACCATTCTTTTAAAGAATTTATCAAATCTCTTTATTTGATTGTAGATTTATCTATCCTCCTCACCAAGTTTCAATCGCATAGTGAAAAAGACCCTGATAGAACAGTTCAGCCCTCTTAACACCGTGGCCTAGTTCTAACCAACAGCTAGAGAAGCCATTAGCCATTCTTCTCCAAAATCTGGTAGTTGCTCAATAAACATTTGAACTAATGAGTGAGCAAATAAACTGAACAACACTATTACAAATAATGGCCTGTGTTTATTTTGCCTTTATTGTTTATAAATGCGCACAAACCTTACTTTTCTGAGACCCAACTGTGGATAATTCAGCATTTATTTAGTGAAAGGCCAATATAGTGCAGGCTAGGTTTTAGGGAGTGTCACGGTCTCATTAAAGAAGCTAATGCCATTGTTCCTTCCTTTTAAAATTTAGGGCTCTATGGGCAGCGAAGACTTAGCATGCACACTCTAACTTCAGACTCACCCAGTGGCACTATAATTGTGCACTTGGTACTGTAATTCCCTAGTAAGAAGGCAAAATAATAAAGCCTTCAGAGTTGAAACTTCGAACTTATACATATCCTAGTGCCAATCTTAAACTTTATGCAAACCAGCTGTGCAGGACTGAACAAGTTGTATAAACTCTTTGTGCCTTGGTTCCATCAAACTGTAAAATGAAGACAATACTTACTTCATACATTTATATAGGTAATATATAAAACACTTAGTAAGTGTGCAACAAATAATGTTAATGGAGGTAATTAAGATTAGCAAATGTTGATGATGTTGATGATTGGCATGCTGCTGCTGATAACATCAGCACATTGAACTGTAACTCATTGAGGACTAAGTACTATTGACAAAGTACTCATTGACTCCCCAGTACCTACCATAATACCTGATACATAGTAGATGTTAGATAACTGTTTGTTAAATTAATTGTCAATTGCCAAGTCCAAGATATTGAAAGCCAAGAGGAGATAGAAAAGAGACTAGAATGAACTAAAATGATCAAGGAAAGCTTTATTGAAGAGGGAGGTGTACAACTGGTAGATTATTTTCAGACCTGGAGAAGAGGACAAAAAGTTGTTGAAGGCAAAAGAAAACAAACATAACACTAAAGTTTGTAGTCTATGCCAGTAGTGGGGAGAAGTAAATGCAGTGTTTGGCAGGAAGGGGAAGCAGTGAGTATGTGACACAATTAAATACTTTATGTAACAATTACCAAAACTTTACTGTTCAATACCATGCATAGAGATCAATAACAAAAACAATAATCCTAAACGTTGATACTTTCAGAAGCTACACACAGCAAAATGATTCAGGAAAATGATTCATTTGGAACACTCCATGGTATGGTGGGAAAAACATGAGTTTTATAGGGAGATAAACCTAGGTTTGAATTTTTGTTTTGCCACTTAACTAACTATTATCTTGGACAAGTCACATACATGGAGCTTCTGTTTCCTCTTCCACAAAATAGGAATAATCATACCCATCCCACTGGGCAGATGTGGAATTGGAATGAGATTTTTCATGTAAGGCACCCAGTGAGTGCCCTGAGAGCTTCTGTTACTTTTAATAGTGTGAATTAGTGCATTTATGTGTTGTACTAAGTCGATGTGTATATTTTGGTTGTGTATGCTTTTGGACATGTAAACTTGAGCTTACTTGATCTGAGAGTAACTGGGCTTTTTGAAATGGAAATATCCAGAAAAAAACAAATGGGTTACGTGATACCACTTGGCTGCTATTCAAAATGAAAAAAGTTTTGAGTATGGGCAATTTATTGGACTGAATGCTCAAATAGGAAACTAGTAATTGTCTTTATTAACCACCTGCTGTACAAACTGTCATGCAAATACTGCCTTATGTTTTATGCAAAACATTTGAAAACCTCCGTGCCTTTGTTCTGCTTGGATTTTCGTTTCTGTAGCAAAATACATAATTGAATTAATTTCAAGTGTGTTTGTCTGTAAACCAGCCAAATATTTCCTTTTAAATACTTGAGCTCTATGTTGAATATATAGAGTTATGGTTCTTAGCGCATTTACTTTTCTACATTAAGGGGTAGATTTTATTCCTTAATCCTTTAATGGGCTGTTAGTTTCACATACACTAAAGTGTCTCCTATTTGCATAATAAATGAAAACTTTTCATTTCATGCAGGCTCTTCCAGGGGACCCAGCCCCCTAACCATGGGAGCCCAGGACACGCTCCCTGTTGCAGCAGCATTTACAGAAACAGTCAATGCCTACTTCAAAGGAGCTGATCCAAGCAAGTAAGCCTGATACTTGGTCCACTATCAGAAAAAATAGAACACTTTAGCCTGCTGAGTGTGAAACATCCTAATACAACCTTTTCATTCTTTATTTTAAAAAGCAAAAAAATAATTCATTTAACAATAGTAGTTGGCACAGCTAGATAGAGGTTAAAATGTCATTAGGAATATTGATTTCATGCTTTTAAAAATGTATCAAGAGAACTTAACTGTAGAAATCTTTGGTTCTGTTTTTATTGCAAATAACAGAAAACTCTAACCCAGTTCTGTCAACAATGAGGAAATTTATTGTCTCACAAAAGTAAATGTGCAGATCATGTCTGGATGGGAATCACCCACATATAAATTAAAACAATTGTTCATTGGAATTAGGACATGAAAAAACACCTTCCCAAAACACCTAAAGTAGCAAGGGAACAAGTTTTCTGTGACCTTTACTAAGTAAGGAAAAACTGACCAAAAATGAAAGAGAAAGAAAAAATTATAATCAGAGCAAAGTAAAAATTCTAGGAAAAATTCACCACCTCCTATTTACATGAGCCTGATTTCACTTATACGTGTACATACTGACAATGGACTTGATCTGAATGCGTATGTGATGTAATTAAATATTTGACTTCTTGCTAAAGTATTCCATGGATAGGATTCAGAAAATTGATGGATTCCCTGAAATTATATTGTGTATTTTATGCATGTGTATGTGTGCATTGATCTATAAAAAGAGACTATAACATTTTTCACTTAACAAAGGGATTTGTAATCTAAAAAAAGATTAAAAGTGATTAGTGATCTATACTGAAAACTAAAAAACTAAGAGTTATATAAGAGTTATTTTCAATAGTGTCATTAATATGATTCCAGGTCTGAATTTGATCAACAAAGGGAAAACCTAGGTGAGGAAAGAATTGCTCTTAATTTTTTTACTTACAAAGACTAGGGTTTGGAAAAACTTAGAATTCATGACAATAAGAATGGGAAACCAGGCACAGTGGCTCACACCTATAATCCCAGCACTTTGGGAGGCTGAGGCAGGTGGATTGCTGAGGCCAGGAGTTCAAGACCACTCCTGGCAACATAGGGAGACCCTGCCTCTGCAAAAAAATACAAAAATTGGCTGAGTGTGGTGGTGCACATCTGTAGTCCCAGCTACTCAAGAATTTGAGGTGGGAGGCTCGCTTGAGCCTGGGAGGCAGAGGCAGCAGTGGGTCATGATGACCTCACTGCATTCCAGCTTGGGTGGCAGAGCAAGACCTTGTTTCAGAAAACTAAATACAATTTTAAAAACTGGAGAAAAAAAGTAAATGTGTATAAAGAACACTAGACTATATTATAAAAATTTTTTGAAACAGTGATAATTAAATATAATTAGAACTTGGATCACCATATATATTTTAAGTGGAAATTGGTACAACTAATCATAAATCCTCTTGACAGTTCAGAAACACTAGTTTTAGACTTAAAACTCAAAATCTAACAATATTATACTGGAAAACTAATATAATTAATAACTCCACCTTTAAGTGTACTAGCAAGCCACTAGGACCTTTCAACTTTATGTCTCTTTAAACAACATCTAGATTTCATTCTATGCCCAGAATATTATAGAGAAGTAAACACTGTGGACTCTGGATTTTCCACGTCCTTTCTCTTTCATCTTCAAAACAGAAAGGCCATTTGCCACCTTCATGTATCAATAGAAATTACAAGCTACGTCCTACAGAGCACACATCTGAACTGTTAAAGCAAGTAGACAACATGAGTGTTAGCTGTAGATATGCTTTATTCATACATATTTGTTCTGCAGAATCTTCTCTGGACAAAGAATTTGCATAATTTTCTGTCATTCCAGTTCTGAAAAATATTTATCACCAACTACTTATGACCTATACCTTAGAAAATCAAGTTGGCCTGAATTGAGAAAAGCAGACAGAAACACCATTTAGTTTTTATTTTATTTTTTGAGCTGGGGTCTCTCTTTGTCACCCAGGCTGAAGTGCATTGGCGCAATCATGGCTTACGGTAGCCTCAACCTCCCAGCCTCAGGCAGTCCTCCCATTTCAGCCTTCTGAGTGTCTGGAACTACAGGCACATGCCACCACACCCAGCTAATTTTTGTATTTTTTTTGTAGAGACGGGGTTTGGTCATATTGCCCAGGCTGGTCTTGACCTCCTGGACTCACACGATCTGCCCACCTTGGTCTCCCAAAGAGCTAGGATTACAGGCACGAGCCACTGTGCCTGGCCAAAAACAACCTTTTTAAAAAATAAGAGTAATCAGGAGTGTGGAGTGAATGTATATACCTGATTGAAAACCATTGGGAATCACACAAGAATGAATTCCTCTTTGTCTGCTTCCTAATTGGCTTTCATTCATTCATCCACTAATTTATTCAGAGAGACCTATTTGGTCTCCCTTCTTCCACTTTTGCCCCCCTACAAAGTCTCAACATACCATGTCACTCTTCTGCTCAAAATCCTCCTATCTTGTTCAAGGTAAAACCAAAATGTTTCATAATGCTGTTATGAGGCCCTCTATGATCTGCCCTTTGAGACTCCCCGAGCCTCACCCCAGTGGCTGTTTCTCTCCTCCCATCTCCACCTTTCTTTCCTTATCCATGACTGTGCCTCCATCCCTCACCTCCATATTCACTCCACTCTATCCACATGGCCTCGTGGCATCTCTCTTCCATCACCCCAATCCATCCGCATCTCAGGGATTTTCATTTGCTGCACTTCCTGCCTTTGTGAAATCTTCTCCTAGGTATCTGAGTGACTTGTCCCCTGGTTCCCTTCATGATTCTTCAGTAAATGTATCAATCCTATATAAAATGTCCATCCTATATAAAATAACAATATTTGGTCTATCCTATATAAAATAACAACACACCTCCACACCCCGTCAACATTTTTTTCCTCTTTACCTCACGTTCTCTTTCTCCATAGTCCTCCTCTCTAACATCTTACATATTTTGTTGTTCTTGTCATCCATTATCTGTCTTCTCCCCGACTAGAATGCAAATACCATGAGAGCTGGATTTTGCCTGTTTGGTTCATTGTTGTATCCTCAGCTGAAGAGGACAAAGCATATTTGCTCAACAAGTTGAATTGAATTACTCACCTAACATTTACAAAATGGCTACTATGTACCTGCCATTGTGCTAGACAGGAGATATATTAGTGATAAAGACTCTTCGTTTGAAAAGTAGGACTCGTGCACAAATATAATACCAAGTGCACCATAGAACAGGTGTAGCTATGGTGCAATGGGACTCAGAAGCCCTTAATAACATTTTTTAAAATTCCAACAAGTGGCATAGCAACCTATCCCCTGTCAGCCTGTCACAACATAAGCCAGGGTTTTCACCCTAGTTCAGTTTCCCAATCCACTATGACAGGCATAGGGTGGTCTGTACCTGTAAGCCTGGTGTTTGCTGCCTTGGCACTCCAATGACATGGCACTTAAGCCAAATTAATATTAGTGTTATTCCTATACCTTCCTAAATTGAGCCTTTGACTTGTGGATGTATATAGAATCAGCTTTAATTATATTACCATAAATAGTTGTAAGATATCCTGTGTGCTGGCAGATGGGAGATCCAATATATTTCATTAAAATTTTGAGATCAGAAACTTATAAATGAATCATAAAGTGACACTCTTCTATATTTAACTTCATCTTCAGCAACCATTTTATTGTTCTTCCTTTATTATTCACTTTCAAGGAAACAGCTCAAGTTCTATCACCAGGTGGAAATAATGCCAACCAAGGTACCAAACAGAAAAATGATGCAGCAAAGGCATTTGGATTTGATTCTGTCTATAGTTCCCTGTCATTCTGCATCAAAGCCATCTTCTCAGACCATCCATTGGAAACAAGAAATCTACTATCTTAATTATCATATACTATGATATGTAACCCATTTAAATATAGTTATACTCTAATTATTCAGAGCACCTGTAACAGGGATTCTGATATCTAAGACTTTCTCAGTAGCTTACAGGCAGCAAGTTCCTCAACCTTTGCTACTGATTGGGGAAACACATCTCCCGCTATTAGTTCCTATTTAAACAACGTTGGTGCTTAAAAATAAGGGTCAGAGATTAGCTCTCTAATTCCCTGGAAAAGCTTAGGTTTCTCAGCTCTAGCCTTTCTTTCTTTTATCATCACATTTTAATTATTTATTCAGTATCTGTCTTCCTGTTTAAACTAGAGGTTTGCACAAGGACCATTTGTCCAATTTGTCACTGCCAATTCGAGCTCATTACATTGTGCCTGGTATATTGTATAGGCGCTCTATAAATAAATATGTAAATGTATGAATTTATTTTTTAAACATTGAGTTCTCACTCTGAAGTTTGTGTTATGCACCGTTGTCCTCCCAGAACCTATGACACAGAATTTGTCTTCACAATAGTAGATCAGATGTGCACTGAACTGGAACACAGTTTTCTAGAATAAGATCTGTACCAGTCTCCAAGAGAACCCAGGAAAGGAAAAACCAAGGAAAACTCAATGGAGAGGATATTAAGAAACATTTCAGAAAGGTCTTCTTTTGAACTGAGTCTTATAATATGAAAAGTAGTACATAAGCCAAAGAAAGGGAATGGTAAAGAAAAGGAGAGAAGCTACATCTACACAGATGGACACTGAGAAAGAGATCTGGGGCTTTATTTAGCAGTTCATATACGTCATATTTTATGAGAGGGATGCATTTCCGATGACGTCACATCTTCCCTGAACAAAACTGGTCAGTCTTTCTGTGAGCAGCTCAGGGGTGCTGCCCGCAGCACTAGAGAAAATCCAATGTATAAGTCACTTGACTGGTTGACTTTGAAGTTTTGCCATTTTTTGGCAAATATTTCATTTGTGAAGATTCACATGATTTCTTATTTTATTCATGAAGTAAGCATCTATTCATATTTCCATCTCACATTATTTCCACAATTCAAACTCACATGAAATGTAGCCACCTTGCATGCTGGTAAGAACAATCCTTACAATTTAAAAAAAAGATATTTCTTTAGTAAGTATAGAAAATATTAAATTTTTATATAGAAAATTCCAGTTCAATTTAGACACTGGATGGATTAATATGTCAGCAAAAGTTCTAACTCTGACAGTAGTGATGCTGAAATATAATTGAGGTCTCAGTGCTTCTTATGTTGGACTACATGGACCACTCCTCCCACCTTCTCCCAACACTGCAATCCCTTTGAAAGCAGAGGCTATTTTGCTCATTTTTAAATTACTACCCACTGGAAAAAAATATTAACAACTTGCATAGTTAGGAGTGAATAGGTAGATGTCTGTTGAGTTAATAAATACCACCTCCTCCCCTGTCTGACTTGCTTTCAAAACAGAAATTTTATCTCCTGCCAAGGTACCATTTAGATCTCATTTTGAGCAATCTGGAAAGACAACTGAGAAAATTTCCTACCAGCTAAAAAAAAAAAAAATTTGAGCTACCACTGCTAATAACAATATACTGAGTGATAGTAGGTGCTGAAATCTAATTTTACAAGTGCTCTAATTGTTTCCTTCTTTTTTTTTTTTTTTTTGAGACGACGTCTCACTCTTGCCCAGGCTGGAGTGCAGTGCCACAATCTTGGCTCCCTGCAACCTCTGCCTCCCAGGTTCAGGCAATTTTCCTGCCTCAGCCTCCTGAGTAGCTGGAGGCATGTGGTGGCATGTGCCACCACACCCAGCTAATTTTTGTATTTTTAGTAGAGACAGGGTTTCACCATATTGGTCAGGTTGGTCTCGAACTCCTGACCTCGTTATCCACCCGCCTTGGCCTCCCAAAGTTCTGGGACTACAGGCGTGACCCACCGTGCCCGGCCTCTAATTGTTTTCTAATAGAGCTGCCAAACAATATTTTCTACATGTCCACATATGGACAAATATCAAGAGTAGACTCAGCTTGAGGGGGAAGTCTAGGCTCAGAACCAATTCAGCACTAGTATACAAACAAAGTTAATGGATCTAAAAGGTAGAGAGGGAAGGCAGCAGTTTGCTCCCAAACTGGGAGATCAGCAGTATTCTCTGGGAGAGATGGAGATGCAAACTTCCAGAAACCAAAACTCTCATTCAGAGCGCTACAAAGTTATGGATTTAACACCGGTGTAAGGGAGACTTACATGGCAACTTTAAGACTCACCTGCTCCCTGTCTCTGCCCCAAACCCAGCCTTATACATACAAGGCTATAGCAGTTCATCACTTAAGCTATTTTGAATGTATGCCAGAGAGCACCTCACCTGAATCAGGTATATTTCATCAGTTAGAGTTACACAATATATAAGGTGACTATGGGACAAAGTGGAGACCCCATGCTCCAATGTGAGCAAAATTTTCATTTATTAACATCAATTTCCCTTGAAAGTACGTACCTGTGAAGTAATACAATAGTCAGCTATGGAAACATTAGAGGAAGTCATAAAGAAGCTCACTCATGTTAAGTATTTACTGTTTCCCAAAGAAGAATAAGCCTTGTGAAATTCTGCTTCTAGCCAACATCGAGTAACAGACCAATTTATCCTTCTACCTCAAACAGCTTAAAAATGAGCAAAATATATAAAACAATGACTTGCAAGACTTGAAGGACAGTGATCCCTAAGAGGAGAGGTGTGCCCTATGATTGCTCCAGCTTACTTCCTTGAGAGTTTTCAGGCCTGGCATAAGGAGAGCCCAGCTGACTTCCAGCTGCTCATGGGGAGGTGTTTCACTGACGCTCTCTACTACAAAATTGGCTGAGGGAAGTGCTAGGGGAAGCTAAGGTAGATGGGTGCTGCCACCACCATGCACTGCAAAAGATGGCAGTGGAGAAAGTGTGAACATGGCAGGAGCCTGGAGCCAAAGAATACATCTGCATTACAAGATCTGGGCATTGTGGCAGCCAGGCCAGTTGTTTTATGTGAGTCAGTGATAGGAAAGCTGTCTGTGCTACCAGGCATTGGGAGAGCTACCTGGCTTGCAAAACCCACGCTCTGGGGACACTACATGCACTGCAGGAACCACAAACAAGCCTCTTGCACTGCAAAAACCTGGCACTACATAAGCCTTCTGCATTGCGAAAGCGTGTATTTGCAAGCAGGCTGAAAGGGAGAAAGAAAACCCCTTTCTCCTGCAATGTGTCCCTAGGGCCTCTATTGACAAAACTAAGCATGGTTCCTGGAAGCAAAGAGAAAACATATTAAGGGTCCATTAATTTTCTCAGAGCAGGTGGTAAAGGGTGAATTGGCACTGAGAGGCAATGAATTAATTTTATATAGACATTGACACAGTGATTGTAAATCTCATGTGGAAATTCAAAGGGCCTACCACAGCCAAAACAACTATGGAAAGGAACAAAGTTAGAGGACTAACATTACTTGATTTCAGAACTATTATAAAGCTACTGTAATCAAGACAGTGTGGTATTGTCTTACAATAGAACAGAATTGTGATCCCAGAAATAGACTCACATAGAATTAAATTTTTTGAATTAAATTTCAACAAAATTTTCAAGGTAATTCTGTGGACAGTCTTCTCAAAAAAAATGGTGCTGAAACAACTGGATATTCATACACACACACACACACACACACACACACACACACAAAATGAACTGAGATTCATACTTGACACTGTATACATTGTAAGACTAAAATAGGTGAAAATGGGTAATGAAGCTAAATGTAAACTCAAAGATTTTTTTAAACTTCTAGAAGAAAATATAAATGAGCCAGTTGCAGTGGCTCATGCCTGTAATCCCAGCATTTTGGGAGGCCAAGGCATGAGGACTGCTTGAGGCCAGGAGTTTAAGGCTGCAGTGAGCTCTGATTGCACCACTGAACTCCAGTCTGGGTGACAGAGAAAGACCCTTTCTCAAAAAAAGGAAAAAAAAAAGAAAGAAAAGCAAATACAAATGAAACTTTTGTGACCTTGGGTTTGGCAAAGATTTCTTAACTAAGACACCAAAAGAATGACTGGATTAGATATAACCCATAAAAGAATAAATGGATGAATTAAAAACTTCTGCTCTTCATAATAGAACGATTTATAATCCTTTGGGTATATACCCAGTAATAGGATTGCTGGGTCAAATGGTTTTTCTATTTCTAGATCCTTGAGGAATCACCACACTGTCTTCCACAATGGTTGAACTAATTTACACTCTCACCAATAGTGTACAAGCATTCCTATTTCTCCACATCCTCACCAGCATCTGTTGTCTCCAGATTTTTTAATGATCGCCATTCTAACTGGCGTGAGATGGTATCTCAATGTGGTTTTGATTGCATTTCTCTAATGACCAGTGATGATGAGCATTTTTTCATATGTTTGTTGGCTGCATAAATGTCTTCTTTTGAAAAGTGTCTCTTCATATCCTTTGCCCACTTTTTAATGGGGTTGTTTGCTTTTTTCTTGTAAATTTGTTTTAGTTCTTTGTAGATTTTTGATATTAGCCCTTTGTCAGATGGGTATATTGCAAATATTTTTCCCATTCTGTTGATTGCTGATTCACTCTAATGATTGTTTCTTTTGCTGTGCAGAAGCTCTTAAGTTTAATTAGATACAATTTTTCTATTATAAAGACACATGCACACGTATGTTCATTGCAGCACTGTTCACAATAGCAAAGACTAGGAACGAACCCAAATGCCCATCAACAATGGACTGGATAAAGAAAATGTGGCATATATACACCATGGAATACTATGCAGCCATAAAAAGGATGAGTTCATGTCCTTTGCAGGGACATGGATGAAACTGGAAACCATCATTCTCAGCAAACTGACACAAGAACAGAAAACCAAACACTGCATGTTCTCACTCATAAGTGGGTGTTGAACAATGAGAACACATGGACACAGGGAGGGGAACATCACACACTGGGGCCTATTGGGGGGTGGGGGGACTAGGGGAGAAATAGCAGGGGGTGGGGGATTGGGGAGGGATAGCATTAGGTGAAATACCTAATGTAGGTGACAGGGGGATGGATGCAGCAAACCACGATGGCATTGTGTAACAATCCTGCACAATCTACACATGTACCCCAGAACTTAAAGTATAATAATGAAAAAAAAAACTCCTGCTCTTCAAATGTGATTTTAAGAGAAAGAAAAAACAAAACAAGCCACAGACTGGGCTGCAAATTATATATCTGATAAATGACATGCCCAGAATGTATAAGGAAACCTTAACATTCAATGAGAGAACAAACAACTCTGTTTAAAAACTTGGCAGACAGTTTAAGCAGACACTTTGGCAAAGAAGATAACTGATGACAAGCATATAAAAGATGCTTATGATTCTTAGCCATTAGGGAAATGCAAATTAAAACAACAGGAAGATACCATTACTCACCTATTAGAATGACTAAGATTAAAATGATCAATTCTACCAAGTGTTGGTGAGATATGGGAGAACTAAAACCCTCATGCACAGCTGTGGTTTTCACTTTAGAAAACATGCAGTTTCTTTGAGAGCCTATACCTATTGTGTGAGCTAATGACTCCCCTCCTGTGTACTTACCAAAAGAAATGACAGGGTATATTCATACAAATACCTGTACACATATATTCATTGCACCTTTATTTGTAATAGGCAAAAACTGGAAAGAACCCAAATGTTCTTCAGTGGGTGAATAAATGTTTTTAAAATGTGGAATATCCATACACTACACAGCCACAAAAAGAAATGAACTATTGGTGCAGACAACTTCATGGACAAATCTCAAAATAATTATGTGTAACGAAAGAAACAAAAAAGCACACATCTTACAGTTCTGTTATAGAAAATACTAGAAATTGCAAACAAAGGTATAGTGCCCAGAAGCATATTACCTCTTGCGTATGGACAGGGAAAGGAAACAGCGGGAAAGCTTACAAAAAGGGATTACAAAAACAGCATAAGGAAACTCTTAGGGATGATGGAAATGTTCACTTTTCTTAATTGTATGATGATTTTATATCATATAATCTCATGGAATTTTATACTGTAAATAAGTACAGTTTATTGTGTATCAATTATATCTTCATGAAATCTTTTTTTAAAAAAGAATTATTTTCCCTTCTACACTATCATCCCATTGTGTTAACTCATATGACTGATTTTACCATTTTGACCAAATAGACCAATTAATAGAATGAAGTTAAGTGCAAGGCAAAAACTTTACCTCATGAGTACATAAAAGAACATGCTAAAGGCATTACTCACATTACTTGAAGAACTAAGACAAGTACCAGGAAATAATGTGATAGCATTGCATAATTTAATATCTTCAAATATGCTGCCAAAAATTCAGAAATCAAAGTGAAGGAGAACCCCTAGAGTAGAGGATTCTATGCCTGAGGTGAATCTATAGACTTCTACGGAGAGAGAAAAGCTGTACTTTTCTTCTTACATTTTGAAACACATAAATTAAAATAGTCACTTTTTAAAATAAGTGTTAACCATTGAGTTCTCAGGTAAGCTAGAAATGATACACTGCTCGTAGGAGTGTAAATTAATTCAATCATTGTAGAAAGTAGTGTGGTGATTCCTCAAAGAGCTGAAAGCAGAACTACCCTTTGACCCAGAGATCCCATTACTGGTTATATTCCTAGAAAAATATAAATCATTCTATCATCAAGACACATGAACTGGCATGTTCATTGCAGTACTATTTGCAATAGCTAAAACACAGAATCAACCTAAATGCCCATCAGTGGCAGACTAGATAAAGAAAATGTGTTACAGATACACCATGGAATACTACGCAGCTATTAAAAAGAATGAGATCTTGTTCTTTGCAGGAACATGGATGGAACTGGAGGCCATTATCCTTCACAAACCAACACAGAAACAGAAACAAACACCACACCACATGTTCTTACTTATAAGTGGGGGCTGAATAATGAGAACACATGGACAGAAAGAGGGGAACAACAGAAACTGGGCCTACTTGAGGGAGAAGGATGGGAGAAAAGAAAGGTTCAGGAAAAAAAAAAAAACCTATCAGATACTACGCTTGGTACCCAGGTGACAAAATAATCCGTACACCAAACCCCCAAGTCACATGTTTGCCAAAATAACAAACCTGCACATGTACTCCTGAAGCTAAAAGAGAAGTTAAAGTATTTTTTAATGGAATTGTAAAAAGCCTGCCTTTCATCTATTCTGTTGTTTAACATTGCCTCGTAAATTTTTTTTCACAGTGGTTTTGATTCAGTGTGTTGACATGGGTTTTCTCTCTCTTTCCTCTCTGTTTTGATATGCCAGATGTATCGTTAAGATTACTGGAGAAATGGTGTTGTCCTTTCCTGCTGGCATCACCAGACACTTTGCCAACAACCCATCCCCAGCTGCTCTGACTTTTCGGGTGATAAATTTCAGCAGGTTAGAACACGTCCTGCCAAACCCCCAACTTCTCTGCTGGTAAATATGATTTTGCATAAATTTTTCAGAGATATAGGTGGCTTAGTACTTTGTACTTAGATGAGGAATATATCTTTTCAAGAGAGTCGCACTGTAATGAAATTACCACCACTCAGATATATTTGTAGATTCAGACACAGAACTTTTACCAGCCACCAAAATTCATTGCGGGTGATTGTGTGTGTATATGTGTGACTGCATATGCATATATGTATTGTAATGGCCAACTATCTCAAGTGGTTAGAGAGAATCAGAGTAAGAAAATCTGTATCGGCAACAGTTTATTCTTGTCTGCTTCACTTATTATCAATAGGCAGCGGATAACGATGGTGGGAAATTAGCCAAATAACAAGAATGAATTCCTTTCATTGTATGAGCATCTTTTTATTTTATTTATTTTTTTTTTTTGAGATGGAGTCTTGTTCTATTGCCTAGGCTAGAGTGCAGTGGCACCATCTCAGCTCACTGCAACTTCCGTCTCCCGGGTTCAAGTGATTCTCCTGCCTGAGCCTCCCAAGTAGCTGGGATTACAGGTGCCTGCCACCACGCCTGGCTAATTTTTGTATTTTTAGTAGAGATGGGGTTTTGCCATGTTGGCAAGGCTGGTCTCAAACTCCTGACCTCAGGTGATCTGCCCACCTTAGCCTCACAAAGTGCTAGAATTACAGCCATGAGCCACTGTGCCTGGCCCTCTTTTTAAATCAATTGTTTGTGTATGTCTGTATTTAATAGTTAGAAAATGTGAAAAATTACATTTATGTAAACATAGTTGCCTAAGTTTCCTTTATGTCATACATGTAAAGTTCCATCAAAATAACGATCATTACAATGAAATTGTATTAACTATTAAACCTGAATTTGATGTCTTTATTACTTATATGCACGTGCACAGTAACACAAACCCGCATGCATGCATGCTATTAAAATGATCAATTATACAAGTTAATTATTTGCAGTGAATGCGCAGAAAGGAATCTTCTTGACAGCTTCTCCATCAAGTCCTGATGTTCATCTACAAACCTCTAAGTGGTCACCTTTTTCTTTACTGCAACCTCCCTTGTCTAAGTGACCACTGTCTTTTCCCTGTACCATCACAATTGTTTTCTCCTTCTCTCCCTGAATCCAATCTTGCCCTCTTCAATACACTTTAACAGCCAGGTGGTCTTTTATAAGTAAATCAGGTCATCGTTGTTCACAACTCCCTGGTGGCTTGACATTACACCTGTCCCAGAATCTAAACGTGGGGCCCTGAGTGGTTTACCTTGCCTACTTCCCTGTTCTCATCTCCCACCATCCTGCCTCAGAATCCTTTTAGCTCCAGCAAGACCTGCCAATCTCAGAAACAGGCTGAGTCCTTTCTCACAATAGGGCTTTGTAGTTCTTGTTTTGCCTGGAATACTGTTTCAACCTTCTTCACCTGACTCCAACGCATCCTTTAGTCTCAGCTCTACTCTGCCTCTCGGACTATCCCATTCTCCTCCCCACATCTCCACCGACCAGCCCCAAACTATTAGCTTGGTGCAAAAGTAATTGTGGTTTCCAAACACCACATGTTCTCATTCATAGGCAGGTGTTGAACAATGAGAACACATGGGCACAGGGAGGGGAACATCATACACTGGGGTCTGTTATGGCGTGGGGGGCTAGGGGAGGGACAGCAGAGGGGGTGCGGGGAGGTTGGAGAGGGATAACACTGGGAGAAATGCCTGGTGTAGATGGCGGGGGGATGGAGACAGCAAACCACCATGGCATGTGTGTACCTATGCAACAATCCTGCAAGATCTGTACATGTACCCCAGAACTTAAAGTACAATAAAAAAATTAAAAAGTAATTGTGGTTTCTACCATTACTTTTTTTTTTTTTTCTGAGAGAGAGTCTCACTCTGTCACCCAGGCTGGAGTGCTGTGGCACAGACTCGGCTCACTGCAACCTCTGCCTCCCGGGTTCAAGTGATTCTGCTGCCTCAGCCCTCCGAGTAGCTGGGATTACAGGTGCCTGTCACCATGCCCAGGTAGAGACGAGGTTTCACCATGTTGGCCAGGATAGTCTCTAACTCCTGATCTTAGGTGATCCACCTGCCTCGGCCTCCCAAAGTGCTGGGATTACAGGCTTGAGCCACCATGCCGAGCTTTTACCATTACGTTTAAATGGCAAAAACTGCAATTACTTTTGCACCCCCTTGTTATTCTCTCTAAAGGTACCTGTTCTTTTCCTTTGTAGCACTTACTACAGTTAATAATGACATATCTATTTGTGTTTCTTCATTCAACCATCTCGCCCACAAGACTGTGCAAGCCATGAGGGAATGGAACAAGTCTCTTAATTCAAATTATTGCTTCAGTTTCCCTCTGTGTTTACGCTGTGCATGTTCAACCAGTTTAATTTTCAAGGTTTCTCCATCTGAAATTAGGAATTATGTGCTAATATCTTGCCAGTTTGTTTGTAAATATGACTGGTGTGATAGTTACAACTTTTGTTGCATTTTTAGGCAGTAACATTGCCAAGTTCTCAGGCATATGTGCAAGAGTTATATACATATATTAACATATTGGTCTGATAAATAGAATCAAATATCACTCAGAATGGTTTTATTTAACAAAATATTATATAGACCATTGAATTATTATTTGCAAAAGTTAAAAAAAAAACAGAAATGAAATATATTCCATTAATTTGAATCTTATGAACTCTAAATACTTGATCCCTGTAACAGGGCTGTGATGAGTGACCATTTAGTCATCTATAGTCTCTTTAGTTAGCAGTGCAACCCACTGCCATGACCACCACAGCCATCCCCAGTTTTTAAAAGGCATTGTTGACCACACATTATTTTAGATTGCAGTACGAGCCTTCAGTGTCTATCATCAACCAATTGTTTCCTTCATGTTTACTGAGGAAGACTTCATATGTCGCCGTGGCCCCTGGAAACATTTAGGTTTGCAATCCTTATGACAGGGGCCACATTCAAGTTTATATCTACTTTTTTCTTATGAAAAAAGCTTGCTTGTTACAAAAATATTCGGGAACAATTGTCAACTCCAGTATGACGCCGAAGAATGCTCAAGGCTTCTTGAGCATTTAAGAATTTCATCTCTGTGTAAGCATTTGATTAGCAAAGCATTCTTGAATATTTATTAAAGCAGGTTCTCTAAGAAATTATCACAGACCTATGGCAGCCTATTTTGCTATTAAACTCAGCAAATGCTGTAAAATAGTATTATATAATTGAGGGTTTCCCAATTATTCAAATCTACTTAGTGTACATTAATGACATGTTGCTGGATATTAATTCCGAGCCTCTGTTTTGGCATAGTGGGAAAGTGTGACCTGTACAACCAGTATGGGCTGGGATCAAGCTCTGTTTCTTATTCGCTGCATGACCTTAAGCAAATCACTTAATTTCACTGACCCTCTGTTACTCTTATCTCCTGCCTGCTTGTGTAGCGACAGCTCTGGGAACTTGGGTAGCTTAGATGCTTTTCAATCTAAAAAACCTGGACAGCCCTTTCAGCATCCCTAGCTCAGCTGACCAGGGGCAAAGTCTTAAGTGCCAGGTGTATTTTCCACCCCCTTTCTCCATTCCCAGAGTCAAAGAGCTTTACCTTGTCCTCAGTAACCTTCTACCAGAGACAACAAAACCACGCTGGTCACACTGAGACTTGGGCACCCTTTCCTAACAGACTAGTGGCGGTTTTAAGGCCCTAGTGTTTTTTTACTCAACTCTTGATTTGTGTGACTTCTGGAAGCTGAATCATAGCAACTTACTTTTGACCTGTTTTTTTCACAGTTTCACTGTGTCAGCCTTCTCCCTTCTCAACCCCTAATTTTCTCTTTTTATAACAAGTTTGCTCATCTTTAAAATCAAAGACAATAATTCTCCCTTTGCAGGGTAGATTTTAATGCAATAGTTTATAATGCCTAGCATAATTTCTTAAGCACCTATTATATGCTGTTGCACTATATAGGATATTCTGAAAGTGAAGTGTCAGCAAATGTGTTGTGTGACAAGTAACTGAATCACTTGGGGCCTCAGTTCCTCATTATATGGGAAGTAAGTCGGATATCTGTATATTCTTGCCTATTCTTTTTTTTCATTGAGATGAGCATTTGCAAGATAGATTTGGTAAGTGGTCTGTATTCAGGCCTCTGACCAAAGCTAAGACTCTCAGAAGGATATAAAACTCCTTAGCTTGTAAAGACTGCACTTTTCTTCTGTGTTATAATATCATGATTACTATCATTTAAGCTCCAGGATCATGTTGTAAGTGAAGGGAAATCTTTGATGATTTAGATACTTATGGATGAACTATTATGTATGCTGAAAGGTAGACTGGTAATTTTAGTATCACTCTTTTCTGCTTAATTGGTGATAAAGATCATGTTTACATTTGGCCAAATATTTCACTGGATAATTTCCGAGGCATTGCTACTCAAAGTAATTCAAAAGAAAATAAATGTATTCAGTTCCTTAATTGTATTAACTGACTAATTTAGAGAAAACTGGTGCTGTAGAAAGGGCTATGAAGTTTGAGTTAATAAATAATTCACTCTTTAAAGCTCCCAGTTATCACTGTGATTAGTTAGTATTACTGGGCACTCACTGAGATTGATAGCAAGACAACAGCTCCTCCCTGTGGATTAATCTACCGTCATGATATCATTCAGAACTGTATTTGTATGAAAACCACAGTACTGTTAATAGATTCATAATAATTTCTACAAATAGTCAAAAGATGACACTAGATATCAGATGACAATTTGCTAAGCTGCTTCTTGTGGGATTTTGATTTGTTATTAGATGCTACTCAATCATTTTTCTTCCCAAATGAACAGTGATAATACACAAAATGATGCCAACACCAAGGAATTCTGGGTAAATATGCCAAATTTGATGACTCACCTAAAGAAAGTGTCTGAACAAAAACCCCAGGCTACATATTATAACGTCGACATGCTCAAATATCAGGTAAGCCTATTTACATGGTACAGATTTCTTTCACATGACATATTTGTTTTCTAAATTACCTACTATTGAATAAAAGTAACTGAAGTAACACTTCTTTTAACATTATTTAAAAGCTATAATTCATTTATTTAAATGGAAACTTCAAAAGACAACTTGGGGACTACTGACAAAAAATATTCATACATATTCTTATTAGCTTAAGCTTACAAGTAAAATATTTTATCACAAAATTAGAGAAATGTGCCACAAAAAAATGAAGTTGCAGAACATTATACCAATTAAGATTATAAATTTATACTGATAAACCAGATAATTATAATTTTGTTAAGAACATTACTATACTAAAACCTCTTATTTTAAATGATTCAATGTAAACAATCTGCTTTTGTTTTTCTAGTAAGATAGTCCTATGAAAGGATTCTAATAAAATCTAACATTAAAAAATAGTTCAATAATAAAAGAATATTTGATACGTATAGTACAATATATGCAAACTTTATTTTTATATCTGGGATTGCCTTTACCTCAAATTATTATTGATAGTAAATAATCCTAATTCCTACCTGGATCCTATAGTGCCTGAGTCTCTCACTGATTCCCAGCCACTTGACTGCCTATATTTTTTGGGGTTTTTTTGAGACGGAGTCTCACCCTGTCGCCCAGGCTGGAGTGCAGTGGCACAATCTCAGCTCACTGTAATTTCTGTCTCCCGTGTTCAAGCAATTCTCCTGCCTCAGCCTCCTGAGTAGCTAGGATTACAGGTGTGCACCACCACACCCAGCTAGTTTTTTGTATTTTTAGTAGAGATGGGGTTTCACCATGTTAGCTATGCTGATCTGGAACACCTGGCCTCAGGTTATCTGCCCACCTTGGCCTCCCAAAGTGCTGGTGCGTGAGCCACCACACCCACCAACTGCCTAGATTTTGTTACACTTTTTTTTTCATTGACAGGTATAATTGTATGTCTGTATTAGGTACAATATGATATTTTGAATATATGTACATTGTAGAATGACTAAATTCAACTAATTAACATATGCATTACCTCACATAGTTATTTTTGTAATGAGAACACTTTACATTCACTCTCTTTAGCATTTTTTAAGAAAACAGTATATGATTATTAACTGTAGTCACCATATTACACAATCGATCTCTGGAATTTGTTCCTCCTATCTAACTGAAATTTTGTGTCCTTTGACTAATATCTCCCCAAACAAACCCCCACCTCCACCACTGCCACCACCTCAGCCTCTGGTAACTGCCATTCTACTCTCTGATTCTATCAGATCAACTTTTATTTTTATTTTATTTTATTTAGTTAGTTTTTTTGAGACAAAGTCTCACTCTGTTGCCCAAGCTGGAGTGCAGTGGCACAATCTTGCCTTATAGCAACCTCCACCTCCCGGGTTCAAGCAATTCTCCTGCCTCAGCCTCCCATTTAGCTGGGATTACAGGCATGCATCACCATGCCTGGATAATTTTTGTATTTTCAGTAGAGAAGGGGTTTCGTCATCTTGGCCAGGCTGGTCTCAAACTCCTGGCCTCAGGTCATCCACCCACCTTGGCCTCCCAAAGCACCACTGTGCCCAGCCAAGATCAACTTTCAAATATTTCACATAAGAGTGAGATAATGTGGCATTGGTCTTTCTGTGCCTGGATTATTTCATTTACCATATTTTTAATCCATTATAATTTTTTATTAAATATGTTCAGATTATTTTTCTTAAAATGAAGAAACTAGTACTTTAATAAAAATCAGAATATCTCAAACTTGGCTGTATTTCTCAGTCACCAAGGAACTTGTAATTAAATGCTGGTTCTGAATTGATGCTAAAAACAAATATATATATGTATATATATAGTTAAATATAATAAATATTAATAACATGTTATATGATTACATTATATAATTATATATAGTATGTTATATAATTATATTAGGTATTATATTGTATGTTATAAATAAATATTATATAATATATAATGTGTTATAAATATATAATGTATATCATATCATAAATAAATATTTATTTAGATTATTTAAAGATAATATTATATATATATGTGTGTGTGTGTGTGTGTGTGTGTGTGTGTGTGTGGTGTTAGGGCCTAGCAGATATATATATATATATTAAATATACATCTATTTTATTTTATTGGCTTAGAATGCAACCCAGGTATCTGTACTTTATACAAGTTCCTCAAGAGATTTTATGCATCCTATGCTTTGAAAAACATTTATTTAAAATGTTGTAAGGAAACCATGTAAAGTAAAATGTCTATATAATGGTACATTTTCCAAAAATGCAAAAGAATATAATTTTTTCTTGTGAGAATAGTATCTACTCTTTGAACATCACGGATAATACTTACTAATATATAATGTGGCATAAATTCATCACTTATAAATTAAAATATAATAGAAAACACATTTTATTTAGCTTTTTCCCAAAATATTTAAATATGCTTAGTGAGAAATGAAAGGAAATAAGAAAAGAAAACTCTAAATGTGATTTTTTTCTCTGAATGAGAAGTTAAATTCCAAGGCAGAAGGCAAATTTCATGCATGGTTTGTATCCCCAAAGTGTGGAAATAGGATGGCAGTTCTTCACCTTCGTGGACTCTATGTACACTGCATGTACATTTTCACTTCAGATTAAATGTTTGTTTGAAATTTTAAAATCCTGTGGAGTTTTTTTTAATTGCTGTGTTTGTTATTAAGTAAATCTAGAAAGTAGATAGAATTCACCTATTGCAATAAGAGCTTTGTGTAAAGTATTAAAATGTAGGCAAGGTCCAGGTGTAGTACTAGAAAGTAGGCAAGGTCTGGGATTACACCTGTAATCCTAGCACTGTTCTAGGCTGAGGCAGGAGGATCACTTGAATCCAGGAGTTTGAGACCAGCTTCGGCAACACTGGGAGACCCCATCTCTATTCTTTTTAAATAAATAAATAAATAATGCATAAGCAAGATACTGAATTCTGGAAGTAAGTCAGCTTTCTACTGGCCACTGACCTTGGTTGCTTTATATTCCAAAACCTCAGTTTCCTTATGTAAGAGTAAAAATGATATCTACCTATTTTATAGGTTGCTATAATAAGCTAACAGCCTAATATATTTCAAAGTACTTTATGAAATGTAAACAGCCCTAGACTTGCTGTTTTATTTTAACATGTGCTCTGAAGAATTCCTTTGCTGTTGCTTACCTGTCTTTTTGTTGTTGTTTTTCAACAATGCAAGGAATTGGGTGGAGAAGCACAACCAGCATTTTGTGGAATTGCCCTTAAATTGCAGCGTGTTTAGTTGCAATTTATATTACAACTAAATAATGGCCCCGTAGCATCCCCCCAGAAACTAGAACAATCAAAAACACATTTTCATATACCCAAAAAGCACCTTCCCAGGTAGAGGAACTATAATCAGGTTGAGAACTACCACTGAGGACAGAGTCCAGAAAATGGGGTGGGGGAGGGATATTGCTCTGCTTTTGATCCGCTTTAGTTAATAGATTTTTAAATAAATGTTTGTCTGCAGAAAGCATTATGCTGCCAATAATATTTAAAGTTTAAAAACTATAATGGTTAACTAGTCTAAATTGTCATCAAAAGCCATATCTTTCATTTTATAAAAGAACTCATTTTGGGTCTTGTTTCTGCCATGACCACTCCTGCCTTGAAAGTTCAACCTGCCTTCAGGACCCTTCTCCATGGCGACCATATGCACAAACATTTCCTAGACAGCTGTTTATATCATTCGAAATCAGCAAATCTCATCATACTCCATGAATAAAAATCCAAGGGCATAGTTACCACTCATCTGATCCCTGCAATGTACATGTACGTATGAGAGGTGACTCTCTTGGAGACTTATTTGCCACCATAATGAACAATTGAGAATTGTAACACTGTAAATTTTTCACTGTGGACTCAGAATTCACATCAATATTATTGCCTTTAGATAAATGTTTGTTTTTTCTTCAAACCTGGTGGGGTTTTTTTAAGTCAATCTCACAGTTGATTCTAATTAGTATTGACAGTAGATTCTAGCACTGTAGCACTTTCAGCTAGAGGAATCCCAAAGGAAGTAAGGGAAGTAAATTCCTTTGGAATTTGCCACAGTAAGGACTTGAAACCAGGTGTAAAATCCCAAAGCAGTAATAATAACCTACCTTAGTCTAGCTCATTGGTTTGTTGTTGAAGAGCAAATATGGTAAGAATATTAAAGGTAACACTTACCAAAATGTAATTCCTTAGTGTGTGCCAGGCATCCTGCTGAGTGTTTCACAAAAAACATCTCCTTCAATCTTCCTGACAACCCCGTGGGTAAATATTATTTTTATAATTCCCATTTAGCAGATGAGGAAAGAAAAGAAGCTCAGAGAGGTTTAAGAACTTGTCCAAGATCACTTAGCTTGTAAGTGGAATGGCAGAATCAGAACTCACACCCACGACTGTCTAGCTTCTCGGCCTCAGCTCCTGGCCAGCCTGCTAGTCACCTCCTTAACTGACATGAAGTGTATTGGAAACTCCAAAGTGCTACAGAGACTCTCGTAGCTGCTTTCGTGTTTTTAGTCTGTAATGGTTTACCTGAAGCACCCAGCTCTCTCTCACAACACCCTTCATGCTGCCTCTCACTCATGGTTGCTTGTGAGCAGCATAAAAAACATTATGACATTTTGATGTCTAAGAACATCCCTGTGGGAGAAAATCATAGCTTCTGGTTTGGTTTCAGATTATTGGTCAAACCTTAAATATTCTCTTTCCTGTCATTTGGCAAGGTGTCTGCCCAGGGTATTCAGTCCACGCCTCTGAACCTGGCAGTGAATTGGCGATGTGAGCCTGCAAGCACTGACCTGCGCATAGATTACAAATACAACACAGATGCAATGACCACCGCCGTGGCCCTCAACAATGTGCAGTTCCTGGTCCCCATCGACGGAGGCGTAACCAAGCTCCAGGCAGTGCTCCCACCAGCAGTCTGGTATGAAGCCTTCTATTCTCTCAACCGCGGGGCTCCTCTGGGTCAAGGGGTCACAGACTTCTTAGCACTTGTGTTTCCTGTAGGAGGAGATGACAGCAGTCCTGTGTGTTGGGGTTCAGGGCAGAAAGTAGAAACCGCTGGTATCTATTTTAAGCAAAAACTAATTCAACGGGGACTTCAATGCTTACGTAATGGTGGAAGTGCGAAAGGAATAGACTGGATGTCTAAACATGCCTCCCAGACCTCTGCCGAACTGGCCTGCCACAATCCGGGGAAGGAGAGAAATCAGAAGGCTTCCTGTAGGACCACTGAATTCAAGAAGCCAGAGCTGTAACTCTGATCCTAGGACCAGCAAACACCTATTGGCACCTCCTTAAGTGCTTCTCGGCACCCCCAAACCAGAGGCTAGAGTGGACTGTAGGACCTAATTTGTACCTAGGACCCTAACTGCAAAGGCCTCTGAGAAATGTAGTGTTTCATTTTCTAGCCTCTGAACTATAAAAGGCACACTAGAGAAAGCAAGGGTCTAGAAACTGAACAGATTCATTGTGCCTATATCATCTGCTATAAAGGACTTGTTCTAGAAAGAGCACTTCATTTTTTCCATATGACTGTCACAAGCAAAAAGCAGAATTTGTTTTAAAGATGAATGTCAGCCAGATCATGACCCCAATTTTAATTACTTTAATTAATTGATTAATACTCTCATCTGTCTTCCCATGTATCTGTTTTAGCAGATGTATATGAAAAAAATTATTTAACTCCACTTTGTCCTCTAAATGTACATCTCATGGTGGTCTAGCTAGTTACAATAAGGTCAGGTAAAAGAGAGATTTATGTATGTCTGGGAGGGGAGAGAGAGACAGAGAATTTTTGAATTGTAGTGAAACTTTTCAAGATCTAGTTTTAAAAATTAATACTACCCAGAAAAAAACATGGCATCCACTAAACAAAAACCCTTGCATATGCAAAAACTTTTTACCTAATTTATTTTTAGGAATGCTGAACAACAAAGAATATTGTGGAAGATTCCTGATATCTCTCAGAAGTCAGAAAACGGAGGTAATGAAATCACAAGCTTATTTTATTTAACATGTAAAACTAAAATAGCTTTTAGGTATTTGCCAACTATTACCCAAAACATGTAGCAATAAAAACAAACAGAATATTTCATTCCATTTTTGCATTTACTTATTTCAATTAATAAAAGCAAAAAATTCAAAATTCTTCAGTGAATTCTCTTTTCCGTTTTCTACAGACTCCATATCAAACAAACTATAGTTCAGTCCTCTTAAGGAGTCATGTTTCTATCCTGTGTCAGATTCCACACTCAAGGATTAGATATTTTTCACTCTCCCCAGATATTAATTATAGGCTGGAAATTACAAGGGCTTCAACGTAGCACATCTTCAAATTTTGAGGTACCATCTAACGGAAGTAGACTGTTACCAGTGTGCAAATAGAGTTGCTCATAATATTCAATGATAAATTTCATTTAATCACCATTTTGTCAATAAAGTCTGCTTTTGTATGTTCTTTTGAATGCAATGTTCGAAATTACATCCAGAATATTATGTTGACTGTTACCTTGTAATACTTTTTTTTAGGGGTGGGTTCTTTGTTGGCAAGATTTCAGTTAGCAGAAGGCCCAAGCAAACCTTCTCCATTAGTTGTGCAGTTCACAAGTGAAGGAAGCACCCTTTCTGGCTGTGACATTGAACTTGTTGGAGCAGGGTATCGATTTTCACTCATCAAGAAAAGGTTTGCTGCAGGTAAATGAGTATCTCGATTTTTTTCATTTGCAAAAATAATGCTGCCTTGACTACTCTTCCTTAAGAGGAATAGGTTGTGATTTTCTCATCTTTTTCCTCCACCTCTTTCCCACTTTCAACTCCCATCCCAATTAGAAAACAAACCAATTATTGAATGAAATAGAAATAGGACAATGAAATAGAAATCCGAAGTCAGGAGGCTCTGGCTACTCATCCTAACACTGTTTCTTAAGTGGGGCTAGCCAGTTGTTCCAAGTATATAGATTGGTATACTCAGGTTAATGGAGTAAATCCTATCTTTATTATATTGACAAACTAGATAAATATTGTTTGCCGTTTGCCTTTTTTTTTTTTTTTTTTTTTTTTTTTGGAGACAGAGTCTTGCTCTATCGCCCAGGCTGGAGTGCAGTGGTGCAATCTCGGCTCACTGCAATCTCCCCATCCTGGGATCGAGCAATTCTCCTGCCTTAGCCTCCCGAGTAGCTGGGACTACTGGTGCACGCCACCATGCTGGCTAATTTTTTGTATTTTAGTAGAGACGGGGTTTCACCATGTTGCCGGGCTGGTCTCCAACTCCTGAGCTCAGGCAATCTGCCCGCCTTGGCCTCCCAAAGTGCTAGGATTGCAGGTATGAGCCATCGTGCCCAGCCTTGCCTTTTAATTTATTTCCCACCTGAAAACTTTTTGTTCTCTGAAAAGGCTTCATAGAGTTTAGGCTTGTCAGGTTTAGCTGAGATACGGGAGAATCTATTTTTCACTTTGAGTTATTGCAAACTGAAAGAATCTAGGTCACAGATCAAAACTTGTCACCCAAAAGCTGAATACGGCCATGAGACAGGTTTTATTTAGCACAAAATACAGAGTTTTGTTTTGTTTTTTAATTGGGGGAGAGGAACTCTCTAATACTAGAGTGATTATACTTTTCAGAGATTTGCTGGAATAAATCCTGTTTTTTCAATGTTTATTATACTGGTGTGATTATTGATTATACCCCTTTCACTCTAAAAAATGATCCAAGTTGGAAAATAAGTTATATGAGCACCCTTTCTAAAGTAAGTTGGATTCTCACATCCAGAAATAAATCTCCCAATCTATTCTGGGCAAAACCCAAACCTCTGCAAAATGTTGATCTATGAAAATGTGAAAAGGCAACTAGCTGATCTGAAAAATTGAAAATTGATTTGGAAACTTTATGTATCTTTTATTCGTATCGTACCTCTAACATATGCAGTAACCGCTCCTAGGGGCAGGGAAGGAGGAATAGAAAAGTTACCCATATAACAATTACACTATTGAACTAACAGGTAACCTGTCGACATGTTATTTTGTTTTGCAGGAAAATACTTGGCAGATAACTAATAAAATCTCATGCAAGGATTTGGAAGATTCATATATTGGAGAACTGATATATGAGAAACAGGTTTTAATCTGGGTTTAATGAAAACAAACCAATATCTGCACTTGGGATATAGCAGGTGGAAAGTCAATGACTTTCAGCTGTGATTTCCCTCACACAATACCTTGATGACCAGTCCTACAGTATTTGCTTCTAGGTGTAATATTGTTAATGGTTTTAAAATGTAATTATTGTATTTGTAAATTGTACTCTCATTCCAGTAAGGCAGTTAGACACTTGAGTTTTAGCATTTTACCATTCCTGAAATGGATGTAATTTAAACTGTGGTATGTAAATTTAATAGTAGTATTGTTGAATGGCACAATGCTTACAGAGGTAGATTGCATTTTGTCAATATATAAAATTTAAATATAATATTGATAGCTGTCATAAAGGGGGTGCCACATATTAAAGAAACTTAAGTGGAACCAGAAGAAAAAGCAACAAACTTACTTTTCTTCAATCCTTAGTATGTTTTACTCTAGTGCTAAATAGAAATTCTATCTTCAAATGTTTAGTGGGTTAAATTGAGAAACTATTTCAGAAAAAAAATTCTAAGGTTACAGCATATTCCAAAAAAAAGCATTAGTTACCACTTTTTAAAGAGCTTTTTTTTCAAACTGCAAATTTCATAAAAATGCAAACTGTGTAAACAGGGCCTCTTATTTTTATAACTTGTGTAAAAAGGGAAAGCAATTCATATTTAAAGTTTAAGTATATTAAATTATAATCAAGAGTAAAGAAGATGTTGAAGTCTTAACTCCTTGCCCCTCTCTACAGTTTAGCAAATGTGGAGATTGCTGAATAATCAGATGAAAACCAAAATTGTGGTTTTAAGATTTCAAGACTTTCCATAGTTGAACTGGTTAACAACTTTTGATCAATTACTCTGAATAGATAGATGGTCTTACTCATCCAGTATGGAGGAATGATATCTTGCATCTTCCTCTTTACCCACAGGAATCAAAACACTGAGACTGAGAATTTAAAAAAAAAAAAAAAAAAAAAAATCCCCCATTAAAAACAACAAGGAGGGTTTTAATCATTGTTTATGTCATTTGAGAATGGAAAAATAAACTTTATAAATGAAATTCTATTCACATTACTGTGTGATAAATTTCCTTTTGGATGATTAGGATTCATTGTATAAAACTAAATCTTTGCCATTCTCAGAGAATCAAGAGGAGAGTTATCCAAAATGTATGTCATTTCATGGTTGCAAGGTATAATAAAAACTGCAATTATTCAATCTGGTCCCACAATATGAACATTTAGAAAGACGAACTTCTTCAGGAATCTCAGTTGTAAAACCTTCCCTCGTTAAGCTCTGAAAATGATAGTCTTCCTTTAAGTCGTATTTAAACATAAACCAATTTCTATTATAGGTTATGCTGTTAAATAACTATAATTATTAAGTTATTATTTTTATAATTAGTTGTTAAATTTCATTTTATATCCACTCAAATTTAACAAATAATCTTTAGCCCCTTTAAATTTTAGAATCAAATTAAATTTTTAAAGTCTTGCTTCTAAAATGAGATTGTGACTGGCAGTTGTTTATAGTGAAATTTTTTAATTAATCTTTGTACTCCTCTATGAGTGCTTGCTACCAAGAGACTGTTCAAAATGATTTGTTTTACCTCGGAAAAATTCTTACTATTCAACAAACTCTCTGTTGGCTCCCTAAAGCAGTCTGGTGTTGAAGCTTCTTTAAACAAACTAATTAATATACTCCTTTTATGTAAAGGTATCCAATTTGATTTTGAAACCAAAATAGAAAATGCAAGATTTTAAATTCCTTGAAACATGGAATTTATGATGCTAAAATCAATGGAGAGTAAGCAGCAGAAAATTGAGAATTATCCAGCATATGAATATAACAATGTGTTTTTTAAGTAATCAATTCATTTAAAAAATTGAATATTAATACAAAGCATATTAAAAATGTGTACATATTACTGGTTCTCATGTCTTTGTATTTGTATTTTATTTTGTTTTATTTTATATAGATCTAGAATGAATTAGTAATTAAACCCAGGGTTTTTTTCCCAAAAAAATAATTTTATTGATTTTTTAAAATGTAATTAAAAACATAGATTACAGTAATCTCTAACATTATTCAAATGTTTCTAGGGACTAAATTAGAAACTGTGAAGAAATCCTATGATCCCTTAATTGGTCTTTATGAAACAGAATGGGAGTCAGCAATTTCAAAATGATTAAACTTTGAATAACCAGAATCTCAATAGAAAATGTATACCTTCACCTTTCAGAAAAGAGATCAAATAATAACACAATAAGCTGGTATCAGGGATTTGCATTTTGACATTTTGTTTTGTTTTGTTAATTTGATAGGTTATAATATCCTGTTAATCTATATCCACAGTACTGTAGAATAAGCATTCATATCCTGAAAAATGATCCTACGCAATGGAAGAGTCTGTTATTAAAGACATATTAAGTCAGATCATTTATTTATTTTATTCTCAAATCAGAATAAAATAAACTACTATGTATTAAAACGACTTTCAGTACTAAGGGTTAAAACAAAAAGAAATGGTCCTAGTTAACCAGAACGCCATTTCCTGAATGTTATAATCTTTAAAAGGTTCTGGTTTAGCAAGATAAAAAGTATGAATGATGCTCCTTTATTTTGGCAACATGGAAGGTATGTTTTTCTTTTCCAATAAAATCCATATTTTCATGAAATTTTTAAAAATAAATTTTTATTAATAATTATTCTGAATTTTATCATAATTGAAATTTGTAATTACTAAGAATTAAATTTTTAATCATTTTTAAAGCTGTATTCTTCTCTACACCCACAGCCAAAATGAAAATTCACTGCATGGCATTTGGTAATATATTTCACCTGTGAAAGAAAAAATGTCCACAATTCAAAGGGTTTTGAGTTAATAGGAATCCCTCAAACTACAGCATTTTTTTGTTTTATATATTCTTAATCAGCAAAGTGTTTGAGCCATAATCACACATATTTCCATTTCTAAAATTTGCTTTAGAAAAGCAGATAACTATAATACATTGGCTGTACCACTAGCTCCTGCTGTATGATATTGGACAAGTCACTGCCCTTTTCAGTTTCTCATCTTTAGCTGAGGAGTCGGGGTTGCCAGTGGTTTTCAAGCTTTTCTTAAAAGCAGGACTTTTTTTCTAATAAAATTGTACATGGAATCCTGGTAGTCAAAACAGCTCAAAGCAAAGCAGGAGTTTCTCCAACAGTTTAAATCTGGGTTCCTGAGAGCACGGTTTAAACACTATAGCAGCACACAACGATCTATCAAATGTCCAACTCTGAAGTTCCACAATTCTAATTTACACAGAGAAACCACCTTTTGAGGCTTTATAAGCAAACCTGTAAACTGATATACAATAAAAATTGACAGAGAGCTTACTGTGTACCAGTCACTACAGATATTAGCTCATTTAATCCTCTTATCAATCAAAAAATTGTAAGTACTCTTTTTAATTCTTGTTTTACAAGTGATGACAATTGAGGCTTAAACAGAATAATTAATTTCCCCAAAATGACACTGCAGCGGGAAGTAACCCAGTTATTCTCACTGCAAAGGAAACGCCTTATTTGCTTTGTCTATCCTGAACAAAAAAATCTGTCTTATGTCACTATACATACTCCATCTAATGCCAAGAGAGAAGGCACCAGGAAAACACATTACCAAAATAAGGATAATTCCAATAACTAAGTTGTCAAAAAAGAATCAATGCTTCTCAAAGTCTGATTTGTATCATCACTTATTAATGATTTTGGTTTGGTCACCACTGTATCCTTAGAGCCTAGAATATTATAGGCATTTATCATCATGTGGGGTTACAGTGTTTAACTGTAAACACCGTAACACCACACAAGTTATACACAGTAGGCATCGATACATTTGTATTGAAGGCATAAACTTCTAGGGATGGGACTTGGGATTATACATTTTGATAAGTACCCTAAATTTGAGAATCACTGCTCTAGTAGATCTCTAAGGTCCTTCTTAATTCTGACATTATATCAGATTTTAAGCATTAAATTCTAAGATGAAAACCATTTTTCTAGTCAGTTTTTCATTTAGTCCACTTAATTTCCTCTCATCTTTCCCTAGGAAAATCCCTATCTTTTTCTTAAAGTTATTCTGTTAAACCATCTCAATCTCAAAGTAGCTTGAAATGCATTTTCTCCTTTTCATATTTCTTTCCTTTTCTTCAGTGTCTTAAAAGACTTGAAGTAGTAGGGAGGTTGCAAGCTGTTATTTATTCAGTCTTAATAAATGTTTCCTTTTTTGCAAGGGACATTCAGATCTCTAACTTGTGAGTTGAATCTGTTTATTTTATAAGCTTTTGACTTTACAAACATGTAGTAGCCTCATTCTAAAAGAGTTGCACCAATATTTTTTCTCAAAATAACCACAGGCTATAAATTAAATTGAATGATACAGCAAAATATGCAGATACCTACTAAACAGATGAGTGTGTGTGTGTGTGTGTGTGTGTGTGTGTGTGTGTCTGTGTCAGCTTTTCCTTTTCCAAAAGATTATACGTTTGAGCAAAATCCCATTCAGTCTAAATGTACTCATTTTGCCACATGGTCTTCTGATCAGCAATTTTTTTAAAATGGAAGCATGATATTATACTTAATAATATCAAAACAAGAGTGATCTCTAAATATAGCTTTGAAAGTTAATATAAGTAAATATGATGTGTCCATGCAATGAGCCTAATTAAATTGTTGATATGAATGAACAAATCAAGTTACACTGATTAAAGGAACTGTTCTGATGACCCATCTCCCTACCCTTTACTGTGTGCATTTTCCTCTTAAGGCTTTATTTTATTTTCCCTGCTCCTTTAGGCTCTTTTTCCCACATGGCAATCAGTATCTAAATGCCATTCTCTCACTTATGAATTAAATAGAATTAAATATGGCTACCATTATGTTACTTTTTGTCAGTGGAGTGTATGGAAGGAAAATGAGTTAGGAGTACATTGCTTAAGTCTCTAAATACTAAAAACAAACAACAACAAAACACTTGCCTTTCTCTTGTGTCATTGCTTCAATGTTCTGTCAACATTCATCAAGCTGGAGTTGCATTGTTGTCATCTAATTAAGATCTAAATATCTGTCATGAAGGCAAGTCAAATGTAAAGTCTGTTGAGTTGACCGTGGCAAACCTCTTGATTGGCCCTCACATTTAATATCTGATTTCTATCCTAAGTGGGTATGTCTATGAGGAAAAGACACCCATTTGTTGACACTGACCATGGATGTAATAATTTATTCTCTAGGTTTAACTTCTAAAATAATTTGTCCTCTGATTTCTGACTGCCTCCTTCTATCCCTAGAGTCATACCTTGCCTGTCTTAAATACATCTTTATCCTTGTAAAAAAAAAAAAAAAAAAAAAAAAGTTTTCATGAAAAGTATATTTTTAAATGTCCCATAATGTTTTAAAGAAAAGAAGTAAAGTGTATTTGGGCTATGTTCACCAATATTCCGATATTTTACAAATCATGTTCTGACAGATGTTCACTGTGGTCTGAGAAAAAATGGTCCTGTACTATGATGCTTTCTACTTGGACATTAACAATAAATGTTAGTGTTTTAATGAAGCTTAAGAAAGTTATTGAATTAGGTAGAAACTTTTTTTTTCTAAACACACCGGAAAAACCTTTGGAAAAGTTTTAACACTAGTTTATATATCCTTCAATAATTGCAAATAAAATAACCAGGAATGCTTGAAAAAATGCTTCTGGAATTTTGTTTTGATTTTAAGGGAATTCCTGTTATTTCAAATGAATTGTTATCTATTTTAAATTTCATTAGTATCTTTTAGTGAATTTAACTTTATCATCTAAAATATTCAAAACAAAACAATAAAATTATTTTAATTGTTTTAGTATTATTTTTAAGGCTTGCACCTATGACGAGAATATCGGACCCCTATCTATTGAAGAGGTTTCCAATTCTTTGCAGTGTGGAATTAATGCTAGTGAATTATCTCCAGTAATAAGCATTTCACTGTTTTATTTAGTTTTGCTTTGCTTTACTTTACTTTGCCAATCAGTTGCTTTTATACCAAATCAACAATATTTCTTTAAAAACTTCCTGGGTAAATTGTTATATAGAAAAAATTCAAACTGAATCACTTTGCATTTATCTAAAGAATAGTTCAGTTTTTAATCCATCCAGAGTTTATGAATCAGCCTGATAGGTCATAAGCCATTTATAATTTATAATTTTTAAATGTTCCATTGCATGAGTTTATCATGCAAATGTTAATTTCATCTCACTCATTCAGTTTTATATTATTTTGATGACTTTTTCTCTGGCAAAGTAAATGCTTGATGTTATTCATATACCATCACTTTAAGGTTTTTTAAATAATCCAACAAGTAACTATCACAAGGACTACTGTCCCAAGATCCAAAGTCAAATTTTTTTTCTTTAAGTTGCTAGAATGATAATTTGTATAGCTGTGTTGATTTTTCAGGTCAGAATTTAGTTCTTGCTTTGTTAAATGGACATACATGAAAGAGATTGACTTCTATCTAATTCATATTCTCTGTCTTTCTCTCTCTCTCTCTCTCTCTCTCTCTCTCTCTCTCTCTCTCTCTCTCTCTCCCTCTCTCCCTCTCTCCCTCTCTCCCTCTCTCCCTCTCCCTCTCCCTCTCTCTGTCTCTCTCTCTGTCTCTTCTCTTTGTCTAAGGGAATTGGAAAATTGCTGCTGAACAATTTTTCTTGAAAAAGCCAAGTGTTGATACGATGATACATTAATCTTATCTATGAACAGAGCTTCACTGCAGGCCAAGCAGTAATGTATAAAACTGTCTTTTTAAGCCATTTCAACACTATTGTTTTCAATTAAAGAGAATTCTTGTTTGTTTTTCACTTGTACAGTCAAAGATCAAATGAATTAAATGCTCAGATATTAATTTTCATTTGTACTAAGTGGCAATGTAAGGCATTGATTTTTTTAACTTGAATGATAAGAGAAACTAGGAATCTCAGAGCTTTTGCTGTGTTTCTATAGATAATGAAATTCTGTTAATTAAGGAAAATGCTGCGTGTAGTTTGATTTGGTGGCAGCCTTTGTTTAGAGTTCTCTGATCTATCATTAGAATCTCAATGATCTAGACTGATCTATTAGCAAAAATAGACTAAATTTCTTTATAATCTTGTAATGACTACATAATTTCACAAAATTCTTTGGGCATAAAATATTTATGAAAGGAATTGTGAATGAAAATACTCAAGATACTTTTAAAATTTAGTCAAAATGTTGATTCCTGGCCTTTTTCCTACACGTATATTTCAAAAGAGAATACTTTATTCTGACAGCCATCACTGCTTAGTCTGTGATGGAAGCTTTACTGCCTCTATGCTGTGCTCCAGAGAAATCCAGCAGTGGAAGCAAAGGCTTGCTCCTTCATAGAATTGCAGCAAAGCTCTCTGCTGAACATTGGTGACAGGAAAGTGTGTAATTAACTTGCTGAAGATAATCATGAGACCATCTTAACTTTACTTGCCTTATAAGTTAGAAATAGTATGGATATCACTTTTTGTAAATAATAATTTTTATAAATGTTTTTTGTTCATAATTTTCCCAATCACCTATTTCACAAAATCCTGAATATGCAATTATTTATTATGACACATTACTGCAACGAGGGCTCCCATTCCAGAACAAAGTTTAATTATATATGTAAGTTGTTACTGAAATGTGATTTCTTTTTCTGGAAAATAAATGAAAACTATAAAAATAAATGAATTGTGAATCTCTTTTACTGTCGGTCTCTTAAAATTTTACCCGCATTTCTGGAAAACTTCGTTCCATGTTTAGGGTAAGGATGATGGGCTGAAGGTCTGGCAAAGGTCAAAGGTTAGAGTCAGACAAATCTCAGCTCTGTGATTTAACTATCCACCTGAGCATGTTACTCAATGATTCTCCATTTCCTTATCTTAAAAAAAAAAAAAATAGAGTAATATCCCCTATGTCATAGTCACTGAACAGATTCAATGAGATAATGTTTATCAATCACCTAGCAGCTCCTACCTATTTCATAGTAGATATTTAATCAACAATCCTTTCTTGTTCTTACCTTTCTGTGAGTAGGGATTGGGGGCTAGAAAGCTGTATTGCTCTTCTTCCAGTGCTATCCTAACACTGTGCTCTACCGGAATCCCAATGTATTAGTTTCACTAGTGCTAATTGCAGCAGGACACTCATCGACAGCCACGCCCTCGGCTACGTGCTTGGAGACATCTTGTTCGGCTTCCAAGGATTGCCCACTACAGGAGGGTCCCTACAGTGTTTCTTTTGTTTGCTTTTGGTTTGGGGAGGCCCAATGAGCTTAGGCTGGGGATAGTCGCTAAGGAAGAGGAAAGGCCCATTTATATCTGCAGGTAGGTCCTCAACCCCAAACAGCATCCATTTCAAAGATTCTTAGGCATGAATAGGCTCTGAAGAGTCGTGTTAAGGAAAGTGAAGGAACCCAGCCGCGTTTGTAATACATTGATTGGAGTTAAGACCGTGAGTTTCAGGGGCCCGGGCCATATATTTTTTTAACATTTTAGAATCTCAATTTTCTAAATCATTTAAAGAGAGAACATTCCTTTCTCGACAGAGTTGTTGGGACTACTAAATCCCAATGTCTGTCAGTATTTGGGGTATCTGGCCAATGTAAGCGCTCAGTTACCTCCATTACCCACCGTCTGTACCTTGGAGGGGGAACCTGGAAAGCAGCTTTAGGGGCCGAGGAAAGGGCGGCGGCTGCTTTACTTTGCCTTAGCGCCTCGAATTTCCTGTCCTAGGAAACCGATGCATTTCCCACTCCTGCCCCTAACGTCTGCAGGGAAAGGAACTTGATGAGGAGCCCTCGTGGTGCAAATGCCTTTAGTCCCAAAGGTCCTCCTCTCTGCAGAATGAACCAGTTCCCCTCCAGCTCGCCGCCACCCCAGGACGCAGGCGCGGCTCAGGGCGACCCCCTCTGGGCAGTGAAGATGAGATCTCTACATGTTTAGGGCAGCTCAGAGGGCCACTCAGCGGCCAAGTCCGGCCGGGGCGGGCCGATGGCGCTGTTTGAGGTCACCCTGGAGACCGGCCGCAGAGTTCGCGGGGAGTGTGCCGGCGGCCGCAGGCTGAGTGAAGCCTGGGAAGCGGAGCCCCGCCGCGCGCAGCGTCCGCAGTGAACTAGCCGGAGGTCTGGGAGGCTCCCGGTAAGGTCGCCCTCTCGGCAGCGCGTCTGAACCCCGAGGGGAGGACAGGGGGCAAGGGAGCGGCCCTTTGTTGAGAAACGGCAAGACTTGGTCGGGATCTCTCCACCACCTTATTCCTCCTCTTCCCAACAAATAAGAAAAAATGGCCCCAAATTTGGGATCTGAAAGTAGGTCCTAGCTGTTCGCCCCCTGCCCCATTGCATGGCTGGGCTTCAAGAGTGATGGCCAACACAGAGCCGGCCAGTATGGTCATCCCCTGGCCCTGGGCAGTCTTCCTGTGGCGGGTCGCACCCATGAGGACCTCCTGGTCCCAACCCTGACCTTTCTTGGGGAGGGGGTGGCCTGCAGGGCAGCTTAGGAAACAGCTGAGACTGAGATGGGTCTATGTGGCTTTACAGTGAAACCTGAATGATCAGTCAGGCATGTGTGTCTTTCCACACTCATAGACACACGCTCAGACACACGAATGCAGACACACTCATACACACAGGCACCTGCACACAGAGATGCACACTCACAGGTACACACTCAAGGATGCTCACACTGACGTGCACACTCACACCACGCTGCCTCCCTCCCCCACACACAGTACCTCTGCGCCGTCACTGATGCCCCTGGGTTTTAGGGTGTGTTCTTGTCTGCCCTACTCACTCATCCGCCAACTCCTTGAAGGTGGATTCTCTTTTATTTTTATATTTTGGTGTCTAGCACAGTATTTTCTTTTTGGGGCTCTCACATTCACAGATTATGAAATAATTTAAATGAATACTTAAATTTGTAGGTAGACACAGGGCGTTAAAGTTATAATCTAAGTTCTGGGAAGTCCATTGCTACTACCAGCTTTTTAACAAGTATTAGTAGGAAGGAGGAAGTTTTCCAATAAATTATTTATTTAAACATTAATTTCTATTTGCTCCTTACAAAGTATGTAACTGTTAAGAAAACAAAACAAACAAGAAATCTTTGGGAAAGACAGTTAATTTTAATTTTAATTTATTTTTTTCTAGCCCACTACCCCTAATTTTAATTCTTAAAGTCATGGCGGGTCAGGGACAGTGGTCTATGCCTTTAATTCCACCATTTTGGGAGGCCAAGGCAGGAGGATCACTTAAGGCCAGGAGATTAAGACCAACCTGGGCAACATAGCAAGACCTTGTCTCTACAAAAATGTTTAAAAATTAGCCAGACATGGTGGTGCAGGCCTGTAGTCCTAGCTACCAGAGACGCTAAGGTGGGTGGACCGCTTGAGCCCAGGAGTTTGAAGTTACAGTGAGCTATGATCATTCCATTGCACTCCAGCCTGGGTAACAAGAGCTAGATCTTGTCTCTAAAACAGTAAAATAGGCCAGGCAGAGTGGCTCACACCTGTAATCTCACCACTTTGGGAAGCTGAAGCAGGATTGCTTGAGCCCAGGAGTTCAAGACCAGCCTGGGCAACACAGACCCTATCTCTACAAAAAACAAAAAATTGGCCCAACATGGTGGCATACACCTGTAGTCCCAGCTACTCAGGTGGCTGAGTTGGGAGGATCACTTGAGCCCAGGTGTTTGGGGCTGTAGTGAGCCGTGATCATGCCACTGCACTCCAACCTGGGTAACAGACCAAGACCCTGTCTCAAAAATAAAATGTAACACTGACAGCAAATACTAATTAGCAAACTTGTATTACAATTAAATTTGGGGGGCAATATAAATATTGGTTTCTTATGTAGGATAGCATCTTTCTTCTATACATGTATATCTTTTTTCAATGACCTCCCTCTTCATTAGTTAAGCATTTTTGCTATAGCTTAATATCTGCTTATGCAAAGTAAGTATATTATTGATAAATAAACATTTTCAGAGTTGTCACAGTTCCAGTTTTACTGATCAGAACTACAATGAATACTATATATTGCTCTTGAGGAAACCCCACTTCCCCGTTCAAAAATGGTAGAAAAGGAATCTGTGTACTTTGAGATTAGTCTCTGTTATACTAACAAAAATGTTTCCAGATATTTCTTTTGCTATTTTACAAAAGTCTTCTTCCATAGGTTATGATGATGTCAGACAATGCTAAAGACAGGGCAGCTCGTTCATGGAAGAAAAGAGGGAGTGTTTCTTCTTTAAGTAATCATGAATTTCGGCGAAAGGAACTTCATGGACACATCAAAGGGTGAGTAACTGTCTAAAACTGTAAATTCATTTATTGAATAAATAGGTTCATAACATTAGAGAAAAAAGCTCTTCCTCAGGGACGTAAAAAGAGATAAAATGGCAAGTACAAGGTTCAGGTCATCTTTAGAGGCCATATTTAAAAAGAAAGAGAAAGAGAGAAAGCTTAAGTGACATGTTAATCCTAGCAGCATTTTTGCTATTTCAAAGATTATCCCAAAAAACCTCCTACTCAAAAGAAACACCACATGGAACGTAAACCAGCGACAGTTATATGTCTTTAGAGTTCTTTTCAATATTTTATAACATAGGTTTTGCATTTTTGTAATTAATAAATACATATACAACATACTTAACATTGTGTTATATGATTTCATCATGTATTTTCAGAGTTTTTTCTATATCCTCTTAAATGCATAATATTTTGTCAATTTATGATTCTGAGTTGCTTAACCATTTTCTAATTATTGCACATTTTAAGTTTGTTTCCTTTTTTTTTTTTCTTTTTCACTATATAATATGCCTCTGTTTGGTCATTTCCCAGAAGAATAATTAGTAGATCAAAGGGTAATAAGTACATTTTTTTTATCTCTTGCTACGTATTGCATCTTTTCTCCTAAAGACATACATTAATTTTTTAATATTTTCATGGCATTTCCTTTTGACTGCTGTTGGGAAGAAAACAAAACGAATTATCGATGTAGCAGTCAATTAATAATAGATTTTCATTCTTGGTTTCTATAGCATTGGAGGATGTAGTATGGTGGGTATATATTGGGAGGCAGGAGCTAGGGTCTGCAGAACAGAGACTAGAAGAACTGGAAGAATTAGAATTCTGAAACCAAAATCTTTCTATTCTCAGAGGGTATTAATGCCTACTTGTAACTACACTTTCCAGCCCTGGAAGTTTGTGGATTACACATACAATGTCTTTTACAGGTGGGAAACTGGCTATAAAGGAGTAGCAATCCCAGCACATGTCAGAAAAAAGTAAAGGTGGGAGAATAATTAACCTTTGTAACTGCTGCTTCTAAGCTCTTCTGGCTGCTATTTCCAACAGTTAAGTGCACGGGTTATTTTTTAAATTATTTAAAACTAATTGTTGACTTAAATTCAACTTACTTTTTCCAGGAAGCTATTTAAGTAACAGTCTGACATAAATTATGTACCCATGATTTTTTTAAAATACTCCCTCCAAAGATTATATTGTCATCCCTATTTGCACGACTTTCACTTACCTTTTCCCCTTCAAAACAAATTCGTCATATAGAATCAGAGCATGGCTATGTTTGAAGAATTAGAGGTCACTCTTTTTAACCTATTATTGATGAAGTATAAATACATATTAAAGGCAACAATAATACAAAATCATATTTATCAACACATTAGGACAGATTTTTCACTGACAACTACATTTAGATAACTATTTTGGTTTTGGACTCTCAAACAAAACATTTAGAATGGATCCTCTAGTAGCAATTTTTTTCTTAAATAGCAAATGATCAGCTTCCAAGTCCCCTTGCAATGCAGACTATTTAGGAGGCTGCTGCCCCCCACGCTAACTTGTATTAATACTTGCTTTCCATTAGCTTCCTCACTGTCTGGAATCAGACAGTATATGTGATTCTCCTTCATGAATGAGGTTTCAACTAGCAGAAAAATTCTGAAAGCTTAGTGATTACCAAATGCAGGCATTGTTTTGAAATTGCAGTGTTTTATGGAAAAACATATACCTTTCATTTAAAAATTATTTTAAAACAATTTTGAAAGTAAAAGTTTCTGTCATGTAAAACATTCTGAAGCATATTAAGGACTGAATACATCAGCTCATTTAATCTCCCCAGCATTAATCCTACTAGGTAGACATCATTTCTACCACTTTACTATGAAATAACTGAAGTTTACAAGTCAAGTAACTTCATTTAATGATTAGGATACAGTCCCAAATTCTGAATATGAGATTCAGAGTCCACAGACCCCTGTCTACTTCCATAGCACCGTCTTCCCCACCATCTGTGGGCATCCTCCCCTCCAGCCATATTCAATTTTCCCTCAGTGCTCTATCCGGCCCCCAGCCATGGCCCCATGTAGCTTCCCCATGGGATACCCGGACTCCTTGCTTGGAATCCTCTTCTTCCACTCTTCCACTGGCTTTTTTTTACTTGCTCCATCAGAATTTAGCTCCATCTCCACCTGTTTGGGAAGTGCTCTCTAATTACCCATCTATGACCATCTCTACCTCCAGACTGGGTTGGATGACCTTCCTTTCTTCTCCCACTGCTTTCGCCTTCTATACATACCTGTATTTGGTGATTTTCTTGTCTATCCCCCTTCAATACACTATGAACGTATCTGTCTGTTTAGCAGTAACCACACTTATAAGGAGGACAAGAAAAACAGAGGTAGACCGCCTTGAAAAGCTGCTTCTTATATGTGGTATAAGATCCGCATGGATTCATCTCTAAGTCTTGATCTCCATGTCTGCATTCTTCCACAGTTGTAACTAAGCTTCACAGTGATCCCCAGAAAGAATAAATATCTGAAATGCCTTCTGAATTATAACAAGAAGATTAAACTTGTATTAAATAATATTGTGAATATAAAATATTTTCAAGATTGGGTCTTTATTTAGGTTATCTTTTCACTTTAATGTAATTTTTATGTTTTATTAAAGAAAAACCAGAAACATCTTAAGCTGGATCTTATTATCCTAACATCGTAACTGTTAGTGTGTTGGCATTTTACTTTCAGACCTGGACATACATATATCAGACGAGACAGTACACTACACAATTGTCACCATACTCCATCTGTAATTTCGAATTACTTTTTACCTAAATAACTTATAAGCATAAGGATGATAATACCTAATATTTATACAGCCCTTACCATGGACCTTATTTATGTATCATAGAAGCTCCATAATAGGAGTTGGCAAACTATGACTCAAGGGCCAATTCCCATCTGCATTCGTTTTGCTAAATATGGTTTTTACATAGGTCAAAAAAAGTCAAAAGGGGAACCGTTTTTTTTGCACCATGTAAAAATAATAAGAAATTCAAATTTCTCTGTGCATAAAGTTTATTAGGACACAGCCATGCCTGTTCACTTACACATTGTCTCGGGCTGCATTTGTACTGTTACAGCAGAGTTGAGAAGTCACAATGGAAACCATAGGGCCTGCAAATCCAAAAATATCTGCTATTTGGCCTTTTACAGAATGTTTGCTGACTCCTGCCCTATAAAGATAGATGTTATTATCTTTCCCATTCAACAAATGAAGAAGCAGAAACCTAAAGAGATTGAGGCTCCAAAGCTACAGAATTAGCAAGCAGCGAAAGGGACTTTTATTAGTCGAATATTTTCATTTCCCCAAAATTGGCAATCCATGTGTGATTTGCATTAATAAAACTATTCTATTCATTCAGCAGAACCTTCTGTTTCCCATCCACAGTTAGTGCAGGTCTTTACAATGATATCAGGCTTTGACAGACACTGAACAGTATTTGAACAGATGTGCTTCTCTCATTTTCTTAAACTGGAAACAGAAGCTATGAGGTCAAGTTACTTTCACGGGATCACGTGACATGATATCCAGGCTTGTTATCTGTGAACCCAGGATTTCCACTAGTAGATTAGGGACAAGGTTGGGGGCTGAACATTCTCTCCTTTGCCTCAAACCAAATTACAGTGATGTCATGTTACCAGAACTTTCTGTATCGATCCCACGGCTTCCCGTGTGAACCCACCGATGGCATCTAACAGACTAGTTAGGCTACACTATATGTATTACTTAGTTAGTAATACATACTAGTTAGGCTATACTATATGAATTTCTTCATTTATTCAGGATTTATTGGCTTCAACTATGTGCCAATTACTGTGCCACATATTAGACATGTAAAGGTGAATAACTATAGGTTTCTAATTTGGATAAGTTCATTTTTCAGGGAAACTGAGAGCTGCCTGGTAACTTTTTTCACATTATCTAGTCTTCCCAGTAAAAGTGACCAAAATGAAAACTATTGCATTCATTACTTCATTTCAACAGTGATGAATTTATTCTATCATTCAGTCTAAACAACTGTGAGCTGCGTGTGGGCAGCCGAAAATGGTGTTGCCTGAACAATTTCTTCATTTTGATACCTGAAGGAAAAGACTAGAGAGTAGAAGATCAAAGTTAGAACATAAGTCGTAACACCATCTATGTTAAACTAAAGCCCCCAACAAGATCTGGCTGAGATACAGCCTCCCCCTAAAAGAGAAAATAGTTTGGGAAAACTGAAATGGCCATGTTTCCAAATGAAACCACAATAACAACTAGTAGTGTATTGTACTTTAAGATATTTTATCCCCATTTATTTTTGTAAATGGGGAAATCATAGATTGTGTTGGCAAAAAGCTGGCTCACTATATGGAGGAAAATGAAGCTGGCCTCTTAACTTATACACTTCGCATAGGTCAACTCCATATGGAAGACCAAATTGTGGAAATCTATTAATACAAAGCTAATAGAAGAAAGCACAGACCCATATCTTCGTGTTCTATGAGTAAGGAAAGACTTCTGAAAGAAGATCCCAAAATGAAAACTTAAACCACAGAGCAAAAAAAATTTGGATAAATATAACCACAAAAAAATCTAGCACTTCTGTTCAACAAAGGATATGATAGACACAGTTAATAGGCTGGTCAAAGATATATATATATATAATCCTGCACATTAACAACTTAGGCTTGGAAAACAACTTTTTAAATAGTCAAGGAAGATAGTAATTTACAGAAACAAAGCCCAAATGGCTACGCAGAATATGAAGAGGGGCTGAAACTCACTTTCAGGCAGAAAAAAATGTAAATTAAAACAAGATACCATTTTGCACGCATCCAAGTGGCAAAACATAAGAGAATAATACCAGATGTCAGCAAGGCATGTGAGAGTTAAACCTGATATCGCCATTTGGCAAAGAAAGCTAATGGTATTTAGAAAATACAGGGGTATGTCTGCTTCATCAGAGTAAGAGCCAAAGCTTATACAATGGCCCACAAAGCCCCACACGACCTAGCTACCTGACACCTTTGCAACTTTAGCTTCCTTCACTCCTTTGCTTCTTCCTCCCTCTGCTACTGATCTCTATGCATTTTCTCAAACACATTAGCAGCCTCCGGTCTGAAAGCCTTGCATGTGCTGTTCCCTCTTCCTGGTTTATCTTTTTTTCCCTCAGCCATCCATGTGATCCATTTCCTCACCTTTCTTTCTTCATGAAGGCCTATCTTGACCACTTCATTTGAAATTGCACATCACATCTTCTCCTTCACCCACTCCAGACTCCCTTAACCTGCTCTATTTTTTCTTTTCCCTGAGGCATATATCACCTTTTATCATAACATATAATTTACTTGTTTCGTATTTTATTGTCTACTCTCTGTCTCTCCTTACTAAAGTATCAGTTCCATGAGAGCAAAGACCATCGTTTTGTTTTTTGGTTTTTTTCAGTATTATATTCCAAAGTCCTAAAATAGCACCTTGCATAGAGTAGTCATTCAATAAATATTTTGTGATCATTGAATAAATAATTGTTGCATTGTACTAATTCCTGAGCAAGCAAGTTTCTTTTGCTCACAAACAAGTTAAGTTCCCAGATTCCTGTGTGTGTTAAGTCCAGGGTGACTAGAGGCTTCTCTTATAGGCATAAGGTCCATTTATAGCAAATAGAAAAGTGCTTGTTTATGTTTTTTTTTTTTAAATGTCAACTTTCACCTCCATGCTGAAACATTCCATTGTGCATCTGTTTTTTGAAAACCCGAAAGAACAGTTTTATTTGTGTTGGAAATCTGTTGTAATAGGCCACACACCTCCTTGATGATCTCCACAGCTTTGTAGAGGTATTCATGACACCCACACTCCCAGCACTAGCTCTCTGATGATTTCCCAGCGTGATGCAGCTTTGAACCGATGCATTTCACCCAGGAGCTGCAACAAAAGTTGACCATCACCTCCCTTGCTCTTGGATGAGCATTTGCTCAATAGGCTTCAGACACTAACTCTGGTCTTCTATCTACACACTTAAAATTGTTGTGCTTTGTCAATCACCATTTCTGGATTACCATCAATCACTGCAGAGCTGAGCTTTTCACAGGTTTCATGGTTCATTCTTTGTCCTTCAGAATCATTCCTACTTGAAAAAAATGTGTTCCACAAGAATGTGTCATTTGTCATGTTCCTGTCTCTTTCACTTCTGAAAATTATCTTTTCTTTCTGTTATAACCTTCTCTTACTAGTAAAATGGAGCAAATAATGTCAGTAAAATACCTAAAAACTACAGGCAGACTTCGGCAATATTGCCGGTTCAGTACCAGACCTTTGCAATAAAGTATATTTTGCAATAAAGGAACTCAATGTTTTGGTTTCCCAGTGCACATAAAAATTGTTTACGCTGTACTGTATGTAGTCTATTAAGTATTCAGTAGCATTACATCTAAAGAAACAATGTACATACCTTACTATAAAATCCTTTGTTGCTAAAAATGCTAATGACCGTCTCAACCTTCAGCAAGTTGTCATCTTTTTGCTGGTGGAGGGTCTTGCCTCAATGTTGACGTCTGCTGACTAATCAGGGTGGTGGTTGCTGAAGGTTGGGATAACTGTGGCAATTTCTTAAAGTAAGACAACATACTGGCCAAAGTGATTCACGCCTATAATTCCAACACTTTGGGGAGCTAAGGCAAGAGGATCACTGCGGCCGGGAGTTCAAGACCAGCCTGGACAACATAGTGAGTCACTCTCTTCCCTACAAACAAATAAGCCAGCCATAGTCATGCCTGCCTGTATTCCTAGCTACTTGGGAGACTGAGGCAGGAGGATCCTTTGAGCCTGAGAGGCTGAGGCTGCAGCAAGCTTTAATCACATCACTGTACTCCAGCCTGGGCCACACAGAGAGACACTGCATCAAATAAAAGAAAAATAAAATGAAATAATAAAATAAATTTTTAAAGTTTGCCACATCAATGGACTCTTCTCATGAAAGATTTCTCTGCAGCATGTGATGCTGTTTGATAGCATTTTACCCAAATAGAGCCTCTTTCAAAATTAGTCCATTCATCTCAAACCCTGCCAGTCTTTAATCAACTAAGTATATGCAATATTCTAAAATATTTGTTGTCATTTCAACAGTGTTCACAGCATCTTCACCAGAAGTAGATTCCATCTCAAGAAGCCACTTTCTTTGCTCATTTGTAAGAAGCAACTCCTCATCTGTTTAAGTTTTACCATGAGATTGCAGCAATTCAGCCACGTAGTCAGGTTCCACTTCTTTTTTTAACCATTTTAAATTTTATGTTTTAATTGAAAATTTTAATTATTCAGGGGGTACATAGTGATTTTTGCATATATACAATACATAGTAATCAGATCAGGGTGATTACATATCCATTACCTCAAACATGTATTATTTCTTTGTGTTGGGAACATTTGATGTCCTCTTTCTAGCTATTTGAATCTACATATTATTTTCACTCATGGTCACCCTACTATAATTTATTTCTCCTATCTAGCTATAATTTTGTATCCTTTAACACTAATTCAAGTTATCTTTCTATTTCCACTGCATCTGCAGTTACTTCTTCCACTGAAGGCTTGAACCCCTCAAAGTCAACCCTGAGGCTAGAATCAACTTCTTCCAAACTCCTGTTAATGTTGACCTCCTCTCATGAATCACAAATGTTTTCAATGACAGCTAGAATGGTGAATCCTTTTCAACTTACTCTGTTCAGATCCATGAGAGGAATCCCCACCTATGACAGCAATAGCCTTACAAAATGAATTTCTTAAATCATAAGATTTGTGGGGTAAAAAGAAGTTGGTGAATGCATACAAAAATATAATTAGATAGAATAAGTTCTAGTATTCAATAGTACAGTAGGGAAATATAGTTAACAATAATTTACTATATATTTTAAAATAGCTAGTGAGGGTTAAGGGAAAAAATAGCTAGAGGAATTTTAATGTTTCCAACACAAAGAAAAGATAAATGTTTGAGGTATTGGATATCCCAGTTATCCTGATTTGATAATTACACATTGCATATACATGTATCAAAATATCACATGTTCCCCAGAAAAATATACAACTATGATACATCAATTAAAAATAAGTAAATAAATCAATAAGACTTGAAGGTTGAAATACTCCTTAATCTATGGGTTGCAGAATGAATGTTGTGCTAGCAGGCATGAAAGCAACATTAATCTCCCTGTACACCTCCATCAGAGCTCTTGGATGACCAGGTGCATTGTCAATGAGCAGTAATATTTTAAAAGGAATCTTTTTTTCTGAGCAGGAGGTCTCAACAGTGGGCTTAAAATATTCAAGAAACTATGCCATAAAACAGATGTGCTGTCATAGTCTTTTTTGTTTTATTTACAGAACACAGTAGATTTAACATAATTCTCAAGGGCCCTGAGATTTTCAGGGTGGTAAATGAGCATTGGCTTGAACTTAAAGGCACAAGCTACATTAGCTGCTACCAAGAGAGTCAGTCTGTCCTTTGAAGCTTTGAAGGCAAGCACTGACCTCTCTCTAGCTATAAAAGCCCTAGGTGGCATCTTCTGAAAGAAGACTGTTTCAGCTACATGGAAAATCTGTTGTTTATCGTAGCCCCCTTCATCAGTGATCTTAGCTGAGCCAATGATCTTAGATCTTCTGGGTAACTTGCTGCAGCTTCTACATCAGCACTTCCGCTTCACCTTGTACTTTTATGGCACAGAGATGGCTTCTTTCCTGAAGCCTCATGAACCAACCTCTGCTAGTTTCAAACTTCTTCTGTAGCTTCCTCACCTTTCCTAGCCTCCATGGCCTTGAAGTGAATTAGAGCCTTGCTCTGGATTGGGCTTTGGCTTAAGGGAATTGGTGACTAGTTTGATCTTCTATCCAGACCACTAAAATTTTCTTCATGTCAGCAATAAGGTTGTTTTGCTTTCTTACCATTCATGTGTTCACTAAAGTGACACTTTAAATTTCCTTTAAGAGCTTTTCGGGCAGGTGCAGTGGCTCACACTTGTAATCCCAGCACTTTGGAGGCTGAGGTGGGTGGATCACTTGAGTTCAAGAGTTCAAGACCAGCCTGGGCAACATGGCAAAACTCTGTCTGTACAAAAAAATTAAAATTAGCCAGGTGTGGTAGTGTGCACCTGTAGTCCTTGCTACTTGGGAGACTGAGGTGGGAGGATCACCTGAGCCTGGGAGTTCGAGGATGCAGTGAGCCAAGAGCATACCACTGCACTCCAACTCCAACCTGGGTGACAAGGCAAGATACTGTCTTGAAAAAACAAAATCAAAAACAAAACTACTTCTTTGTATTCACAGCTTGGTTAATTGTTGGCCCAAAAGGCCTAGCTTTCAGCCTATCTCAGCTTTTGACATGCCTTCCTCACTACACTTGATTATTTCTAGCTTTAGATTTAAAGTGAAAGCTACGGGACTCTTCTTTTCACTTGAACACTTAGAGACTACTGTCGGGTTATTAATTGGCCTAATTTTAATATTGTTGTGTCACAGGAAATAGGAAGCCCAAGGAGAGGCAGGGCGGCAGGGGGACAGGAATGGCTGGTCTGTGAAGGAGTCAGAACATACATAACATGTATCAATTAAGTTAGCTGCTTTATATGGATGCAGTTAGTGACACCCTAAACCAATTACAATAATAACATCAAAGATCACTGATCATAGAGCTCCATAACAGATGAAAAAGTCTGAAACATTGTGAGCATTAACAAAATGTGACATAGAGACATGAAGTAAGCATATGCTGTTGGAAGAATGAGGCTGATAGACTTGCTCAATGCGAGGTTGCCACAAACCTTCAATTGAAAAAAAAAAAAACTGTCTACAAAGCAGAATAAAGTGAGGCACAATAAAATGAGATATGCCTGTACATAAAAATCCAGCAAATTTGGTGTAAATTAAATGGCTACAAACTAATTTATCTTACCAGATAGCATCATCTACTAATGAGGGGGGACAAGTTGGTATGCTTTGGTTCTTAAGCATAACACTCATCAAAATTTCCATGGATAGTGTTAAGTAGACAGTGCCCAAGTAAAGGAGTTTCTATGCATATTTAGTCTTTTTTTTTTTCTTGAGATGGAGTTTAGCTCTTGTTACCCAGGCTGGAGTGCAATGGTGCGATCTCGGCTCACCGCAATCTCCACCTCCTGGGTTCAAGCAATTCTCCTGCCTCAGCCTCCTGAGTAGCTGGGACTACAGGCGTGCGCCACCATGCCCAGCTAATTTTTGTATTTTTAGTAGAGACGGGGTTTCACCATGTTGACCAGGGTGGTCTCTATCTCTTGACCTCATGATCCACCCGCCTGGGCCTCCCAAAGTGCTGGGATTATAGGCGTGAGCCACCGCGCCCAGCCTTGCATATTTACTCTTACATTGTACATCCTGTTTTTTGAGCTCAAGGGCTTTTATTTTTATTTATATTACCAGTACTTCCCACTGTGCCTGACACATTGTGAACAATAAATATTTGATGAAAAATGGAAAGTATAAATGTACAAATTTATATCCTGAAGACCTTATTTTCCTCTGTGCACTCTGAAATATCTCCACTGGGAGGCAGCACATGATTTCAGTAACAGCTTAACCCCCACCTTCCAGCCCCCCCCCCCGCCCCCGTCGCCAAAAAAAGACACACTTAAATGATACCATTACAAATATATACAAGGAAGCGATGATATTCGGACCTTTAAATCTACTACTATAATGCCTCTAAAGCCAGTTATGCATTCAATATTATCTCCTCCTTCAGCTTCAAAACATCTAGGTATAATAATAATAACATTGAAAATGTCTGGAAATGAGTTCTCAATAATAATTACATGCTATTGTGGCTGATGAGAATTAACTGAAATTATTGTTACCATCTCTAACTGTCATTACAAAAAGATATGCCTTGTGTTTATCTATGTAATCCAAAGACTGGTCAGCAAGCAAATTTGCAGGATGTTTTTAAGAAAAAAATAAATTTCATTAAAAAGTAATTATGTTCTAACTTCTTAACTAATTTTTTTGCCTTTTTCCTGCAAAGAATCAGAATTGGATTAGCATGGTGCATTTCCAGTGTCAGTCAGGTACACAAAAGGAGGATTACTTTTGTCATTTTGGACCAGTTTCATGCAGCTACTTCTGTATGCAGGCTGTCTGTCCTCAGCAATAGCTCATGTGGTTCCAGATATTCACTGAATTTTTCATTGAGTTAAGAGTGGTTACTCTTCCATCTGCAATAATATTATTTAATTTGCTAAGTGTTCTCACCAGTGGTTTACTCCAGGCTTTCTTTTATTACATTATTTTTCTATCTTTCTTTCTAAAACTTTATAACTCTCTGGGACACATTTTACCAACTGAATTTTTTCTCCATAAATGCCAACAAGCTGGTAAAACACGTAGACAGCAAGAACAGTTTTTATATTTAAAAAATAAAACTATAGCATTCACTTTGCAATGAGATCACATGTCTAGAAGTGTTGTCATTGTAAACTAGGGAAAGTCTGATGATAGACAACTGAAGCCCATCCATTTGTAATGTTCTGACGTATATCCCAAAAATGTATTGTGCCAGGTACACAGCACTGGTAATTAAATTATAAATTTACTTTTTTGGTATCTCATATATTTATCTTTAAAGATTTCAAAAGATGTGAGTGAATCTGTTTATCAAGAGAAAATATGCCCAAGGTTTTCTAAACCAGCATTCTGAACTGATATTGACAATTCCCCAATTTTAAAAGATAGAAACAGTTTTATCTCTAAAAATATACCAAGCCCATGTTCTGGCTTAATGTTATTTTCCCATACTGCAAGCATTTTAAATATTTTCTCTCTTCCTTTTGTCTTTTCTCAAGGACTAAATATCTTCTTTTTTCTATTCAACTTTTTCTCTTTTTTCTCTCTCTCTTTTTCTAACCCATTTCATTCTAATGTAGGAACTATCAGATCTCAGATTTTTATAACACCATAAATACAGGTTTTAAAAAGTAAACTTTTCCTACAACTTTTCAGAAAGTTATAGTCTTACTTGATACACAGTCAGCTTTCTAAGGCACAGAAAGCAATAGACTAAATGTTTTCCCTCTGCATAATAAGAACTTCCAGGTTTCACTAGCCTGTGGGAGCTAAATGACAAGAATTCACGAACACAAAGAGGGGAACAACAAACACTGGGGCCTACATGTGGGCTGAGGGTGGGAGGAGGGAGAGGAGCAGAAAAGATAACTACTGAGCACTGGGCTTAATACCTGGATGATGAAATAATCTGTACAACGAACCCCCGTGACATGAGTTCACCTATGTAACAGACCTTCACATGTACCCCCTAACCTAAAATAATAGTTTTTTTAAAAAAAAGAATTACCAGATTTTCAGTAAAATATTGCAAATTTACTTCTCGAAGCCCTAGTTCCTTTCTAAAACTAATTCCAATTTTTATGAGGTTTTTTCGGTTTTTGTTTTGTTTTTTGAGACAGAGACTTGCTCCGTTGCCCAGGCTGGATGGAGTACAGTGACATGATCTTGGCTTACTGCATCCTCCACCTTCTGGGTCCAAGCAATTCTTATGCCTCAGCCTCCCAAGTACCTGGGATTTCAGGTGTGCACCACCACACCTGGCTCATTTTTTAAAATACATTTTTAGTAGAGATGGGGTTTTGCCATGTTACCTAGTCAGGCCTTGAACTCCTGGCCTCAAGTGATCTGCCCACCTCGACCTCCCAAAATCCTGGGATTACAGGTGTGAGCCACCTCTGCCACCCCCAAGTTTTAAATTTATTGATTATTTGTAGCATCCGACTTCCAGGTAGCAAACTCTGTATTAGCACTGCTGCTTATAATAATAAGCGTTAGTTTAAACAAAATAGAAATTTATTTCTCTCTTACATAAAATAAGTCTGGAGAGAGGAAGTCCAGAGGCTTCTGTCTTTCTTATCTGTAATCCACAAGGCCATCTCAAGACCCAAGATAGTGCTGAGCTCTGGGACATCCACATTCCAGTCACCAAGACGGGGGAAAACAGGCTCCTATCGGCTACATTAGTTCTTTAGAGGCACCGCTCAGAATTTTCACAAAACAGTTCCACTTACTTCTTATTAACTCATAAGCCACATAGGCCACAATAGCACAAAAAGAGACTGAGAATTTGTCTTTAGTCTGCACAGGAGTATTCATACAAATGTAGCATTCTATTACTAAGGAAGAAGGAGAGAACAACATTAGAAAGTAAATAGGAGTCCCTGACTCAATGTTTGTTGTAATTTTCTTTATTATAGCAGAATATTGGAAACACCCTAAAAGGCACGGAGTATAAATGGTTAAATGAAATCCAGAATGTGCATATATTAAGTATTGGCTTGATATTTAAAGTATTGTTTGCCATTTATTGACATGGAAAGTTATTCATGATACGTTTTAAATTTTTTAAAAAGCATCTATAATATGATCCTATATGTAAAATCAAATGTCTGAACTGATTTTCTTAATGTTAACAGGGGTTAAACACTGGGGTTGGTAATTTTTGTGTAATTTTACTTTCTTCTCTATGCTTTTCTGTATGGTTTGAATTTTTTTAAATGAGCATGTACTGTTTACATGATGACTGTGGAAATAAAAGGGCACTGAACAAATTCATCATCATAACTCAAAAAAAGTCAATCTGCAAAACTTTCTATTTGCACACCAATCTTCAACCAGTGGAGTTCTTAAGCTGCCCTTATGACACTTACCAATTTCATAAGGATAATAATAGTAAGTGCACTAATTGTCAACCTTTCGTAATTGATAGTGAAGACAGTTTATAAAAATCCTGATTTGCTTTTTTGTCTTGGACTTTTCACCCAGCTAATTTGGGTTTTGCACAACCTCTTCTTCTCCATGAATTTTTAATATGGTGTTCACTAGAAAAGAAATTGAGTTTTTATGAATACCTTCTGCAGGTTTGCACAAGTAAGTTTTCATTGCAGTGGTTAATTATTTCAGGTAGTCATTGCCCGTCTTCATTCTGTCAGTTATAATCATCCGTGGGACTTTGTCACTGAGAGGTAAACAGGACATTTGAAATCTGTCTCCCTTTTATACATGTATATTAAGCCCTTTGTCTTGTTCCCTTTATCTCTGAAATGGGTAGAACAATGAATATTTTACTTACCTCACTGGGTATTGTGAAGGTAAAATGAGATAATTTATGGGAAATGTTTTACAAAGTTAAAAGTAGCCTATATAGTAATGGGGCAGACTGGCTTATCTTGGAATCAAAGGGTTTATGTAACATTGAATACTTTAAGCAGCAGTTATCATCTTCGGTATTATCCACAACACCTGCAGCCAGTGTGGCCAAACAGGTTGGCTGCTATTTCAAAGGGCAGCATTAAATTGAGGAACGCAGGTGTTATAAGAATAAAGACTAAGTCACTCATCTAGAAATCCATCATGAAAAAACAGCCAGAATTTCTTCCATTATTTTCTTGGGCTGCTAATTTATCATGTAAGTTGTATTGCATTAAAAGGTTTTTAAAAATAGAGTATCTGTGATTTTCTTAAAATATCAATTTGCAAGAAGTTCATTAATTCCTAACAGCATAGAACTAAGTATTTTAAATTCCTTGGAGAGAAAAAATATCTCCAAAGATTAAGAGCAAATATCTCTTTTTTATTTAATTAAAGCAAAAACATAGCCTGCTTAGGAAGAAAGTGGTCACTCTGAACACACACACACACACACACACACACACACACACACACACGCTATTATAGCCTCCCCTTTGAAATGACATCTGTCTTAACGTTCATTTTCACAGGTGGAGAAAATTGAGGGTGCAGCATTCTGAGACTGTCATTAGTTACAGCTGAATTTCCTCTGAACTAAATTGAATTAAGTAGTGCTGGAGAGGCACTGGGAGCTCCTCTTTGCGTGGGTCTCCTGTTTAGCACCAGGATAAACTCATATTGCCTTGATAATGAAAACAAAACCCTTTTTTAATGTTGAAAAGGGCAACTGATGCTTATTAATTTGTGATGGTTTTGGTAAATTGCGGTTTCCTTTACCACGTAGACAAGTCTCTCATTTTTCTTTTTTTTATACTAAAGGGATTTTGTGAACTACACATAATAGTGAACTCTTTATAATACCCCACATATATACAGAGTTGTTTTCCAACATTTTAAGCTTCCTTATATGACCCCTGTTCGTGAGCTTTGTCTACTTTGAGGAGAGCCTTTGTGTCAGTGGTGGAGACTCGACTGGCAATGGATTTTGAAGTATGTACTGTTACCCCATACGCATACATCAACCCAGGATCACTTTCTGGATAATCTGATGATCTGGGTAACTGCCCTGGGCTTCAGCCATCACACTGAGACCTGCTCCAAATAACCCCTCTGCATTTTAATATTTCCATCTCTAAAATGTTTTAGCTTTTTAGTATATCACTGGGACATTTACATAGGACTTACTTGGAATTTTCTGAGAAAACTTTCTTTGTAACATTGTAGCTTAAAGCAATATTGTATTTTGTTGTTATAGTAATGATGAAAATTGATTTTCTCCCTGTTTTTAGCTCTATGAGTACTGTGTCTTATATGGATGAACCCGGTCAGCGTGATGATATCTCTCGCCTCACAGTTCGGATGGAAAACACCTATCAGTTGGGTGTGTTCTTTTATCTCTTATCCCTGTTTTAAACTTCTAATTTGGTGACTGGCGTTCGTAAAAATGAGATTTAATAACCTGGCATTATCTTCAATTCTAGCACCATATAAGGGACTTTAATTACTTGAGTGATTTGATGCTGCTTTAGTTTATTCCTCAGCAAAAAGGTAGCAACACCCGCCGTCTTCCTTTTCTTTACCAATGTTTCCCAAATGCTAAGCAATTCACTGGGTGGCACTGACTGATGTATACAGTATACTACCAACTTAATAAATTCACTGAGTATTTCTGGTGCATCGATAAAGAGATATGATTTAAATGAAAGAGATAAGTATTGATGTTTTATCCAACCAAACCAGTCAGTGTTGCTAATAGATAAAGGTGGGGAAGAAAACCTCAAAGCAAAGGCAAATGACTCATAGTCCCCTGTTGACAGAGATGTTTATCCATTACCACTGAGGTTTTGAGTCTTTGAAAACAAAGATCTTTGCACCTGCCCCTGTACTCCCAGGTGGAGTCCATGGCAAATATCTTTTCCCATCCACGTTTCCTCACAGACCCACTTGTTTTCTCTAAACGCATACCTGCTCACTATTATCTGAATTCATATATAATTACTGCTATATAGAAGTTCCACAGAGATTTACCAAGGGGCAAAGGAAGACTCTGTGGGCCAACATGATTCCATCTGTGCCCAGTTAACCCCAAGAAAATTATAGACCATCAGCATGTCCCCTTCGGCCTTGTAGCTGCTGGGTTTCTACGTAATCCCCAAGACTACATGGATTACATGGCTCCATAATTAGTCAATCTAGTGGTATTTTCACAGTGCCTGTTGTGGACTGCTAATATTCCTGCCATTCAATATACTTTTATACCTCTCTGGTAACCCTACTAAATTTCCTTTGAAATTCCACCATCATCACCACTTTTGATCCCAACATTCTGCTGAAGCTGGCACTGGCTTTATAGATAGAGCAATGACTGATTCTAGGATGGCATGTAACCACAGTCCATCCAATCAAAGCCTCCGAGATTAAATTCAGGAAATATTGTTTGGACTGTTGCAGAGGAACATAAAGCCCTGAAACCTGAACAAATGTAGGGGTTACGGCAGCATCTGCCATCTTGCCCTGACTTGAAACAGAGAGAACAACAGAATCCTGATGTCATCATTTGAGCTCTAAATTCAGTTGGCTACCCTTAAACTTTTCAGTTAGGCAAGCTAAGTTTGGGTCAGATTTTCCGTCACTTGCAACTAAAAGTTCATAGCCATAGGGTGTCCATTACTTTGAGCTGTGCATGCTGAAAGCGTTTGAATCAGATTTCAACAAGATAAGGCAGGTAAAATGCAAATCCCTGTGTTTCTTCATAAAGGTATTTTTTTGCAACTTGTTTTCTCAAATAAACAAAATAAAGCATCTTATCAGTTTTAGCACTGAGTATGAATCACATTAGAAAAGTAATTTTAAGATGGCTCTGTCTTGAAAGATGACATTTAATATTGGCAGTGACATTTCAGCCAAATTCCTTCAACTGAGTTTATGAATCACATTTTTTTCTAGATTAATAAATTGCTTATAAAAAAAAGAAAAGTAATTTTAGAAAAAGCTTAGTATGGATGAAATATATCCACATTTTCTTACAATAGTCTATGTGAATTTTTATATAATTAAAGTATTTTATGCTTGACAATTCACTTTTATTCATCCAGCCATTTTACTAATGCTTAATACTATATTTCCACTTCTACTTGTTTCTGGGTTTGTTTCACATATGAAAGGTACTTTGTGCGTATATTAAACCATTTTGCATTGCTGTAAAGAAGTGCTCCCTGAGACTGGTAATTTATAAAGAAAAGAGGTTTATTTGGCTCATGGTTCTAGAGACTGTACAGGAAGCTTGGTGCCAATATCTGCTTCTGGTAAGACCTCAGTAAATTTTTAGGCATGGCAGAAAGGAAGGAGATTTAGCATGTCATATGGCAAGATAGAGAACAAGAGAGGTGCCAGGCTCTTTTAAACATTCAGCTCTCATGCGAACTAACAGGGGGAGAGCTACAGATCAAGAACTCAGTAATTACCACTGGGACAGCACCAAGCCATTCATGCGGGATCCCCCCCCATGGCCCCAACACCTCTCACCAGGCCCCACCTCCAATACTGGGGATCACATTTCAATATGAGATTTCAAGGGGACAAATATCCAAAGTATATCAGTGGGCCTTTGGCAAAGGGTTTATCATATCTTTACAATGTAATACTGGCCAGAAACATAGAGAAAAATATCAGCCAATCACCACCGCTATTATGTTTAATTAATTTTTCCTTCTGTTCAATAATGTTTGCATCATCTAAACACATCTTAGATGAGAGCATTTGTGCAATTACAGCTACAAAAAATGAGATGAAACATGAGTATAATTTACAAGAGAAAAAAGGGAGTAGAAAAGGAATATTAAAGTTTCTTATAATAAAATACCATTTACATATTTCTCGTTAATTACTAAAAGGAGTATAGAAGAAAATGCAAGCTGTGGCATCTGTCATATCTGAATTTGAATACTAATTTTGCTAATTCCTGGGTAAAGGATGTTTGAGCAAGGTATTTAGCATCACTGAATCTCAGTGGCTTCACTTGTAAATAGGGATAATAGTCTATATATCACAGGGATGCTGTGGGACTCAAATGAAATAATATGTTTAAATCTCTCCATTCATCGTGTTACTGCTCCTGAAAATGGCTGACTATAGGACCTTACTATAGATCACTAAGAATAAAGCCTTCCATTATAGCCATTGTAACTTCATATTAATTATGGAATAAGCTTTCCACAAGACTTGTTCTGGAACTATGATTAAAGTGGCATCTGGTTGTTTATAAACATGGATTGTGAGGACCAGGCCAGACTAGAACTATTGGTGGCTGTCTTTGCTACCACAAGATAGCCTGCCTTGAGAATGAAGCCAGCACTACAGAAAGTAGATCCAAAATATTGATAGAGAAAGAGAGAGATCACATGCGTTTAGCTTCCATGAAGTGCTCAGAGAGCCCTGCCTGTATGTCAGGTTTTCTTAGACAGACCCTGTCAATCTCAGCATCGATTTTGTACCACCCCATGGGGTCCTTCCCAACCCTGCAGTCCTCACTGGCTCCCTACTTACGTCCTCTTCCATCTTTCTGCCTTCTCAGAAAGGTAAATTGAATTTCTTCCTTCAGCATGCAATAACTACAATAACAGCAATAACACTAATAAGATCACATATCTAAGGAGTGTTTTATCGTGAGGCAAGCACTGTTCTAAACATATTCAATATATTGTCTCATTTAATTCTAACAAAAAATATGTAGTAATTCTTATTATTACCCCAATTTGGGGTAGTGGAGGGGCACATACATTATGTAACCTTATCTTTATCCTCTGTTAAATGTTTTGTTTTTTTTTTTGTCTTGATTCTTCTGGTCTTTGCTTTTTGATTTCTAAAACATATTTTTTCTCCTAAGGAAAAAACAAAAATCCCAAAAGGGAAGAAAAGCTTTGCCATTCACATCAGTTGACTCTGAAAGTAGTTGTAGGAGCTTATTACAGAAATCAGGAGCTGAACACTGTTGGATAATTCTGGATGTTTAGGGGAAAGGTAACAAAGAAGTAAGAAAAGAATAGTTCATTACCATATTTCAAAATATTTTCAAAACAGAATCAGGTTAATGACTTTTTATTAATCTAAGTAAAGTGTGAAAAGGACATTGGTAGCATTATACAGTGAGAACTACTGGAAGCAGATTCAAGTGCCACCAGGACCTCTTTCCAGCACTGATCCGTGTGCACTTCCTTCTCTTTTGGTGGCCTGGCCTCCTTTCCACCATGAAAAACATGGCCTCCAGCAGGTCCTAAGAGTCACATGGTAAATTTGCCACCAGAAAAAGGCTGACTTTTTTTTTCCTACTTGCAATTTAAAATAAGAATTCCAAGAAAAGACTCTCATTGTCCTGGCCCAGAGCATTGTCACCCCTGGGTCAAAGACCAGTGCCCTGGGCTTGGGCTCGCAGGAGGTGATGGGAGACAGTTAAGAACTACTTTACCTTCCCAGATTCATTCCCCACCCCACCCTGCCACAATTTAAAGGGAATTCAACAATTTCTATATGATCATCAAAATGGAGCCTCAAGAGGCTCACCTAACTGAAGTGCAGCCAGAGGCTGTAACCTTCTGGTTAAGTACAGCCAGTGGGAAACCTCAGCAGAGCAGCAGAGGGAGAGAGGAGTGTGAGGGGACTGTTTCTTTCCCTGGCTCCTGCCTGTGGGTTCATCACAGCCTGGTTACATTCCTCAACCAAAGGACGAAGCTAATCCCAAGGGACCCCTCTCCACATGACCCTTCTGGGATCTATTAAAAGTTTCCCTCTATTCCCCAGTCTGGGGTGGGAGACAGGCTGACAACCTTACTTTCACTGGCGGAGGGGCACGGCACTATCCCTTGTGATTTTCTCCATCCCACTCAGAACTTCCTCCTGGAATTATTTTAACTTTAGGGCACCATATGTTTCCTTTAACCTTGATAGATACAGTCGTCACAAACAAAGACTTATTAATAGATATTGATGACCATCAAAAGAGAATTGAATAGAATTCTTGATCTCACTCCATCTTTATCAATTCCTCAAATAGTGATTGATCCTCTGCATGCCAGGCCCTGGGCACATGTGCATGTTGTATAGTGACATTAGGTATGACCAAAGAGTTGATATGGCTGATATTACTGGGATGCAGGTTAAAGAAGATTCATCCAAAGCTTCTGCTCTGAACGTGGATGAAATGTGGTTGAGAATATAAGCTGTAGCATCAGATAAACCTGGGTGTGCAGCCCAGCTCTGCCTGTGTGTGTGATTCTGGGCAGGTTACTCAATGTATTTAAATCTCTGTTTCCCTACCTGCCAAGTGGAGATAACAGTAAGATTCATCTCGGAAATCTATTCGAAGACTGTATAAGGTAATAAATATGAAGTGCTTATCACACTGCCTGACATGACGCAAAAGCTTAATAAAAAGTATTCATTATTGTATATGTATACAATATACAATCATACATCTTATATAATGATTATTATCTATAACATTTTTAATTCTTTTTAAATTCAGAAATCATACATTAAAAATTTCTTATGCCTTTAGCATTGTGTTAGACTCTGAGGAAGATAAAATCCGAGCTTGCTTACCATTTCACTGGAAATGCAGGTATGCTTTAGCCGATATCAAATAGATTAGGAGCCAGATGGCAGTGGGGACCCATCGCAAGGAAAGGAGGGGGAAAAGAGGGGACATTGTCCCAAAGGAGGACATTTTTTCCTGAGAGGAGGTCGAGGACTACCTGGAGAAGAAGACATTTGAGACGGCCTTGAAACATGAGTGGCTGTTTCTCAGATGAACAAGATGGGGAAAAGTATTGCATTTGAAAACTAAACAGCAAGAGTAAAGGCAGATGGAGCCTGTGAGGCTGGAGCAGTCCACAAGCGGGGCACTGTGGTAGCAGGAGAGGAGGCTGCAAGGAACCACCCCTTAGGCCTCGCTGAAAGGAATGTCACTTAAGATCTGCTGACAGATCTTAAGATTGGAGGGGGAGATATAAGAGGTAGGGAGCCAGTTAGAAAGCTGTTGAGACTTTGAAGTATGTCCCTAACAATGGATCCTGGGAAGGAAGAGACTTTCAACGTCAAACCCCAGCAGTATTGAATACACTTTTGAGGTAGTCGGGTACGTGTATGAAACTATTGCCTTCTTGTCTTCTCCCAGAGCACCTAACAGGAAGCCTAATTATGGCCACCCAGAAGATTAAATCCCTCCATGTTTCAATATTCTTTTGATTAGCCTGTGGGGTGGGTGGGTGTGTGTGATTTGAAATTATTTTTTAGAAAGAAATTTGATGTATATTTTCAGGTCCTCCCAAGCATTTTCCTGTGGTCACGGTCAATCACATTTTGAAAGATGTGTTAACCAGCTACCTACAAGTAGAAGAATATGAACCAGAGCTCTGTAGACAGATGACTAAAACCATTTCTGAGGTACACGTGTGATTTTCCCACAGTGTTAACAATAGCTAGAATATTTGCTGAAAGCACAATAAACCCTCTACTTTTTGATGAGGGGAATTAATTTGCAGAAAAAGTTATAATGTATATTTAGAATTAGGTCATATTCTACGTATATGAGTGTGTGTGTGTATATATAGCCTTTGTCTAAAACAATCATGTGCATCATTTGCATGCATTATGTAAAAGTGTATAAAACTGCCCCATTTATAAAAGTCTTTATTGCAAAAGATGTAACATTTTAATGATTATTTCCTCTTCACTAAGGCAGCTTATTTGAGTGCCATCAAAAACAGACACTGTGGTCTTTAAGCATGTTTCTATTTTTACCAACCCCAGGGCTGGCACTTCATCAAGGTTTTCTCTGCTTTCTTTCTTATAACAAACGTTTTAATAAACATTAATGATTAGTTATATTACAGGAGACTCCAAATGGTTCCTTAATTAGACATGAACAAGACAGCGTAACTCCAATGCCAACATTCTTTGATGGGAAGCCATCTTAAAGTTTTTCAAAGAACGTAATTTATTAAATTCTGTGTTCTGGATTATAATTATTTCACGTATCTTAGAAGAAGAGGTAGATTTATTGCTGGTGTTATAATTTTGTACCTGAACGTTCTATCTCAAGAGGACCATGCTTGAAGGGAATCACGGTTATGGTTCTACAACAATTACTCAAAGTGTCTATAAAGCATCATGCTATTAATTTAAGTCCCCTATATTTATAACAAAGGTTAATACTTTTGAGTTTCAATGTAGCTAAATGAAGATCCTCCCTTTTTTTAAATTTCTAGGTTATTAAATCCCAGGTCAAGGACTTGATGATTCCACGATATAAGCTAATTGTGATTGTTCACATTGGACAACTGAACAGGCAGAGCATAATTATTGGAAGCAGATGCCTCTGGGATCCTAAAAGTGATACCTTTTCATCTTATGCTTTCAAAAATTCTTCCCTCTTCGCCCTTGCAAATGTCTATGCAGTTTACCTTGAGTGACTGAAAATAAGAAATCTAGTTGTTAGCTTTGAAAATCATGAGGCGGGCTGTATGTCTGTACACGAAAGTTTTACTGCCAAAAACTTTAAGAAAGAAACAACACTGACATTTCAACCAGCTGGAAGGTTTTGAATTTTTTCATATTCTAGTGAAGATTGGGGAAGGAGAGGGTAGCACAGAAATAACCTTATTTATCTAAAGCAGAAACTTGGTCTTGGTTTTGCTGGATTGTTTCCCATGGATACAAATTCTTATTAAATATTTGTTTTGGTACTAATTATTTTAATTATTCTTTAATTAGAGAGTTACAATTTCCTGCATTGTTTTTTAATAAAGAGAAGCTTTAGAAAAACTATGGCTATATACCCTGACCAATAAATGACAGTAGAATATTCAACATGGTATACACAAATGATAAATAATATGCCTTAGTGCTGCATATAAAAGAATCCTGGTTTTCATTTTATACTTAATAAATTGAGCAGCATTCATTAAGTGCAATTATTGTTACATGTACCTGACAGTTGAAACTGCTGAGGCAGAATTAATGGCTTCATAACAAGTATCGTGGTCCCACGGGCTGCAAGCTAAAACTAGAAGCTCTTGTGGCTTGCCTGCACTTTACACAATTGTGGGAGAACTGAGTGTTGGCTCTCCAGTAATGGAAACTATAAAGTGAACAAAGGCTTTTTGGGGCACTGAAGTAGACATTGTGATATTAAATATACATGATACTTAATACTAAATGTGTCTGTAACACATAAAATCATTTATTGGAGAGAGACATTGCTTTTAAATATCCTAGGCTATTAAACTTTTTCACCAAATATATAGCTGGCACCTTAACAAATAAAACATGTGTATTTACCATTTTACTCCTATGAATTTAATACTAAAATGACCCAGTGAGGTTTTGAATAGATGGGCACTAAAATTTACAGGGCTGAAATAGCTTATTATTCTGCTGGTTAATGTATCTTGTGCCACGGATCATTTATTTTTATGAAGCTTTCAAGTCTTTGTGTGCAAGTAAAATGATGCTGTGGTGTTGTTCTTGGAGGGTAAGTGGACTGCCTAAAGGACATTTGTTAAAGGTCAAAGACAAACTGTACACATATGGAGAAAATTAGCAAAGCTGTAGTCTTCAAAAAATGATTTGTCATGTCAAAAAGAGTTTAGCAAATGGAAGCCCAGTCAATGCTTTAATTTTCAAATGTTTTGGTGTCTTACTTTGCCCCAAAATGAAATGTAGTAAAAAAATGGATACTTTTAAAATCCATTTCCTCTTGCTGTTTTCTGGCTTTTAAAGCCAGATTATTCATTTTGATTATTCAAAATGAATTTGTCGATTTTCATTATTTTTTTCCTGTTAGTGCATTCGTGGAAATATGTCTATATCATGATTTATCACAACCAATATTTGTCAATCTCCATAGGCCAGTTTTAAATCTGGGTTAGATTACAAGTATGATAAATAAATGAGCTTCCTATTTTCATTACACATTTGTGAACATCTCCTTTCTTGTAACAACAGCAGGAATAATTTTAAATGAAAAATTTAAAATTTTATATGAATAAATCAAAGTAAACTTCTTTAACACATAGAAAGTCTATTGTAACAATGACTGTTTGTTTTAGAGTTCTAAATTCTAAGCCATGAGATAATATCTTACCATTTTCCCCAAGCTGTGCTGGGAATAAAAACTATAAAAGATGCCTGGGTGTGGTGGATCATGCCTGTAATCCAAGCACTTTGGAGGCCAAGGCGGGTGGATCAACTGAGGTCGGGAGTTCAAGACCAGTCGGACCAACGTGGTGAAACCCTGTCTTTAAAAAAAAAAAAAAAAAAAAAAAAAAAACTATAAAATATAATGGCAGTTAAAAAACAAAAAAGAAAGCAGTTTGCCAGCATATTGCCATGTACTGTAATTCAGATACTCAATGACGAATTCTAGCAATTACATAGCAGTATAGGAATACACAGTAAAAAACTCACTCATTGCAACTAACTTGGGAGAAGCTAGTCATCACACAGAACCTTATCATGAAAAATTTTAAAAGAAGCTATACTATAAGTTTGAAGGAATTATTTTACTTTGAAACACCCTTGATTTCCCTGCTATTTTTTCCTCTCCTAAAGTGCCATCCTTCTTCCCAGACCAGCCATGCCCATCCCTGCCCCAAAGCCTTCATTTATGCTTTCCTGACTTGGAGCACCTACCTCCCACTCAAGCGACTTTCTTCACTTTTTAGGGTCACATTCAGGTCTCACCTTTTCCCTTGGTCTTTCTCTATTCATTGCTTGCCTCCTGCTCTCTCTCTTCTCTAATCATTCTCATGGCTGAGCTCTTGATTGTTCTCTAGCTAACTTTTGATATTAGTTTTGTTTCCCTACTATTAATAGATTGAAGACATTGAGGACATGGACCACATAACTTGACAGTGCCTAGCAATAAAAATTATTTTTACTTTTAAAGTAACCATCATGTGCATTGCACTGTGCTACATAACTCCCAGCTACACAGATAAAGCAAACACAGTTCAACCCCTGAGGAACTAGGATCCTGTAGGGATGAAAAAAGAAGTACACAAGTGACCACAGTATAGGCTCAAATATATTGTCATAAGAAAAGTCCAGAATATCTTTATCCAATTAATAGAATCACTGAAGCCTTCATGAAAAGAAGGAAAATTTAATCTAGACTGTAAAGGAGATAGTAGAATTTCAACAGGCAGAAGAGTACAGGAAGTCTAGACTGGATAAAACAGTGTTTTATCCAGACTTCAGTGTTCATGAAGTTAAGTGGTTAGAACTAAGATTAGAAGGATGCGTTGTGAACATCTGGGTTAGAAAATGAGTAGTCATCAAAGGTTTTTAATTTGACTAACACTGTAAATGAAGTGACACTCTAAGAAGATGAATATGTTGGAAAAGATCAGGAAGACTCACTGGGGGAGGTGAGAGGTAATAGAGGCTGGATGAGACAGTGGCATTTGAAATGGAAAGGAGAGGATGGTTGTATGAGATGCTGTAGGGGCAAGGCCTACAGGAATAGGCCAAGGGAAGGAGGAGTCAGAAGAAACCCTAAGGCAATGTGAAAAGACAGTTGAAAGTTTCGAGCTCTGGATGTTTGCAGACTTAGGTCTGAGTCCTGCTGTCCTGGGCACAAGTTAAGTGACCTCAAGTAAATTACTCATCTCACTAAGCCACAGCTTCTTCATCGTAAAGGAATGATAATACTGGTACCTACCTCATAGGATTTTGGTGAGAATTAAATACATATGTTTGTTAAACTCTTAACATCATAATTCCTGATCTCAGCAAACTGACATAAGAACAGAAAATCAAACACTGCGTGTTCTCACTCATAGGCGGGTGTTGAACAATGAGAGCACATGGACACAGGGAGGGGAGCATCACACACTGGGGTGTGTTGGTGGGGAACAGGGGAGGGACAGCGGGGGGTAGGGAGGTTGGGGAGGGATAACATGGGGAGAAATGCCAGATATAGGTGACAAGGGGATGGAGGCAGCAAACCACATTGCCATGTATGTACCTATCCAACAATCCTGCATGTTCTGCACATGTACCCCAGAACCTAAAGTGCAACAACAACAAAATATATATATATAAAAGAAAAGAAATATATGTGTGTATATATATATATGTATGAAAGACAGCTCTCAATACAGTAGGTCTCATGACTGAAGTTGAATGTTTCAGTATGAGTCACTAGTTCAATAGGTCTATTAACAAAAATAAGGAAGTTAGCAGGAAGAGTTTGAGGAATAAAATGTGAAGTTTGATTTTGCACTTGTTGAATTTAAGCTAATGATGGGATATTAAGATGGGGCTAACCTCCGGCAGCTGAGAACATGGGGCTGGAGCTGAGCCAGGATGTCAAGGTGAGAGATTTAGACTTGGCAGTCATCCAGATTGAGACCTAATATCCTCCTGCTTTATAAAATATTCAGTAGCAGAATCTTCAGCAAGTATAGTGAGTACTAATAGCAAATTACTGAAAACTCAGTTAGCTCTGGGAACATCAGCCAGAAACCACCCCCCAAAATTAATAGGAATTGTTTTTTTTCAAAAACTAAAATTAAATGATGCCTTCTTTTCTTCATTAAAAAAAATTCCTATATGATCTGTTTCTTTTGTCTGACATCATAAGAAATGTAAAGGCTCTCCCAAAAATACATTAACATCTTGAATGGAGGTGTCAGTGCTGTCATCTGCTGCCATTGTTAATAAAACGTCTTTAAAGAAAACACATACTGGGAGGTTCTTCCAAGAGAGTCGAACAGATTACATGTTGGGAAATGAAGTGCTAGTTCAACTCCTTTATTTAAAAACAACAACAGCAACAACAACAACAAAAAACTCTTAAGGAGTGTCCAGTATATGGGAATGATTTTAAAAACAACAATGGTTGAGACATTAGAGCTTGTAAATGTCACCATCCTAGAGAATAAACACGCTCTTTGTTGGGACCATCGTTTGACCTGTGTTTCTAGATGTTACCCAAAAATACGTTAAGAAAACTCAACATCAAATGGTTTTTCATAATTTTCTATGCATTTTGCTCCCAAAATTCTTATCAAGGAGTGGCCTGCGCCCACTACCTCTGATTTTCTCTGACTTCTTTCTATGTTACTTTCACCTTCTGCAATCTAGTTCTCATCCCCGCTAATGTGTTACTTTCACAAGCAGTAAAAGGGGTCCCCCATGCCAATCTGCAAAACACTTCTCCAGCTGCATTCACCTCAGCTGTCTTCTGAATTCATTTCTTTTGAATGGCATTGTAATATAGATGGTTAGGTTTGGGTTGGTTTGGGGTTTTTTCATTTTTAAAGCATAAGTTTGACAAAGATCTCCTTTAGCTGCCAACCCTTACTAGCTGTGTGCGACTTTGGTTTGAGGTGGCTGGTGTCTTGAGCCTCAGTTTCCCCAAAGATAAAGACGATTATGATTACTACTTACGTTCTTGTCACGAAGACTAAAAGGGAAAGTGTGCGTAGAATATCTGACTCACAGTAGATGCTTACACTCAACCTCTAATATTTTCCTGCAGAAACTGTCTTCTAAAAAATTAAGCAGATATTTTTGCAATTTCTGCTCATACCCTAATGTAATAGCCTAGGTTACATTTTTTTCTTTTATCACCTTTAATCATCTGCTGCTGCCTTCTTTGAATGACAATTTCTTCTTCAAGTCCACATTTATTATACAGTCCTATTCATCTCCAAATTAAGCTCCTCATGGCTGATGTCTACCTGTTTTTATATTTGTTTCATTCAGACGTCTTAACTCTCACTTTGGTATTTTCTTGGTTCCTTTGAACATTTTTGCTTAATGCCACCTATTTTATCGTGTTAGCTCCCATTTGAATGTATATGTTCCCCTCTAGTATGTTCTGTTTGTACAGAATAAATATATTAGAAGGTTTATTAAGACAAATATATTATCTGATTAAAGTCTCCCATAATCTCTTCTCAATTTCTTCCCTTGCCAATTTGAGTACACTTTTTTTTTTTTAATTTTAGGGCAGGATATAACTTGAAACTTGTGGTTTTCCACCCACCCACCAGGCTATTTCCCTACCTAGCAAGGCAAGAAACCAGTATAACCAGTACGGGAAGCACTAAGCTTCATTTTACATTTGTGATCAGAAAAGGAGGCATGTTTCCCACAGATGATGATGAGGGTGAATCATCTACCTATTAAAAGGACAGAATATCCAGCCCAATTTGTTTAGGGGTTGCTGGGAAATAGTTCTTTAAATTCCTATGAAAAGTATTAAGCTTAAAGACCCATCATTTCATTTTGAAACTAAAGAAAAATAAACTGTATGTTGTTAATTATATAATTATATTTATTTTTTCCTTCAAGAAAATGTATTCTATAACAAGAACTTAATTTTGGTAGGATAGATGTAATAATTTTTCTCTTTTTTTTTCTTTAGATGGAGTCTCGCTCTGTTGCCAGACCAGAGTGTTGTGGTACATCTCTGCTCACTGCAAACTAGGACTGCCGGATTCAAGCGATTCTTCTGCCTCAGCCTCACAAGTAGCTGGGATTACAGGCATGCACCACCACGCCCAGCTAATTTTTGTATTTTTAGTAGAGATGCGGTTTTACCATGTTGGCCAGGATGGTCTCGATCTCTTGACCTCATGATCCACCCTCCTCGGCCTCCCAAAGTGCTGGGATTACAGGCGTGAGCCACTGCGCCTGGCCAGTGTAATAATTTGCCTTAAAAATATAGGTAAATTGCTTGCTTGCATCCTAATTCACAAGCTCAAGTAAAAGCCATTTAAGGGCCCAACCATTTGAAGAAGAAATAGTATCAATCTTAAACATTCAAAGATTAAAGAAACAAGGACCACTTTCCAACTCATTTTATAGAGCTAGCTTAACGCTGATATCAAAATCACTGAAGGATACTACAGAAAAAGCATAAATGTTATTTTAAAATTTATTAACATATTATAGAAAACACAAATGTTTATGAAAATATATGCTAAACAAAACATTAACAAAGTGCAGTCGTATGTAAAAAAGAGAACACATTATTAATAACTGGAAATATACCAACAATTCATTTGTGCACAAATAAGTAAAAATTCACTTAAAAGTCATTCACTGGAGTGTATGTGTATTACACTCCAGTGAATTTTTTTTCAGCCAAGAGGCTAAAGATACTATTACAGCTCTTTTCTTCCAGATTTTTAAAGCACAAATAATGCCTTCATTTTATAAAGCTAGCATAATCTTTATTATCAAAACATATAGAAACGATCAGTTTTATTTATGAACCCAGATACAAAAATTCTAAATAAAATATTAACAAGTGCAATGCCTCTGAGGATTAGAAGAATGTTATACTATGATCAAATGGATTTATTCTAAGAATATGGAGACATTTCAATGTAAGAAAGATTATCAACAAAACTTTTCACATTTACTAAAGAGAAAAATACCATATGATGAAATTAAATGTGTATTTTATGAAATTTAGAATTTCTAACAAAATAAGTCCTTAAGCAATATGTAATAGAATAACGCTTTTAAGATAATTATGAATATATATACATGTATAATATAGACTATTTATTGTTTTATTCATATTTTAACCAACAAATGTCATACTGAGTAGTAAAGGCTAAAGCCATTTCCATTACAATTAGGAACATGGAAGAGATGTCTGCTGTCGTTATTATCATTTAGATCAGGTGTCCAATCTTTTGGCCTCCCTGGGCCACACTGGAAGAAGAGGAATTGTCTTGGGTCACACATAAAATACACTAACACTAACAATAGCTGATGAACTAAAAAGAAAATCTCATAATGCTTTAAGAAAGCTTGGCCGGGCGCGGTGGCTCAAGCCTGTAATCCCAGCACTTTGGGAGGCCGAGGCGGGTGGATCACGAGGTCAAGAGATCGAGACCATCCTGGTCAACATGGTGAAACCCCATCTCTACTAAAAATACAAAAAATTAGCTGGGCATGGTGGTGCGTGCCTGTAATCCCAGCTACTCAGGAGGCTGAGGCAGGAGAATTGCCTGAACCCAGTAGACGGAGGTTGCGGTGAGCCGAGATCGCGCCATTGCACTCCAGCCTGGGTAACAAGAGCAAAACTCCATCTCAAAAAAAAAAAAAAAAGAAAGCTTATGAATTTGTGTTGGGCAGTATTCAAAGTCATCCTGGCTGCATGCAGCCTGTGGGCCACAGATTGAACAAACCTGATTTAGACTTTTTAGTGTCACCTTCCCTGTGAGGCCTTCCCTGGCCACCTTGCTTAAAACTCCATTTCCTTTATTTCCCCACCCAAGCCTTCCCATCCCCCTTCCATGGTTTATTTTATTCTCAGTATCAGTTATAATCTAATATTTCTCCTGTTTACATGTGCCATCCATTAGAATACACACTTTATCTGTTCTAGTCACAGCTGTATCCTTATCACCCAGAACCATGCCTGGCACATCACTCTCTCGGTAAATAATTATTTAATAATGAGTAAGGTAATGAAAGAATCAGCTTAAATCCTGGAAAAGAAGAGACAGAAGTATCTTTTCATTTACAGATGATAATATTGTGTACCTCGAAAATACAAATTGAACTAGTAAAGCAGCTATTTAATTTAATGAAATTACTTGCCAAGATGCTTGGAGATAAGATACTTTAAAAATCAAAAATTTTCTTTGTACAGCAACAAATAATTAGAAATGAACATGGAAGAAATTTCTCATAGTGGCAAAAAATTCAGGCATAAGTTTAAATTAAAAAGTATAATACCTATATAAATAAAATTATTTAAATATTTAAAATAAACTATGTTATTATAGTAATATATTCTAAATAGGAATTCTTGACACCATAGAATGTAAATGTTTCCTACATTTGTATGCATGTAATGCAATTCAAATCATAATTCCAGTGAGATTTTTTTTTAGTACAGAATAACAAATCCATATGGAAGCATATATGTCTCGTAATAGTCAAGAAAAATTATTTCTAGAAAAGCTATAGAGATAGGCAACTTTTCTTACTAGATATTAAAATTTACCACAAAGCTACTATAGTCAAAATATGATAGGGTTAACCCAGAGTAAATAGATCAGTGAACAGAATAAACAGACTATAATAGTTCAAAGTATAATGGAAACAACAAATGACTAAAGTGACGTGAAATTTTTACGGGAAAAATGATTCATTTAATAAATGACGCAGGCAAAATTTGCTCTCCATCTGGAAAAAAATTAAAATTAACCACTTCATGCTATGCAAAAATAAATATAGAATGAATTAGATATAAATTAGAAGGATAAACAGCAAATTATTAGAATAAAACAGGATAATTTTTGTGTAACCTCATGGTAAGGGAGATCTTCCTAAGCAAAGCAGGAAATTCAGAAACTGTAAAAGAAAAGACAGACATCGTATGTCAAAGGACATCCTAAATGAAGTAAAAAGACTAGGGGAAAATATTTTACATAAAGGCCAGTCAAAAAGTTAGTATTCTTAATATAAAATGTTTTGAAATTGGATAAGAAAAATCAATAGAAAAATGGGCAAAGCATATGGACAGAATAATTTACACAAGAGAAAATACAAGTGACCAATAAATACAAAAGATGATCACTCCATAGTCAAGTAAAGGCAAATCAAACCAAAAATTATGTTTAATATTTCACCTAATTTCGCCAAATTTTAGCAAGTGTAATGACATTATAGACAGGTGAGAATATAGATGAATACGCTATCTCATAAATTTCTAGTGGAAACGTGAATTAATGCACACTTTTTAGATGGTCATCTCTTGATATGTGTTTACATTTAAAATACATATATTGAGATGTTATTGAAATATATGAAGATATATTAAATAATGAGATGTAGGACAACAATTAGATGTAGCACACTGTGTATAATCCATTTTGGTGTGAAATAGGATGATAGATTCAGTAGATACTGTATTAGAGTAGGTTTGCTACCTTAAAAATAGACTCAAACAAAAAACAACTCAAAACTTGTTGTTTGTTAAGGGAGAGGTTGGGAGATTTTATGGTCTAGTCTTAGAAGTGGCACATATCACAGCTACTCACATTTAATTGGCTGGAACTCAGTCACATGACCAAACATAACCGCAAAGGAGGTTGAGTAGTGTAGACTTGCTGTGTGCTCAAGAGGAAGAGGAGAAGAAATTTTCGATGGACAGTTAAAAGTCTATGCTATAGAGCTTGATCCATTAGATAGATTACATAGATAGATGGATGGATGGATAGATAGATAGAGAGAGAGAGAGAGAGATGAGCTGCCTAGCTGTATTTGCAGTTACACCAAATTCAGTATAAATATGATTTTTACTTCTGACAGCAGTTATAAGAAACTCTTAATAAAGGTTATGTTATGACGTTAAAACCAAATACAAGAGAGTGAGGCTTTTGATTTATTTTATGTTTCTGTGGACTGTTTGCATTTCCTAAGCTTATGCATATATTCTTTTTTTCTCTGCAAAAAAAGCAGTTACAGGATTTATTGAGAGACTAGGTTCTATTTTTCTTCTTTGTTTCTCCATGTACTTAAATTACATAAATACATTTATAACTAATATAAATAAGAATATAGTAAATAAATAATAAAAATATAATGCAGATATATATATCTATAGATATATAGATATATATACTGCTTTCCCCAGCAACTTGGTAAGCTATCCCACAGAAATAAGTGACAGTGCATAAGGATATATGAAAAAAGTTGTTTATTGCATCTTTATTTGTAATTGCAAATTCTGAAAACAATCTGAATATATATTGATGGGATCAAAAAATGTGGCAATACATATTATAGAATAGCAGTTCTCAAATTTTTTAGTCTCAGAACTCCTTTGCACTCTTAAATATTATTAACAACTTCAAATAACTTTTGTTTATGTGGGTTGAATCTATTCATATTTATTACATTGAAATTTAAAACTGAGAAATTTAAATTTATTAACTCATTTAAAAATAATAAATCCACCATGTTAACACAAATAAGATATTTTATAAAAACTTGGGGCCGGGCACAGTGGCTCATACCTGTAATCCGAACACTTTGGGAGTCCGACGCGGGCAGATCACGAGGTCAGGAGTATGAGACCAGCCTGGCCAATATGGTGAAACCCCATCACTACTAAAAATACAAAAATAAGCTAGGCGTGGTGGCGCGCGCCTGTAGTCCCAACTACTCGGGGGCTGAGGCAGAAGGATCGCTTGAATCCGGGAGGCGGAGGTTGCAGTGAGCCGAGGTTGCGCCGCGGCACTCCAGCCTGGGGGACAGAGCAGACTCCGTCTCAAAAAAAAAACAAAAAACGTGGCCAGGCGTAGTGGCTCACTCCTGTAATACCGCATTTTGGGAGGCTGAGACGGGCAGATCACTTGAGATCAGGAGTTTGAGACCAGCCTGGCCAACACGGTGAAACGCCGTCCCTGCTAAAAATACAAAAATTACGTGGTACATGCGAGGCAGGAGAATCACTTGAACCCCGTCGCAATGAGCCGAGGTCATGCCACTGCACTCCAGCATGGGGAACAGAATGACATGCCACCTCAAAAAAAAAAAACAAAAAAACAAAAAAACAAAAAAACAAACTACTTATACTTCATAAAACAACAACAACAAAAACATGTACTAAGAAGACTTGCATTGTTTCAAATTTTTGTAACGCTCTAATGGCTTAGTAAAACCAGCTTGATTCCATACCGGTTTCTGCATTTGGGAAACCCAGCCTCATATAGATATTTACTTGGAGAGGGAAGATTATTTTATTAACTTTTTCAGATAGTTTTTAAATTTTTTTATATATCCCCAAACTCAACAAGCATTTATTAAAGTTAGATTGCCATATAAATATGAAGTCATATCAATGAATCATTTGTACTGTATTAAAATTTTTATTTTGCCCTTTGAGTGGATATTTTACCCATTCATTATTTTATGCATTGATCATTTGGAAAATATTGGTTTACTAAGTTATGCATGTCTTCCAAATGTTGACACACAATGTCAAAAAATCAAATTCATTAATACCATCACTGATGCTGATGGTAGGGGATATGTTTCCCAAAATTTTCCAAAAGCTTAAATTTTATCATCAGCAAAAAATACTGTCAGTTGTTTTCTTTGAAGTGAAAGTTTCACTTCATTCACTTTTCAAATCTTATTTCATTTCATTTCAAATCCCCAAATCTGAATAACTAGATTTTCACTCTTTCTTTAAAAAAAAAGAAAGAAAGAAAGAAAGAAAGAAATGGTGCTTCACGGAAAAAGCAGCTCAAAATTTAATTACATAAAATTTAAGTTTGCTAATTAATTACATAAATGTTTATCCTTCAGACAACCACCATACTTCAGTATGCTGCCAAAAAGCTTCATATAGTCTTCCCATTACATCACCCAGAATATTGTAAAGACTCAAGGGTTGAGATTAATGTAATTAATTTTTACTGCTTCATCAAGGACATTCTTCAGTGAAACTGACCTGCTTTTAAAAGTCAGAGTGCCTGGTAGCAAAGAATATTTTGACTACTAGTACAGGTTGGTATAACTGTCTTGAATCACTAAGCAGCCTAAGTTTGGAGCCAGTAACACCAGTAACAGTAACCTGTGTGACTTAGGGCACATTTACTTACTTCTGCTGAGCCTGTTTCCTCATCTGCAAAATGGTGGCAAAGTACTTTCACATCCTCACACGTTTTCTGAAACAAATGTGTGAAGGAAAGTGTTTAAATTCCATGCACAATGCCCTGTGACAATTTAAGTGCCCAGTTTTTAGTAGATGGATTTCCAATATGGACTATTGTATTAATAAGAGCGGCGCTTGGATGAACAGAGATTCTGACTACTGTTACAACTCACTCGGGGAGTTGGCTGCCAGAGTTAGAAAGAAAAGCACAGTTTTGTGATATCCTTACTCTGCCTTCTGTCATTTTATCTGGTAAGACATCCAATTGCATAACAATGACTTGGTTATGTGAGTCTTTGTTTCTCAACTTCCAGAATGAGAGTAGAATGAGTAGAAACGCAAAACCAAAGCGGCCCATACTACAGGAGGAAGCTTATTACTTAAACATACTCTGGGTTTCAGCTGTTTGTGGGACCTGGTTGTTACATACATTCCCCCAGCTATTTTCAAATAGAATGTTGAAGGGCTATGTGATATTAGGAAACACTAATTGAGCACTGTAAGGCACTTTGAGGAAAGCACTTTGTTTAGATTCTTATGTTTGACTATTGTGAAAGAAAACTAAATCTCAGGACTCAAAAATTACTAAGCCAAAGGGAAAAGTCAAGCTGGGAACTGCATCAGGCAAACCTGCCTCCCATTTTATTCCTAAGATAACCATAAAGATTTAAAAAGCTACATACCTCCCTCACAATTTACCCACTAGGAAATTTCTTGTGGGCCCCAAGATCTTTACTCTAAAACAGTTCTGTCAAATTTCACTAGGACAATGTAAGTTGGTAGCTTATCTTCACAGGTGCAGGACAAAGTACAGAACTCAAAGTCATCCCTCTGCTCACCTGGAACAAATGCATGTCTGATTGCTTCCTCTGCCCTACGTTTATTTTATCTTATGTAAAAATGCGGACTCATTGACCTAGATTAACACACAAGTGCCTATTTCTCTACTCCCCTCTCACATGTGAATGGTTGATCAAAGGCTCAAAAGCATGCAACCCTTTGCTTATCACCTACCCACACCTTTTAAAAAGTTATTCCTCTTTCCCCGATATCCACCCTTTCCCTTTCAAATATTGAAGCCTTCAAAGTCATCTTTGGAGAAAAGCACAGACCTGTCTCCTGGGTGCATATCCTTAACCCTGGCAAAATAACCTTCTAAATTGATTGAGACCTGTCTCAGATACATTTTTGTTTACACTATGAATCTATGTTTAAGTTTTCAGTAACAATACACAGTAACCCAAACGTTAAGAATGAATAGTTATTTCTGTATGATGAGATAATAGCTGATTTTTATTTTTTATGTATATTTTTAGATTTTTCTACCACCAGCATTTTCTGTTTACTGTTTAAAAGTTGTTTACAATTTTTTGAAAAATAAAAACAACACAGTGAGCTTGGTTTATAGCATTTTTATTGCAATTTTGCACAGCATTTGAAGTTTCAAAGCATTAGTAGAATTTGAAAAGAACAGTTCATTAGCCTTGGCAAAGAGAGAAAATAGAGATCACTGTGGTTGCAACCACTCATCTATACCTTTTAGAAAAGAAAGTTTCCTACCCAAAAGCCATCATTTTAGTAACACAATATTAGTGTTCTACCAGGCAGTAAAACACTGCAATTAAACATGTGATAAAGCTCTGCCACCCACTGGGTATTCGCTCTTGTCTTAGCAAAGAGCACTCAAATCAGTCATGGAACAGCCGTCAGTGCAACATAAAGTTTGTAAATCTCGTCTTGACATCACTGAATGCTTCTTTGACTCCCAAAGCCCTTCAGTGGGCATCTGTCTACCCCAAAGATGGTCTTCCCCTGAGGCATCCACCTTCAAAGGGTTTTGTTCTGGATTTTCCTCTGAAGACTCATGTTTATTTGGGAGCTGGAAGGATCTTTCTGTCTCAGCTGTATGGAAGAGAAAAAAATAATACATCCTTAGACAACTCCTACAAAGAAGGCAGCAACCACATTCCACTCTTGGGGCAATGAACTGGATCTCTGAAATGAAATCGAATCTCACACATAATTTCTTTTTAATGTTGGTCTGGTTTCAGAGAGATGAGACATTTTGAGGAGAGCCCAGTCATCTCCACTCCCCGCATTTTACAGAGGCAGAAACCTGAGTACAAAGAGAAGTAACACCCAGTGTCGTTCAGCTAGTCAGGACTTGACTTCTTTTATTCGCTACCTCTACTGGATGACCAGCAGCTTCCAAAGTTATTAGTTATGTGCTATAATGAAAAAAACACATAAACAAAAAAGCAATCCTGTGTATGCCCTGCCGTCTTGAGCAGTAAAGAAGGAAATGAAGACTTAAACCTCTGTATCTGAAAACAAAAAGTGAACTTCACAGTTTTAAGTGTTGTTTCCAAAGTTCACATATAAGCTTCTCTCACTTTAATTTAGTTCAAACTGACTTATCAGTGCCTTAGCACACCAGCAGGCACCAAGAAAATGGTGAATGGATGCTGGTTGGCAAATCAGTAATTGATCAGGTAAATAATATATGGGAAAACACTCTGAAAATCTACAAAAGATTTAATAAGTAGTAGTATAATTTCAGAGATGTCCAACAGAGCTAGCCTTATAGATATCTATTCCACTGCCCTATGTGTGTCAGAGATATCCCAAATGTATTTTTTATAGTGCATTTTGGTTTACTATTCCAGAAATTGTTGTACATCCTGGTAAGTTATGCTTACTCTCTCAAGGTTAAAAACCCATATAATTTTTGTTAGCATCTAGTAATATGAACCTCAATATTAAAGTGGTAATGAAACTGGAAAATGCATGCTTTTCCAAGACATTAGCCCACCCAAATACGAACACTATAGGTCATTTTCTAAAATGTTTCTATTACCAACATCATTTCAAATTAAATCGAAACCTTAATAATCATACATATGGTCTCAACATTTATTATGTAATCACATTTTTCCTTTCTAACTTTTTACTATAAAACATAGCAAATAGGACCATGAAATTAAATAGACTCTTAAGGGAGACTCAGAAAGACAAACACCACATGATCTCACTTACATGTGGAATCTTAAAAAGTCAAACTCAGAAATGTAGAAGGAGAATGATGGTTACAGGAGGGCGAAGGTGAGGGGCTGGTTGGGGAACAGATGGTCGAGAGCACAGAATTTCAGTTAGACTGGAGGAATAAGTTCAAGAAGTCTGTTGACCACACGGTGACTATAGATAATAACAATGCACCGTGCCCTTGAAAATTGCTAAAAGAGTAGATTTTAAGTATTATCACAAAAAAGTATGTGAGCTAATGCAGCTGTTAATTATCTTGATTTAGCAATTCCACATGTATATTGAATGTATACATATTTCAAAACAATATATTGTACACAACAAATATATATAATTTTATCAACGAAAAAAAATAATGTTTAAAATAGGATTTTCAGCCATGCCCAGTGACTTATGCCTGTAATCCCAGTGCTTTGGGAGGCTGAGATGGAAGATTGCTTGAGGCCGGGTGTTTGAGACCAGCCTGGGCAACACTGCAAGACTCCATCTCTACAAAAAATTTAAAAATTAGCTAGATGTGGTGGCACACACCTGTAGTCCTACCTACTCAGGAGGCTGTGGTGGGAGGATCACTTGAGCGCAGGGGTTTGAGGCTTCAGTGAGCTATGATTGTGCCACTGCACCCCAGCTAGGTAAGAGAGCAAGACTCTGTCTCTAATCAAACAAATAAATAAAAATTTTAAAATGGGATTTTAAATAAATTCTATCTCATAATTTAATATAGAATTATCAGAAAGAATTTCAGTCAAATGTTTAAGTTAGTTGAATTGAATAATAAAGAAATATTGTGAAGTTAGTCACTTCACCATTTCTGAAAGACATTTGGATCATTTCTACCTTCAAAATCCTGATCATACAATTTCTACTACTAGAATTCCCACCCTGCCTCCCCACCACCTTTCATAATCCCCCAATCCTTCAGGACCTCTGTCAGTAACCACCACCTCCATGATGCTGTTATTTATCACAATAGTGATATTCGTCCCCACCTGAGACTCAGTATGGAATAAGTAAAGACTCCTGAAGCCAGATCGGCCTGGTTTGCTGAGCTTTCCTCTTGGTAAAATGATAAATGGTGGTAATTTTGCTTGCTTCACAGGATCCTTCTCAGATAGCTGAATGAAATGTTGCATACCTAACTTCCTGGCACTTGAAAGCATTCGATTAGGGTCAGCTTCTTTCCTTGCATCCGTATTTGACACCTGCCTGAGTTCCAACTTATTATATTGTATAATTATTCATGTGTGAACGTCTTGCTACTTCAACATGCTCCTTGAAATCAATGCTTCTGTAGCCTCCATAGTACCTTCCACAGATGCTGAGCTCATTGAAGTAGTCATGCAATCAAATGATTTCAAGCAAGGGACTCAAGAAAGAGATCCTTATTTTTTGAAAGGTAGCATGCTCATCACTTTCCCAAGCCAAATTCAGTATATTTTGATAGCTAATCCCTTAAATTGACATAAAAATGCCTCAACAGTATTTAGAGAAACAATTAAATAATGGTTTTAAAAACAGTTTGAAAAAATAAAAGACATGTGAAAGGAAAATAAAATTACTGTTACCTTGCTGAGCTTGAGGGATCCCCTCCAGGTGCCTTCTCCACCTGGAGCTAGCGCAGATGTAGATGACTGTCCGTATGTATTCTAGCCCACAGAGTTTCACAGACTCCTTGCTCCTCACTTCTGAGATGGCAAATAGGACAGAGAGTAGAAACAGAGTGAAAATGGAGCCCTTCATTTTGCTGAGGATTGAATGAGACTCTGATGTGGTAAATATGGTCGAATCAAATTCTGGAGTGACTCTCACCCTCTTGATCAATTTATACTAACTTTCCTGACATTCTATTGGTCAGAAGCTCATCTTTACAATATTTGCAGAGCACATGGGGTTACACAGTAAAGTTTTGAAAATATGGTTTTATGATTATTGCTAGCTATTCAATCACCCCTGAATACCATCAACGCATCTGTGAGATGATAAAAACAGATGCCCTATTGGAAGGCATTATGGAAAACTTATGGACTTTGGAAGTTGCCAAGAATGAGTTTTAATCTCAGCCTTGCTACTTACTGAGTAGCATAGGGCAAGTTTAAACTTTTTGAATTGGGGGCCAACCCTGGTGGGTAACACCTATAACCCTAGCACTTTGGGAGGTCAACATAGGCAGATCACTTGGGGCCAGGAGTTCAAGACCAGCCTGGGCAACATAGCGAGACACTCGTCTCTACAAAAAGTTTAAAAATTACTCAGGCACAGTGGCATACTTGAGTCCAGGAGTTCAAGGTTACAGTAAACCACGACAGTGCCACTGTACTCCAGCCTGGGTTATGGTGAAACCCTGTCAAAAAAAAAAAAGAAAAACTCTTTGAACCTCAATAACCGTATCTCTAGAATGGGAAGCCACATCTCACAAGGGTTTTGTGAATATTGAAAGCAACATAAATGTCAGAACAATGGGATATTGCACTTAAGTAGGCAAGTTCTCATGTCCTGGGTTTGAATCCTGGCTGTTGCCGTTACCTGGCTATTACTTACCAGATCTAGACTTTTAAGCAAGTTTTTAAAGCATCCTTCTTTGTAAAATAGTGCTGATGATTTAACTACCTCATGGAGCTAACACAATAATGTGTGCCCTGCTTGGTTCAATAAACAGCTAATAATTACTAGCTGCTTCTCCTCTCACCACCAGAGTAGAAGAGTAGAAAAGATAACTTCAGAATTCAGAAGATTTTATCTAACTAGAATCTTGTTATCCTTCACTTATGACCTAGGTATGCTTTTCTCAACACACATATCTAAGAAAATAGAAAGCTGAGTCCATATCCCAAAGAGCTAAATAATACAATTTCTTTTTTCGTAAAACCTCTGAAAGCACTAGTTCTTGCAAAGGTCTTACCTAAACTGAGAATGCTGGAGTTTGAGATCTTAAAGAACTGTTGACTCTGTTGACTCAGTTTTCAGCAAGTTGAACAAATAATTGTTTAGTTGATTCTGTGGAATCCTTGTCTGTGATTCCTGAAATCGCTAAAGTATGTGGCCATGATCATATAGTGTGTACTTCTTGTGAAATCACTGTTCTTCTGTAGGGAAGCTGGAAAATAAAACAAAAATCTATTCTCTAATTAAAAGCATTTTTTGCTCTAAAAAATGAAAATTATTTCCAAGAGTCTTGCTTTCTCCATTTCTTTGGCTATAGTGAGAAGAACGGTTTAAGAAAGGCAAGACTTGAGGCAGGAGAAACAGAGAAAGGCTGTTTCAATAATTTAGATATGATGGTGGCCTAAACTAAGGCCACGGCAGAGAGGATAGGGCACATGAGTATTCAAAACAAAGAAGGGCTTGGTACTGATTGAATATCAAGGGCAATGGAGGGAAAGCTGTCAAATATGATACCTTGATTTCTGGCTTGTTCAACTGGGAGGTAAGGAGGTCATTGGCTACGAAAGGGATCAAAGCAGCAGGAATGGTTCTCTCATCAAAGTTACTCCATCTTTGGATGGGTCAAAGTCAGTGTCTTTTATCAACTCCAGAGGGACATCTGTATTACCGTGCTTGGAACACCCACAGCATCAACTATTAAGCCATGTGTTACCAAACTTCTTGTCTTCTTTGGAGATGTATACTATCTATATTGACAATGCCAGGTTTAACACAACACTACAGTAAGCCTATGGTCAGTGGCTATGGATTGGGCTTCTGCACAACCCCAGGGACATTCAGCCAAGGGATGATCCCTACCTTGGATGTCAGATGGACTCTAGCATGATCCTGCTATCACCACCACTTGTTCCCCCTGGGTGCAAAGTAGTCCCCTCTGCTGCCAGTTCTTAATACCTCACTAGGGCTCATTTAATTTGGGATGAAAAGCTGGCAAAACTTGAGCTCATTCTGTGACCTAATGGAGGCAAGTTAGCCAAGTCAGCTACCCAGATGAAAAAACTCCTGACAATAATAAAAGCCCTAGATGTGAAGCCTGAAATTTAGGGGCTTTAGTTTCCCCATTTATATGTTGAGAAGTTTGGATTGAATTGCTAAAAGTCATCTCTGCACTTGAAATTATCCGTCTTGCTGTAATTGTCTGATTATGTTACTCCCACCTCACAAACCTTCAGTGGCTCACCATTCCCTCCAGAAGACAATCCAAACAATATGACATTTAATGCTTTTCACACAGGTCCCCAAACATCACTCTTTTCACATACTTCAAGGTTCCGACTGAAAAGGTAATGATAACCAACTGAAAAGGAATCTTTCCATCTTTTGACCAACCATAGTTTCTTGTTTACAACTCTCACAGGAGCAATCTTTTCCATTTGAAGATGGACGTGACTTTTCTTCCTCATCTGGTCTGTAACTCAGTTTACTATCTATGTGGCAATTATTATGTGTCTTATTTCAGGTTTCATTCAGGTAGCTCTAAAAAAATACCAGAGACTGGGTAGCTTACAACAACAGAAATGTCTCACAGTTCTGGAGGCTGGGAAGTCCAAGATGAAGGTGACAGCATAGTCTGGATTCTGGGACTTCTCTTTGAGTCCTTACACAGAAGATGGGGCAAGTTGGCTCTCTGGGGTCTCTAAGATCATCAGTCTGATTCATGAGAGTCCTGCCCTCATGAGCTATTCACCTCCCAGAGACCCCATCTCCTAATTTCATCACCTGGAGGTTAGGATTTCAACATGGAAGACACGATATGTAATTGTCCACTCTGAGTTTTAATTTCTCCATCCATGAGGAGATAATAATCTGTGTTTTATAATGTTATTGTGAAGTGGAATGAGTTAACACAAGTGCAGCACCTAGCATAATATATAGTTCAATAAATAATAAATTAACAATGTCATGAACAAGGGATCAGAAAATGTTATTTTTAATTGGGAATAGCTACTATGGATGACTTTCCTGTATAAATGTTCCCAAAACCATCCATTAATCTGCACTGCTATAGTATTTTTTTCTTTCCTCCCTTCCTTCATCCTTTCCTTGCCTTCCTCTTACCTTTCATCCTTCCACAAACAAGTTCTAATAAATAAGGGTCTTGTGGTACTGTTTCTTAAAGTGTTTTCAGTTGAACATGAGTCTTTGCCAATGGTGTTTGATTTTTTTTTAAAAAAGAATCCCCTGATAGCAGTATCTTTCTTTGAGATTGATAATGCCTACTAATAAAGTAGAGCCCAGAGAAGACATCGAGTTAGGAAATTTCCTTAACTTTGTTTAATTCAATGTTTCCACAACTTATTTGACCTTGGAAATGCCTGCATTATGAAATTGATTAACATCTGGGATTGCTATAAATTTCTAGAGTAGATATATTTCTAGTTCTCCTCTGTTCTAGCACATGGTAGGGTTATATTTCTCTGCTCTTCAAAATCAGGAAACACAATGTGACATATTTTGGCAAATAAAGTGTGAGTGGATGTAACACATGTCACGTCTACCTAAAGCTTAAGGATTGATGTGTGATCCTCCAGTTCTCCCTCTCCTCGGCTGTGGTTACCAACAACACTCCTGATGTGGGAAGCTACTCACTGAGTCAGAACAATATACAGCAGAACTGCCTACTGACCTGTAATGAATATGTGGTATGAGTGAAAAAGAAACCTTTATCATTTGAAGCCATTGAGATTTGGAGATTGTTGGTTATAATAACATAACCTGGCTTATCCTGACTGGTACAATTATCTTATGGTTATTTACATGTTACAGATGCAGAGAATGTTTATAATGATTCAAGTTTTTAGATCAAAGCAAAATAAGATATGTGGCCTTAATTGGAATTAATTACCACATTTTCAGTATGATTGATTATATGAAGGCCTGCACTTAACATGTACCAAAAACCCAAATTAACAGCCAAACAATGAATTCAGTAAACATATCATTCACTTTATACCATTTGGCAAGGAACTATGACCACAGTATACTTAATAGATGGTGTTTGGAGTAGGTTGGCATGAGTTGTATATACTGTTTGTGGCATTAGATTTTGGAAATCAAATATCAGGTTTTCCATTTAATATCTATGCGTCCTTAATACTTAAGACTGTAGGTCAAGTGCAGTGGCTCATGCCTGTAATCCCAGCACTTTGGGAGGCCGAGGCAGGAGGATCACGAAGTCAAGAGATCAAGACCATCCTGGCCAACATGGTGAAACCCTGTCTCTACTAAAAATACAAAACTTAGCTGGGCGTGGTGGCACAAGCCTGTAGTTCCAGCTACTTGGGAGGCTGAGGCAGGAGAATTGCTTGAACCCAGGAGGCAGAGGTTGCAGTGAGCCGAGATCGTGCCACTGCACCACTCCAGCCTGGTACCTAGTGATGGAGCAAGACTCTGTCTCAAAAAAAAAAAAAAAAAAAAGATTTTAAGACATACTTAAAATCTCTGAATCTCAGTTTCTTCATTTGTAAAATAGTGATAATAATGCAAATTTCATTAGGATGATTGTAAGGATTAAATGATGCAAATGTGCTGATCACAGTCTCTAGCACAAGGAAACTTTCAATAAACTGATCATTGATGGTAATTGTGAGAATTCCACCAAATAGAACCTTGATGTTAGAATGTTAAGAGTTTTAGGACTGCTACTCTAGTTTCTAGCTAAGAGACTTTAAGGACGTATCTAACCTATAATTTGATTTTCTAATTTGTTACATTGGAAAATATCACAGGATCAATTGAGATAATGTTAATTATAGCTCTGATAAATTATAAAGCATAGCACATATAATTATTTGATGAAATTATGATTATGGCATCACTATATATAAATTCATTTGCAAACACTAATTTATGTTTGTTATTTTCTGACACAGATAGTACCTGCTCATCATTGGCTAATACTTATTCTTAATGCTTCTAGGTAGAGTTTTCATTATGATGCAACCATTTGTCCAGCTTTTCCTGGAAGTCATTCACAGCTCCTCATTTTCTCTCATGCTCCATTGACTAAACCTTTTCCATGCACAAACATCCACTAAATCACCAAGTCTCTTTGGTTCTACCTTCTAAATTTCTCTGCGATCCACCCACTGCTCTCTATGCCCTCTACCATGACCTCAACTTTCACTGGCATTGCTGAAATGGCCTCTCAGCTGACCCTGTCATCAATCCATTTACCACACTGCTGCCAGAATGATCTTTCTGAAACTCACGATTATCACACCCATCTCTAAAACCCTCCAACAGTTTCCCTGAAGAAAATGTTCAAATTTCTTTAACATGGCCTGCAAGACATTTCATGATTTTGCTTCTCTCTACTTGTTCAGGTTTTAGATACCCTCAAATTCTAAGGGTCCAATTATATCAGACACCTTACAGATATTGAAGTTCCATATTCCCTTTTTCTCCATCTGAAACTCCTTTCCCTTCACTTTTTAAATCTGGTTAACCTCAACTAGAATGAGGAATATGTGTGGAAGGGATATTGATATAGCATTTATCTGGAAAACTTTTTTTTTAACCACTCATTACAGTGATTTTTTAAATGCCCTATCAGTAAGGGTTAAAATGAACAACTGACATATAACTTAATAGCAATAATAATAATAACCTGAATAAAAAATATGGAAAGGGCCTGAATAGATATTTTTTCAAAGAAAATATACAATAGCCAACAGGTATATGAAAAGCCAAACATCACTAATCATCAGAAAAATGCAAATCAATATCAAACTATTAGCTCACATCTATTAGGATGGCTATTATCAAAAAGAGAAGAGATTAATGTTGTTAAGGATGTAGAGGAAAGGGAACCTTTGCATACTGTTGATAGAAATGTAAACTGGCACAGCTAATATGAAAATAGTATAGAGGGTCCTAAAAAATTTAAAAATAGAACTACTATGCAATCTAATAATTCTACTTAGGAGTATATACCCAGAAGAAATAAAATCAGTATGTTGAAGAGATACATCTGCACTCCCATGTTCATTAAAACATTATTCACAATAGCCAAGATGTGGAATCAACCTAAATGTCCACTGATGGATGAATGGATAAAGAAAATGTGATACACACAGATACCGATAAATATTATTCAACCATAAGTAGGGGAGGAAATTCTACCATTTGTGACAAAATGGATGAATCTGGAGGATATTGTGCTAAGTTAAAGAAATTAGGCACAGAAAGACAAATATTGTATGAACTCACATATGTGGAATCTTAAAAAAAAAAAAAGTAAAATTTATAAAAGTGTAGAGTAGAACAGTGGTTGCAAGGAGCGGGAGGCTGGTGGAAATGGGGAGATGGTTAAAGGATGAAAACTGTCACTTATGAGATGAATAGGTTCTAGTATACAGCATGATAACCATAGTTAATACTGTATTGTTTACTTGAGATTTATCAAGAGAGTAGATTTTAAGTGTTCTCACTATACACATACATACACACATACATGCACAAAATGGTAACTAAGCGTGATGATGGATATGTTAACTAATTTGACTGTGGTAATCATTTCACAATGTGCAATTGGAATTTATACAATTTTTATTTGTCAATTAATTATATCTTAATAAAGCTGGGAGAAAACCCAAAGCAAATACACTTAAAATAAGCAACTGAAAATGCTTTTTAAAACATATCTGAAAAACAGTAATTTATATTTAAAGCTTTACCTTGTATGAAAAGAGCAGCAGCTTTCGTATGTTTTTGTTGTCATTTTAGGCTTTTGGAAATAAAGACTCAATAAATAAATAAAATATGCATAATAATTGAAAAAAATCAATACAATTATTTTCAGTGAGTTCTGATTTAAAACCCCCGGAATAGTTGGGCACAGTGGCTCATGCCTGTAATCCCAGCACTTTGGGAGGCTGAGGTGAGCAGATCACAAGATCAAGACCATCCTGGCCAACATGGTGAAACTCCATCTCTACTAAAAATACAAAAATTAGCTGGGCATGGTGGCATGCAGCTGTAGTACCAGCTACTTGGGAGGCTGAGGCAGGAGAATCCCTTGAACCTGGGAGGCAGACATTTCAGTGAGCTGAGATCACACCACTGCACTCCAGCCTGGCGACAGAGTGAGACTCCGTCTCAAAAAAAAAAAAAAAAACTCAGAACATCCTGGAATCCTCTGTTCTCCTAGTATAATGGCACCATGTCTTTTAATAGTTGACTTATTCAAGGAAAATACAGACATGGTGAAAGTACATTTTTCATTACTTGTTCTGGATGTTGCATAAATGTCTCACTCATTTAGAAAATGCAGTGTTCATTTTTATAAGATTCATAACAATGTTTTATATGTTCCAACTTAAGGGATACATTATGCTTCTATTTAATCCAGGAATTCACTTCATGTAAACTGTCAGCCTTTTAGTTTTATCACCAAATGTGTATGGCAACCTAAAGAAATGAAGACTAATAGCCTAGTAAATGTTCTATGGATTTGAGGTTGGATTTGACATTGTACAAAATCCTAAACAAACAAGAAAAAAAGCCTAAATATTGTGTGAAGGAACAAATGAGGTCATCAGCATAGTCCACAGGAGGAGTGGAGCCTTGGCAAAGACTCAGTCAACCACAAAGTGCAAAGAGGTTTGCGGACAAGGACATGGGGATGTGGCTCTGGGATAATCAGAATGAGAGCTGCCATTTTGGAGTGCCTACCATGTACCAGGCATTTTGCTAGGTGCTTGACATTAGAGATAAATTGTTCCCCAAATGGGTGGCAGGAACACAGTCTTATAAAGTAGCAGCAATACTCACTCTTTAAAAGAAAGGGATCATAGATTAGTTTTTGTCTTAAAGGGAAATATTGATTTTATATTGCTATAGAACCAAAGACAGCTATGTCTATGTTAACCAACTTTCCAGGCTGATTTTATGTTTTATATGTTTTCTGCACTTAAAATGTTTTATTTTCCTTCTGTGATGGTCAAGACATTTTGTTAGGATTTTTAGAAAATTCCATTTAATGTTATGCCATCTTGTAATAAAGGGCAAGCATGAAACCATCATTTCCCCATTAATTTGATATTCCTTTATTTAATAAATACTTGTTGCATTACTACTCTGTGAGGCACTGTTCTAGGTGTTGTAAATATAGTACAGTCAGCTAAACACATAGTCCTTACCTTCAGGGAATTTACAGTCTAGGAGAGAGCCAGACACTAAGCAAATGATTATACAAATAAACAGCATAGCAGGTATGAATCTTCATTTAGAAACTCAGTTATCCAAGAAATATATTTCCAATAATTATTTTCAATTTCTGACTCCAACTTTCCAAACCACCCAGCTGGCAGAAACAAACAACAACATCCAAACAAGTTAATGTCAGTCCAACTTGGGTTTGGTTTCCTTCCCCTTCCCTGGACATAATTACAGCATCTTACTCTGTGTGTGCCAAGGCCCATCTATCATCAAAGAATTGGTGCCTCCTCAGTTGTCTGGCTTCTTCAGTTCTAGTGGTTCTTTGCTGCTGCTGTTGCATATCACTCATGGTATGAAGACTGGCTTTCAGAGTTCCTGTGGTCCCTCACACGTCTTACTATTTCCTAGACAATGCTTTTTAGAAGCAGGACATGGATCTCCTCTGTTCCAAAGATCCGCAGGCCTCCATCTTTTTCTCATTCCCCCACCCTTTTCATCCCTGAGGAAACTTCACATTCCTCTTTATGTTTGAGATACTGGTCTGTGCCTCAAATACCTTTTCTAAGTCCTGTGCTTTTATCGAACAAAAATGGATGTATTTGATTTATTGTGATTTTACATGTCTCCTTCAACTTATAAACATAGAGCTACTGATTGGAGAAGGGAAAGGCAATGAAGAAAAATAAGGATTAAAAAATATATCTCTTATCCCTCAAGAATAATTTCTGAAATAATGCTATAAGGGAAATCCATGGTGACTTGAGAACAGTTAATGAAAGAACCAAATTTAATTTGATTGGGTGGTAAGTCCTATGAGAGGGAGCTCAGAGAGGGGTCTTCTGAGGAGATGAGATGGGAACTGGGATCTGAAAGCTGTGTAAAGAGTTAATATTTTGAAGGAGAGTGAGGAGTGTGTTCTCAACAGAAGGAATACACATGGCAAGGCCTCATGGCAGGAGAACACTGAAGAACAAAAACAAATCTATGAGCATTATCATTTATGGATAAAATCTTAATTGTAGAATATACACACTTGCGTTTTAGTGTATGAGACCTCAACAAACTACATAAGGCATCAACCATTTATTAGGCCATAATGGAAAGTGTATAAGAACTAGTCAAAGCTTTGGACTTGAGTTCAAGCCCTACCAGTTATAAGCTGTATGGTCTATGGCGTATCGTATCACCTCTTCAAGCCTTAATTATATCGTCTGGAAAAGAGAGATTATGATAATATTACAACTACATGCCCCATCAGTCTCACAGGACTGCTGTGATGATATACTGGGAACATGGATGTGAAAGTGTTTTGCGAAATGTAAAGGATTTTCCTGCAAGATCTGCACGTGTATCTCAGAACTTTAAGTAAAATAAAATTAAAAAAAGAAAAAAAATGGGATACCTGTTAAGAAAGGTTAATAGTATATTAAGAGGGAAAAAGAAATCTGTCTTCAAAATAGTAATGTACAATGTGATCCCACTGGGTAAAAACATACAGAGAAAAAAAAACTGGAAGGATATATCAAAATGTTAATTATGAATATCTCTGGTAGAATTAATTAAATACCTTTAATATAAAAAAAGAATTTTCCTGTGCATAAATATTAGTATGTTAATAACTAGATCTATTCACAGTAAAATTCAATATTTTCTTTTAGAGAGACTCTTACTGCGACAAAATGACAAATACTAAGTAATCTACTTTCTCATTTATATTCACGTGTAACGACGTAGAGGTGAACCAAGTGAACACACCAAATATGACACATAATTATATAGCAGTGAATACAATTTTCCTTTTCTACTTCAACTGGAAGAGCAGCTAATAAGTTACTATCAGACAACAATAATATAAGTTCTATATGAGAGATGCCTAGTAGAAAGTGACCATATGGAATAATGAATACCTACCCAAATCAGAAGCCTAAAGTTAGCACAGTCACCACTCTCTCATTAGATCCCTAACCAGCACACTAGGGTGTGTGTGTGTGTGTGTGTGTGTGTTTAAGGATAACATAAGATGGCTAATGGCAGGGCAGATTTCTTACTCAATTCTTAAAAATATATGGTAAACAGAGTCTACTAGTAAAGATTCAAAGCCAGTATATAAAGCAAGCAAAATTTCTTCTGAAGTTCCCGGGAGAAAAGATCTTAGACCAAAATTTTGATGTTCATCTGTAAGTATGAGAAAATCACTTAAGGCTGCAGAAGCAGGAGTGAGAAGGTTCCGGGGTGAGTAGGTTCAGTGCTTTAGGATCAGTTGCCCAGGATACAAAAAGAATAGCTTTATTCTTTATGCAGGCTTGAAGAACAATGGGGGAAATATGTGAATAATCTGTAAAGATCAAAAAAGTACACAATATAAAGGAACACAGTTTTTTCAATTAAATCAGGTTTTTATTTTCTTATACAAGGTGTTATGGAAAGTCCAATCTTTCAGAAAGACAGAAACAAAGATAATCACAATGACATACCAATGGAAAATTTATAATCCTTATAATTTGACCTAGGCTCTAAATTCATGTAAAATTTGCCTTGCTTTTGTTTAAAGGATGGCTCCAAACAGAGATTATGAAGCAATGGATACTTGTAAAAGCTAGTTCCCACTGTTGCATTGATTCCAGTCTTGGCTTTATATATCTTTACATATAAAGCCCAGAGTTTAGTGAATTTCATGCCATAACCTCTCCTTTCCACTAAAAATGCTTTCTAGAACAGCCCATAATGTCCTATGGCCTAAATTAAACCCAGGATTTGTTAAAACAAACTGCATAGAATACCCTGTTAGTAATGAATATTTGGAGGAGTCACTGCTCCCCATCTTCACTCCAATTTCCACAACCTTGCTCTAGAAATCTTCATAAAATAATGTCTTGATGTGGTCTATAGAGCAGGGACTTTATATTTTCTATCTGGGTCCACTGAAGTCTGGTCTTAAAATCCAGAGCAGATTCTGGGCAAGCAGAGGAGAGTGCCTGTTGTGTTCTAAGATTAATTGTTCTCACTGAATTGGGAATGTGATAACTGCTAGCCAAACAATAAGATTCTGATATTTACTATTATATATTTTGCTTGCCAAATAGTCTAACAAAGTTCTATAGCTTCAGCTTTCAGATCTAAGAGGATAAAATGTCAGGTACAAGAATCAATTATCATACTACAAACTCTATAATTATAAACTCTGAAAAACAGAGCTTGGAAAGTAGATATTTTAAAAGTCAATAGGATTGTGTCTTATAAAGATTTTAGTTTAAGTGATTCTAATAATTTCCAAGTTTTGCTTCTACAGGTATAATAATTTTCTAACCCATTCAGACATTGTATAAGAATGTACATGTACTCATATGTACTTAGAATACCATCATGAAGTAGAGTAGGAATATCTGTAGAAAAATTAAGAAAATTCCACTGAAACTCTTAAGAATACCTCTTAGATCGCAAATATCTCTGAAATAAAAGTTCATTAAATTTAAATTAAGTGGAAGTTATATATAAAATATTGTTTTCTGAAAGCAAAAGCTGGTGTACTGCATATAATACAGAATACTGGATGTTAAACAACTTCTTTTTTAAAGAAACAACCACAAGAAAGGTATTAGGAATGATGAATTATGCTGGCTGGTTTGACTTGCGTCCAAGCAAAGTGTCTATTATATCTTCCTGAAAAAAACAAAAAGTCACACAATTACAATGCAATAAAATGTAAATTAAAAAGTAAAGTAGCCTTTAAAATGCCATTTAAAATTTATAAGTTAGTGATACGCATTTAAAGGGTATCCAATAAGATTGTAAAAGGGAAACAAACAAAGGTAAGTTTAAACAGTAATGATTGTTCCCTACTATAAACCTACTCTTTCCTATGACAGACTCTTTTAATGAAATCGGATAAATAATTTTATAAAGATTCAGTAAGAAGAAAATTCTGACAGTTCCTATTTAGCCTTAATGCTTAAGCCTAAACTTTCTCATTTATAAAATACCTGTTAAGCTTACTGATATCTTAAGTTCTTTCCTGATCTATTAATGCTTAGAGAGTAGAACTTCTCAATTTCCATGTGGGTTTTGTTACTTTTCATGTACTGATATTTGTACTAGAATGGAGAAAGCGATCATATATGAGAGGATGAAAATCAAAGATGGGAGGTGAGTTTTTAAGCAAGACAGTATAGTGAAAAGATAGGAACTGGAAGCTGAAGAGTTTCTCTATCACATAGTAAATATACTCTTGATAAAATCATTGGACTCTTTAGATAATGTAACATAAGTCAGTTCCTATTTTTTAGCCTATACTATGCTATCTTTGGCACTTCCCCATCATTCAAGCCCTGCACACCAAATCAGTTGCCAAGTCCGTCAGTTCTAACCTTAATATGTTTCTCAAACTCATCTCTTTCTATTTAGTTTCTCACTTGGGCAAATGTAAGAGGTCACTACAATAACTTGTTCAATGTTGTATCCTTAGTACCTAAAACAGACCCTGTCACATAGTAAATACTCAGTAAATATTAATACTTGTTGAATAAATCAATCAATGGTCTATTTTTTTCTACCTTCAGTGTCTACCAGCATTAATTTCTTACATATATTACAGATTCATGTTTCTAAAGCTCTTTTGTAAAATTTCAGTTATCTTTTTATTTTTCCTTCAATTTGGAGAAAATGTAAACAGCAAAAGCACAGAGAAAAACATGGCAAACATTTGTACAATGAACCATAATAGTATAAATAGTATCCAGGAGTAGTTCTCTGGAGGCTGCCTGCACAAAAGGAGTTGCTTCTGTAATTCTCCATTGAAACTGACTTCTCCCAAGTGCTTACACCATAATTCTCTGCAGCTCAAGACTTAGATCACCAGCAAGCCTCATCATGCCAGTAGAAGAGCTGGTGCTTCCCCAGTCATGAATGTTAACGCAGTGGTAAATCCTGCCAACAGTTAGCTATATCATTAAGTTATAATTGCAAGCCTTAGATCCCAGTCTCCTGTTCATGCCAGACATCAGCCTGATGTTACCCCTAACCATGAACCCTAACCTGGGAGGACAGGGCTGGAGCCAACCTTTGACCATATCCTACCACAATAGTATTCTGGTCCTTGCTCTCATTAGGAAGGGGCCAGAGTTTCAGAAATCATGTCACTTAAAACCTCCAGAGGGCCAGGAATGGTGGCTCACACCTGAAAAGCCAGAGCTTTGGAAGGAAGATAGGAGGACTGCTGGAGGCCAGGGGTTTTTGACCAGCGTGGGCAACATTAATAATTAAATGTCTGTACAAAAAAATTAAAATTTAAAAGTTAAAAAAATTAAAGTAGCAATTAGAAAAAGTGATACTAACTGGAATCCTGAAAGACACTGATAAAAGATAACGTTTCCTTTGTATACCTCCTAATACTGTTCTTCCCTTTCCCTCATGTCCCAGGGGCAGCCTTTATCATAAATTTGGTGTACATCTTTCCTATAGAATGAAATCATAAGGGTTCCAAAACTTTGATTCACTCTTGATTAAAATTAATGAAAAAATTATAGGTCATAATGTTACTTGACAAGGTATCTTGAGAGGAAACAATGTTTTGACATTAGTTTCTTTGGAACTTCAAAATATTCTTATGACTAATTCTCTATAAGCTAAGAAAGAAAAGGTATGTCATTAACAATTGGCTATCAGTAACAAGAAACCTGATTAACAGTTTTTTTTTGTTGTTTAATCTCCCAAAAATATAACCCTAAGCCTTTCAAATATAGTCACCAAAAATATGAAAAACAAATTCGTATACAAAAATTATATTTATTCACTAATATATGAAATTGATTTGTTAAGAAAAATATGCTTACCAGCCTTGAAATCACACAGACACACACACACACACACACACACACATACACACACACACACACACACACACACACAGACACAGACACACACGGGTTTGCCAAAAATGTTCAGATTCTCTAAGCTTAGCTTTCTGCTTGTACAGCATACTGCTCAAATTAAAAGATGGCATAACCAATTCAAATCCAAACACAAAAATGAAGCATTTTTCTTCTGCATTCCAGTTTATATTTTATACTCTTTTATACTTTTACCAACTACAAGTGTGTCTACTAACAATATGTTTTTATTTTTGTGTTTACATAATATTGCATATAACATATTGTACTTGCCTTCTTGAAATTTGCTTTTATCACTCAACACTGTGTTTTATAATTTATTCAAAACTTGCCATATTAACACATTAAAATATAGGCCATTTAAATATCTGTATTGAAGTTACACATGTGAAAATGTCATATTTTATCCAGTCTTCCACTGATAACCATTTGGGTTGTTTTCAATTTGTCAGTATACAAACAAGGCTGCTATAAACATTGTTTCCTCATTAGCATGTTTTTCACACCATTACCTATGAGTTAAACAAAGCCCTAAAGATGTTTAGAATCTGGGCTAGGCCTGGTGGCTCACACTTGTAATCCCAGCACTTGAGGAGGCCTGCGTGGTCACATCACTTGAGTCCAGGAGTTTGAGATGAGTCTGGATAACACAGTAAAACCCTGTCTTTACAAAAAATACAGAAATTAGCTGGGCATGGTGGTGCGCACCTGTAGTCCCAACTACTTGGGAGGCTGGAGTGGGACAACTGCTTGATCCCAGGAGTTTGAGGCTGCAGTGAGCCGAGATCACACCACTGCACTCCAGCCTGGGCAACAGAGTGAGACCCTTTCTCAAAAAAAAAAAAAAAAAAAAAAGTATAGAATCTAATCTAATCAGATGGCATTTAAACATCTACAAGAGTTGTATTCCTACTAAGTAGGAAAACTGTAATAATTTAGAATTTAATGACACAGTAAATCAATGAATGGAAGTGAATCAAGTGATTCAGCAACATGGGCAGGGTTGCAGACTTCCCATGAGAAGATGGAGGCTTAGGTAATGTGTAACTAGACTTTAGGAGACACGGGCTGTGAGACAACTGCATTGAGCACTGACAAATCAACAGTAAAACAGGGCCCAGACTGGCAGCTACAGTAGTTAGGTAAATCCCCTTAAATGTCCACAGTGTCAGACCTCATTCCCTGGATAAAATCTTAAGTCAAGATGCATCTCAGCTAGTTGAGAAAATAATCTTCAAAACTACTTATAATGGTATTCTTTTTTACCTTGAGAAGAATAAACATTGTGTATAGAAATGATGCAGCAAATCAAACTGATAACTTTAGTATTCTCTGCATTAAGGAATTTACATATTTTTAATATTTTAAAATTCATATGAGAAGTTGTCATAGTGGAATGTCTAACAGAGAAACATTTGCTTCTTATATAAATGTGCAATTTGGGTAATTGATTTAGACTTGCAATCATGGACTGAAGTCTTACTAATTTGTAAACTGCATTAGAACATTTAGGAAAATATAGTATTCATCACATTTAAAATTTTTAATTTATGAAATTAATAAGAATTCCTTAAGTATCTGAGACTTGTTTGCTAAGAAAACTGAAGTACTTAAAAGTCCAATATATTAAATTAAATTTATAAATGAGATTTAAAATATTTAAGAAAATGTAATTAAGTTGCAAAAGCTCACTTAGCATGTATTAAAATCTGCTAGACTTAGAAACATAATAATAAAATATATAATCTAAATGTAAGAACTTAAAATGAACTGTTCATTTTTTATAAATCTGATATTTGAATATAAATTTTTAAAATCAAAGTAGGCTGAGTAATCTTTTGGACATATAAAGGCTACCTTACGGAACATTAGAAATAAGAAATAAATTGGCTTGGTGCAGTGGCTCACACCTCTAATCCCAGCACTTTGGGAAGCCAAGGTGGGCGGATTACCTGAGGTCAGGAGTTCAAGATCAGCCTGGCCAACACGGCCAAACCCCATCCCTACTAAAAGTACAAAAATTAGCCAGGCATAGTGGTGGGTGCCTGTAATCCACTACTCAGGTGGGAGCCTGTAATCCACTGCTCAGGAGGCTGAGGCAGGAGAATTGCTTGAACCCGGGAGGCAGAGGTTGCAGTGAGCCAAGAGTGCGCCACTGCACTCCAGCCTGGGCAACAAGAGCAAGACTTCATCTCAAAAAAAAAAAAAAAAAAAAAAAAAAGAGAGAAAGAAATAAGAAATGAATTTTTTAAAACACCTCACATTGATACTGCCTTATACATGTCTTCTATTGTACATGTATACTCCTATTGTACCACAGAGATTCTCTATGATATCAATTGGCTTGTATGGTATTTGAATTTTCTGTTTTATTGAATTGCTCTCCAAAGAGGCTATTTTAATTTCTATTACCAGTACGTATATTATATTACTCTTATTACTCTTATATTGGCCCCTTTGCCACTTTTCTCTCAAGGAACTTCTTTACCAGTCAAAAAAGTCGACTTACCAATTCCTTAAGATGACATGAACCTTTCCAATTCCCTATCTTTGCTCAAGCTTTTCCCTCGGTCAGGAATAACAATTCCAATTTTTCTTTCTCTGCAAGGAAATATCCTAAACCTCCAAGCACAGCTGAAATTTAATCTCCTTTGTAAAAAACCTTCCCAAAAGCATTATCTTATTTTCCTTTTCCTCTTCCCATTCACCTTCCAAAAGTCAATTATTCTCCTGCACTGTGATTCTGTAGAAGTTCATTATTCTGTTCTTTCTGACTTGATTATAGTTTCTTGAATATCTATTGTCTTTTTCTTAGAAACCATGTCTTTTGTGTGTTTGTTCATTCAGATAGTCATTCAGCATTCGCTAATGCCCATTATGTGCTAGTATTGCACTAGACACTTACATATATGCTTCAAAGTGGCTCAAACTAGTAAGAAAAATAAGTATACAAAATATTGTAACTTATATTGGTAGATTACTGTAGCACTTGATAGGTTTTATATATATCTTCTCATGAATAATGCTATAATTAATTAAGTCACATTTATGAATATTTCTATAGGCTAGTCTCAGGAGTGAAATTACTAGTTAAAAGGAATCAATATTCCCTAAACATTTCTTTTTTTTTCTTTGAGTCAGAGGTTCACTCTTGCCCAGACTGCAGTGCAGTAGTGCCATTTCAGCTCACTGCAACCTCCGTCTCCCAGGTTTAAGCAATTCTTGTGCCTTAGCCTCCTGAGCAGCTGGGATTACAGGCACCTGCCACCACATCCAGCTAATTTTTGTATTTTTAGTAGAGACAGAGTTTCACCATGTTGGCCAGGCTGGTCTGGAACTCCTGACCTAAAGTGATCCAGTGGCCTCAGCCTCCCAAAGTGCTGAGATTACAGGTATGAGCCACCACACCTGGCCTTCTCTAAACATATCTAAGTCTTGATTCACATTGTCAAATTGCTTCCAAAGAAGTTATACTGATTTCTTTTCCAACCACCAGTATGAGAGGATTTATCGAATGTATGCCAGTACAGAGTAGTCGCATTAAAAATTTATTTTTAAATCAACCTTGTAAATCTGATATGTGAGACTTCTATTTTAATTTAATAGTATTTTATCTTTTAAGTTATTAGTGAGGTTGGATTTTAAAACATATCTGCTAGTTATTTTGTGTGACTGACCTATTCCTGATCATTGCCCATTTTTTTATTGAAGTCTTGGTATTTTTTATATTGATTTATGTATATTTTTTAATATTTTTAAGAGAATAGGATAATACTAAACCAACAGAAATAAATGCCCATTTCAAGAACATTGGAAAATATCTAAAAATACAATTATTTTATGTAACAATCTTTTAATATATGCAGTAAACTTCTTTGGCTATCTTTAAGAATTATTAAGTCCCAATTACACACTAAGCACAATTTTAAGTTCTCCCATATAATATTTATAATTAATTATTATGCTCACCAATGTTATTATTCTTATCATTATCTTTTATAGATAAAGAAGATAAGGCCAGAAAAAAAGTAACCCTAGTAGGTACCATTTCTAGAAGTTAGCAACTCTTGGAATTTATGTTCTTTCATTATATTACACTTAAGACACTTAAGAAATGTAAATCCTTTGCATGCTACAAAATTACAGCTAAATAGACTAATAAAATGACACAATTTTTTTACTCTTGAGTCTTACCTGGCCAGAATCCAAAGCAGTAGGCATATTTCTCAGCTCGTACACAGAAACCTGTCCATCGCTGTCTCCTACCAGAAGGCAATCTGTTTGTTTGGCAAAGAGAATGGTTGTGAACTTGATTCCAGGGTTCGCAACATTAACAATCAGAGGGTCCAAACTGTAATGAAACATTTTACTTGTAAATTCAATTGCTATATTAATATTTTTTAAATAGACAAAGAAAAATTTGAGATTTTTTTTTAATGAAATGTAACAACACCGTAAGCCTATTTGTTTCCAAACTCAAAATAACTGCTTCTCGCACCTTACTCATTCAAAACCTTCAATTCTTCAATGAACTAATTTCAACCAGGTAAATTAAAGTACTTCACAAGTAAACTGTGAACTCATAAAGTTAAACTTTGTGATGGCTAATTTTGTGTGCCCACTTGGCTAGGCTGTGGTACCCAATTGTTTGGTCAAACATCAGTCTATTGTAAAGGTATTTGTTTTCAGACATGATTAACATTTAATTCACTATAATTTGAAGAAAGCCAATTACCATCCATAATGTGGGTAGGCTTCATCCAATTAGTTGAAGGCCTTAAAAGAAAAGACTGAGATCCACCGAAGTGGAATAGAATTCTACTTGCAGAATGCCTTTTGACTCAAGATTGCAATATGACTCCTGCTGTAAATTCCAGCCTGCCAGCCTGCCCTGCAGATTTCAGACTTGCTAGGACCCACTATCATGTGAGCCAACTCCTTAAAATAAATCTCTCTCTCAAGAGATAGAGATAAAGACAGAAATAGAGACAGAGACAATGACAGGTATAAGTAGATACATACATCTTATTGGTTCTGTTTCTGTGGAGATACCTAACACAACTTAGTAAATAATAGCTGTCTTTTAACAGAATAATTTTTTATTCAAATGAGCCTCTGGAATATAAAAGTACATTTTGAACAAGAAGTTTTCTCCTAGTCTTGGTCATCTAAAGCAATCTACCTAATGTCCTCAAAAGAAGTAGCAACTTTGTATACTTCTTTTACAAATACGTTGTCCTGAGAATTACAGTTTTTCCAGAAAAATTAAAATCAGAGGTGGGATTATTTAAGCAGCCACTATATACATTAGTCACTTCATACTTATAATCCTTGATTTTTGGTTCATACTGTTTTATACAAAAGACCAGGACAAAATTTTAAAGTTACTGAATTATTAATTCCTAGCCAAAAAAAAAAAGAATAAGCCCACTGAATTTGACATCATTTCTTTTAAACAAGTATTTATTTTCTTACTGTTTTTGCTAAAAACTAGCATAAAGATATATTATATTTTCCAATTAACCTTTTTATTCCAACATTGTATTAAGTTTTCATAAGGAAGAATAAATGACTTTAGACAATCTTCTAATAATTTTGGTATAATATCTTAAATCAAAAACTTTAAGTTCATACCACTTTGAATGTTTTGAAACAGGTAAGAGCATAAGTAAATGTTGCAAAAATAATTATTTTGTCCCTGTTTTCTACTGTAGAAAATTTTTAGTTAAAAATGTAAAAATGCCTCTGTATGTTTCTGTAAACTAGGCAATTAATAAGAACTCAAGATAATTATTATGTCCTATATTGTCCGTAAAAGTTTGAGGAGATGAGTAAGGTAAACTTACTTTCTTCGTTTCTCTCTCTGTCTCTCTCTCTCTCTCTCTTGCTCTCTTCCTTTTTTGAGACAGAGTCTACTGTGTTGTCCAGGTTAAAGTACACTGGGGCAATCTCAGCTTGCTGCAATCTCTGTTTCTTGGGTTCAAGTGATCCTCCTGTCTTAGGCTCCCAAGTAGCTGGGACTACTGGTGGTGCACATCACCATGCCTGGTTTTTGTATTTTGGTAGAGACAGGTTTTCGACATGTTGGCCAGGTTGGTCTTGAACTCCTGACCTCAAGTGATCCACCCGCCTCAGCTTCCCAAAGTGCTGGAATTATACGTGTGAACCACTGCGCTCAGCCAAGGTAAACTACTTTCATTCAAATATTTTTTAAATCACATACGGTATAAATAACTAACATTAATAGAGCATCCTGGCATTATCTTTATTCACAAAGGACTCTCATAAACTATTACCTCTCTTAAAGTAACTACAGTATCCTCTAACTGATATCAAAACTACCAGGTATCATTTAGTTTGAACTGCTTCTACTATAAGTGTACCCAAGAAAATACTAACACTTACGTGCTGATATGAAGGTCCCAAATCTCCACCCTGTTCTCATTTGCAGCTGCAAATATGTAGGATGATTTTGGAGACCAGGCAACATCGTAAACAACAGAAGTAGTTGGATAAAAACTCAAAAATGGCTTGACGTTCTCCTGTTGCCATATAATAACACCCCAATCTGCAGAACAGCTTAAAAATACATCATGACAAAATGGGTTCCATGTCACTTTATACACTGGGCCCTACAAATAAATAAAAAAATACAAAGGTAAAAAATATTTAACATCTTTTATTTTAAACTTGACCAGCAAATTAAAAATGCTAAGATTTCTAGATTTTCACATTATTCATTATTGTGTGGACATTATTTTAGCTAAGAAAAAATCGTAAATTATATCTTCCTTAAATTGTTACATTTAGAAACATAAAAATATAGCTGCGATAATATTCACTTAATTTAATACATATTATACCTACTTTGAAAAGATAAAGAGTATTAAGAAAAAAAAGAAATGAGGAAGAAAATGAAGAAAATGTGGCTGGAACATCACGAAAAGATATGCACCCAGTTGCAGTGGTGTGTGCCTGTAGTCCCTGCTACTTTAGAGGCTAAAGCGGGAAGATCACTTGAGCCCAGAAGTTCAAGGTCAGCCTGGGTAACACTGAGATCCATCTCTTAAAAAACAAAACAAACAAATAAAAAGATACAGAGACTAGGTATGGGTGAGAGAAAATTTTACTTTAGGATCAGCATGTTATCATAAGCAAAGTCTTTTAGAAACAAAACTTGTAATTGCCAAAAGTTTCAAGAAGAAATCAAGGATATCTAGAAGTCAATAGAATGCCCCCTATATTATTGATTTCCACGGAATAAAGCACTTAATTCAGGATGATATTTTTAACTTCGAAGTTGTAAATTTATTGCATATTACAAGTACTGTGTATAATGGTACTATTTTTTCAGAAATACAAAATAAATTTTCCAATCCCCTATAATTAAACTAACCTTATGTCCTCTGTAGGTATCTAGGTATTGTTCATTATATGAACAAGAACATTTGTGAATATAACCTTCTTCAGTGCCAGCCAAATAGATATTTGTGTCCTACAACACAAAACATTGAAATGCATTGGCTTGTGATACTTGTAAGTGTGATAAATACAAGATTAGATAATTCTGGATCTATTAAAATCAATTCGAGAACTCAAACTAAAAACACTATCTTGAATATGCCAGTCTGTTGTCTTTTTCTTTTGTCATGATTTTATAATAATCAAACTACCTGAAATATTACTATGGAAAAGAAAACATAAACTGGTCCTTTGCTAGAATCGGAGTAGCATTTAATATCCTGTTTAGAAATTACATAGAAAAACACTGGCTTAAAATAAATAAGAAACTTTCTAACATTTAGAGCTACCTGACAATGGAAATAGCAGTCCAGAGAAATAGTAAGTGCTCTTTCATTACAACTCGTCAAAGAAAAGACAGATATACACTTTTAAATTACATCATATTAAAAAAGAAAATAAATAAATAAACTATATGATAATTTCTCCCAAAGTGATATTACCAATACACATTCCCTAGTATATAAAAGTTATCTGACTCCCATTCTCTTCAACAGTTGGTTACAACAGAAATCTTAAATGTTGCCATTCGATTAAATGTAAAATTATATCACGTTTTTAATTCCTATTTATGTGAATATTAATAAGGTTGAGCACTCTATATTCATTGATCACTTATGTTTCCTCTTATGTTTGTGTCTTGATCGTTTTAGTAGTAATATGTCTTGTTATTTTTCATTTGTATAAGTTCTTTATATATTCTAGATTCTATTGCTTTGTCTATAACATACGTTATAAATATCTTCTACCAGTGTATGGCTTACCGTTTTATTTTCTTTTTACAGTCTTTGATAAACACAAATTCTCATTTTCTGTTACATTTAGGATTTTCTGTGCTTTAAGAAATCTTTCCCTACCTTAAGGTCCTTGGAGATATTTTCCTACATTTTCTTCTGAAAGGTTTTTTGTATGATAGGATAGAAATCTCATTCCTTTTTAAATATGAATACTTATTATTCTCATACCATTTGTAAGTGGTAATTTATCACTAGCAATCTTCAAGGTCACTGTGAAAGTTGGGTTTCCCAGCAAATAAACTCTGAGAATTTATGCCAGAAGTATTAGGGAGTGCTCCCAGTGAGAAACTCTACGTGGGAAACAGGAATGGACAGATATTTCAGTTGAACAGTGAAGCAGTTGCAATCAAGGAGTTAGTCCAAACTATAAGAAGCGCTGGAGAGAAGATGGCTCTTCAGAGTCCTGTCTCAAAAAAGCCAGACATTTTATACATGTCCCCTTCAAGCAAGATGTTAGACTCAAACCTAACCATACAAATAATCAGACTAAATGTAAATGATCTTAGCATCACTATTAAAAGGCAGTGATTTTAAGATTGTATAAAAGGGCAAGACCCAATTACATGCTACCTACAAAAAAATTTAAGTATAAAGAGATAAATAGGTTAAAGGAAAAAAGCATGAAAAATGATAAACCAGACTAACACCAGTTAAAAGATAGCTGGAGTGGCTATACTAATATCATACTAAGTAAGATTTCAGAGTAAAAAAAAATCACAAGTTATAAATAGAGCCATTACACAGTGATAAAGGAGTTAATTGATGAAGAGGACATAACAATGCTAAACATAAGTATGCACCTAATAAGAAAGCATCAAGATACACAAAGCAAAACTGATAGAATTACAAGGAAAAACAGACAAATCTACAACTATGGTTGGATACTTTAATAAACTCTTTCTCAATAATTGAAAGAAGTAGGAAGAAAATCAGCAAAGAGAAGTAATCTTGAACAACATCATCAACCAACTTAACCTGAATGACATTTACAGAATACTCTACCTAACAAAAGCATAATACACACTTTTCTCAAGTATACAGGGAACAATATAGACCATATTGCCATAGCAAAACTACATCACTATAAAAATAAAAATAGAGCCAGAGCAATCAGGCAAGAAAAAGAAATAAAGGGTATTCAAATAGGAAAGAAGGAAGTCAAATTGTCTCTATTTGCAGACGACATGATTGTATATCTAGAAGACCCCATCGTCTCAGCCCGAAATCTCCTGAAACTGATAAGCAACTTCAGCAAGGTCTCAGGATACAAAATCAATGTGCAAAAATCACAAGCATTCCTATGCACCAATAACAGACTTAAAGAGAGCCAAATCAAGAACGAACTGCCACTCACAATTGCTACAAAGAGAATAAAATACCTAGGAATACAACTAACAAGGAATGTAAAGGACCTCTTGAAGGAGAACTGCAAACCACTGCTCAACGAAATAAGAGAAGACATAAGCAGATGGAGAAATATTCCATGTTCATGGTTAGGAAGAATCAATATCGTGAAAATGACCATACTGCCCAAAGTAATTTACAGATTCAACGCTTTCCCCATCAAGCTACCAATGACCTTCTTCATAGAACTGGAAAAAAACACCTTAAACTTCATATGGAACCAAAAACGAGCCCACAAAGCCATGTCAATTCTAAGGAAAAAGAACAAAGCGGGAGGCATCACGCTACCGGACTTCAAACTATACTATAAGGCTAACAGTACCATGCTGTAATCAAAACAGCATGGTGTTGGTACCAAAACAGAGATATAGACCAATGGAACAGAACAGAGGCCTTGGAGGCAACACAGCATATCTACAAGCATCCAATCTTTGACAAACCTGACAAAAACAAGCAATGGGGAAAGGATTCCCTGTTTAATAAATGGTATTGGGAAAACTGGCTAGCCATGTGCAGAAAGCAGAAACTGGACCCCTTCATGACACCTTACGCTAAAATTAACTCCAGATGGATTAAAGACTTAAACATAAGACCTAACACCATAAAAACCCTAGAAGAAAATCTGGGCAAAACCATTCAGGACATAGGCATAGGCAAGGACTTCATGACCAAAACACCAAAAGCATTGGCAACAAAAGCCAAAATACACAAATGAGACCTAATCAAACTCCACAGCTTCAGCACGGCAAAAGAAACAGTCATTAGAGTGAATCGGCAACCAACAGAATGGGAAAAAAATTTTGCACTTTACCCATCTGACAAAGGGCTGATATCCAGAATTTACAAAGAACTAAAACAGATTTACAAGAAAAAAACAAACAAACCCATTCAAAAGTGGGCGAAGGATATGAACAGACACTTTACAAAAGAAGACATACATGAGGCCAAACATATGAAAAAATGCTCATCATCACTGGTCATTAGAGAAATGAAAATCAAAACTACATTGAGATACCATCTCATGCCCGTTAGAATGGTGATCATTAAAAAATCTGGAGACAACAGATGCTGGAGAGGATGTGGAGAAATAGGAACACTTTTACACTGTTGGTGGGAGTATAAATTAGTTCAACCATTGTGGAAGACAGTGTGGCGATTCCTCAAGGACCTAGAAATAGAAATTCCATTTGACCCAGCAATCCCATTACTGGGTATATATCCAAAGAATTATAAATCGTTCTACTATAAGGACACATGCACAAGAATGTAATGTTCATTGCAGCACAGTTTACAATAGCAAAGACCTGGAACCAACCCAAATGCCCATCAATGATAGACTGGACAGGGACAATGTGGCACATATACACCATGGAATATTATGCAGCCATCAAAAACGATGAGTTCGTGTCCTTTGTAGGGACATGGATGAACCTGGAAATCATCATTCTCAGCAAACTGACACAAGAGCAGAAAATCAAACACCACATGTTCTCACTCATAGGTGGGTGTTGAACAATGAGAACACATGGACACAGGGAGGGGAGCACTACACACTGGGGTCTGTTGGGGGGAAATAGGGGAGGGACAGTGGGGGTGGGGAGTTGGGGAGAGATAGCATGGGGAGAAATGCCAGATTTAGGTGAAGGGGAGGAAGGCAGCAAATCACACTGCCACGTGTGTACCTATGCAACAATCTTGCATGTTCTTCACATGTACCCCAAAACCTAAAATGCAATTTAAAAAAATAAAATAAAATAAAATAAAAAGAAAAAGAAATTAGGCCAGGCACAGGGGCTCATGCCTGTGATCCCAGCATTTTGGGAAACTAAGGTGGAAGGATCACTTGAGGTCAGGAGTTCAAGACCAGCCTGGCTAATATAGTGAAGCCCCATCCCTACTAAAAAAAAAATACAAAAAATTAGCTGGGCATGGTGGTGCACACCCATAATCACAGCTACTCAGGAGACTGAGGTGGGAGAATCACTTGAACCCAGGAAGCAGAGGTTGCAGTGAACCAAGATCACTCCATTGTATGCCAGCCTGTACTACAAAGTGAGACTCTGTCTCAAAAAATAAAATAAAATGGTAATGAAATAAAATAAAATTAAAAATTGGCCAGGAATGGTGGTGTGTGCCTGTAATCCTAGCTGTTTAGGAGGCTGATGTGAAGGGATAGCTCAGGCCTAGGAGTTCAAAATTACAGTGAGCTATAATCATACCACCGCACTCCAGCCTTTGTGACAGAGTGAGACCCTGTCTCTAAAAAAAAAAAAAAAAAAAAAAGTAGAGGTGAGATTACTATATATTCCACAGTTATTAAGGAAATATGTCAATCAATTCCACAACATTGATAAAACAGACAAATTCCTTAATAGACACAAATTACCAAAGCTCACTCAAGAAAAAAATAAATAACCATAATAACTCTATATATATTAAAATTTCAATTAGTAGTTAAAAATTTTAAATGTCTCACATAGAAAACTCCAGGCCCAGATGGTTAATTCTATTAAGTATATAATGAAGAAATCATACAAATTTTATGAAAATTCATTCTAAAAAGAAGTCTATGTGGACATGATTACCTAGATAACAAAGTCAAAGACATGACCAGAATATTGATCAATCTCTCATAAACAAAAAGATTCAGAAATTCTAAACAAATTTTCAGCATATCCAATTTATTAGTATATTAAAAGGGTAATAAAACACAATCAAATAAAGTTTATTGTGGCTGGGCCTGGCGGCTCACACCTGTAATCCTAGCACTGTGGGAGGCTGAGGCGGGCAGATCACAAGGTCAAGAGATCGAGACCATCCTGGCCAACATGGTGAAACCCCATCTCTCCTAAAAATACAAAAGTTAGCTGGGCGTGGTGGTGTGCACCTGTAGTCCCAGCTACTCGGGTGGCTGAGGCAGGAGAATTGCTTGAACCCAGGAGGTGGAGGTTGCAGTGAGCCGAGATCGCACCACTGCACTCCAGCCTGGCGTCTGGTGACAGAGCAAGATTCTGTCTCAAAAAAAAAAAAAATAGTTTATTCCACGGATAAACATTAAAAAATAATCTAATTCACCATATTAACAAACTTGAAAAACCATATGATCATCTTTACAGAAATGGAAAAGCATTTAACAAAATCCAATATCCATTCCAATTAAGAACCACCCAACAAACTAGAAATGTAATGGAACTTCCTCAACCCGATTAACTGCATCTACAAAAAGCCTTCATCTGACACCATACCTAATAGTAAAAGACTGAAGGCTTTTCCTCTAAAATCAGGAACAATATAAGAATGTATACTTTCATCATCTCTACCATCATTTTACTGGAGGTTGTAAGCAGTGCAATCATACAAGAAAGAGAAATAAAAGGGAACCAGGTTAGAAAGAAAGAAGTAAAACTGTTTTTATTTAGAGAGCACATGATCATCTTGAATTCCTTATGCCAAGGACACTTCAGGACACTAGACTGGGTTTTCTCAACCTAGCATTATTGACATTTGGGGCCAGATAATTCTGTGTCGGGAATTGATGTGCACTAGGAGGGTGATGGCTGCCTGTACATTGAAAGATATTTAGCAACACCTCTGGTCTCTTCCCAGAGATACCAGTAGCACTTCCCCACCCTGACCTCAATTCCTGACAACTGCAATGCCACAATTATCTCCAATCATTACCAAATGTTCCTTAATGGGATGGGAAAATTCTCCCCTCCCTGCCCACATTGAGAACTACTGTTCTGGAGTCAAAGTTAAGGTGAATTACGTGAATTTGAGAATGAAGGAAGTTAGAAGATGGCTATAGCAATAAAGGTAAAAAATAAAAAAGGCCCAAACTACTTTAGCAATAGCAGCCTTGGACTGGAAGGGATGTGACAATAAAATTTAAGTAGCATTTGGATGATAGGGTAGAACAGAGGAGCTCAAGTTTTGGTCTGCATAATGAGGTAGATGCTGGTGTCACCAAAGAGATGATCATATTACATGTAACAGAAAACATGGAATCCATGTTCTTAAAAGCCTATCATGGTGGCTGAATTTTCTGATTCCAAAGTATCTCCAGATTGATAGAGAGTACAAGGATGGTTACCAGAGGCTGGGAAAAGTAGTTAGGGGTAGGAGGGTGGTGAGGGGGTGGTGAAGATAGTTAATGGGTACAAAGAAATAGAATGAATGAGCAAGATCTAGTATTTAATAGCACAACAGGGTGACTATAGTCAATAATAATTTAACTGTACACTTTAAAATAACTAAAAGAATATAATTGGATTGTTTGTAACACAAAAGATAAATGCTTGAAGGGACAGATACCCCATATTCCATGATATGATTATTACTCACTGCATGTCTATATCAAAACATCACATGTATCCCATAATATACTTACACCGTACCCACAAAAACTAAAATTTAAAAACAAAGTATCTTCAGATTAAAAAAAATTAGAAAAAGGAGGACTTCATTAATTGCACTTTGATTTGATTCTTAGTAAACATAAAATTTAAGTGGCCTTCCTAATCCCCAAATCCTGAGAGTCACCACATGAATTGAAATGTAGAAGACTATATAGTGGATTATGTTTCTGTAAGTATGACAGAGCAGGAGAGTGGCCAAGCAAGGCAAGGGGAGGCATTCATGTTAAGCACGAAGTTGTAAAGAAAATCTTTCCATAATTCCTCAGAAATATACACCTTTCATCTATCTGTGTGCAAAACCAGATAAAGATTATGGTATAGCCAACTGGAATGTACTGTTCTACCTTAGGTTAGCAGTTACAACTGTGTTTATTTTTTCACTTATAAAGCACATTATTTTTTAAAAAGCTTTATTGGAATATGTCACATATCATATAATTCACATATGTAGAGTATATAATCCAATAGTTTCTAGTTTGTTCACAGAGTTGTGAGACCATCACCACAATCAATTTTAGAACATTTTCATCACCCTCCAAAAAACTCGATAATTATTAGTACTCATTCCCCATTTTTCCTCCTCACCTATTCTCTTCCCTGCATCCCCTAGCCCAGGTGATAACTTATCTACCTTCTGTCTCTAATAGATTATGCACAGTCTTCATTAACAGGCTAATATTTGGTCTTGTTTTATATCTTAACACACTTCAATTTCTGGAAATTGCTATGTCCAGTGGCAAATAATAGAGTGAAATAATTTACCTTGGGATGAAAAGCAAAACACATTCCAGGAGCCTGTCGAGATATCAAAGCTTCATCTTTCTTTTCCTTTTCCCCTCCTTTTTTGTTACTGGCAACAGTAGTTCTCTTTAATCGCATCAAATCTGTATTTAAAGAAAAACATATATAACTTGTGATTTACTACATGAAAGAGTACCACAAATATCTTGTGTGTTTCTCCTGCAAATAATATTAGTTCTGCCAACTTTGGCATGTAATTAGGCTAAAATTAGCACACACTAGAACTAGCTACTTAGAAAAACAATGACCAAACCCAATTTTTTTCCTATTGGCCAAACCATAATTTGTCACCTTTCACACATGGTTAACTAGAAATTTTTAATTCGGCGTGTAACAATAGAAAGACAACTTGATTTTCCTTTTACCATAACAGTCTAGTCCTTTTCGTATAACCCATTTGGAGATTCTTCCATCTGCTGATATAGAAACTAGGATTTCTCTTTTGTCATCTCCTGTCGTTCCTCGATCTTGTTCTATCCACTGTAGTTGCCATACAGGTCCCAAATGTTTTTGAGGTGATTCACTAAAACAGGGAAAAATACTGAATAAATAATCATTATAATAATTCCTTAAATGCAAATCAAAACCACACTGAGATATCATCTCACACCAGTTAGAATGGCGATCATTAAAGAATCTGGAGACAACAGATGCTGGAGAGGATGTGGAGAAATAGGAACACTTTTACACTGCTGGTGGGAGTAAATTAGTTCAACCATTGTGGAAGACAGTATGGCGATTTCTCAAGGATATAGAAATAGAAATTCCATTTGACCCAGCAATCCCATTACTGGGTATATACCCAAAAGAACTGTAAATTGTTCTACTATAAAGACACATGCACACGTATGTTCATTGCAGCCCTGTGTACAATAGCAAAGACGTGGAACCAACCCAAATGCCCATCAATGATAGACTGGACAAAGAAAATGTGGTACATATACACCATGGAATACTACACAGCCATAAGAAGCAATGAGATTGTGTTCTTTGTAGGGACTTGGATGAAACTGGAAACCATCATTCTCAGCAAACTGACACAAGAACAGAAAGCCAAACACCATATGTTCTCACTCATAGGCGGGTACTGAACAACGAGAACACGTGGACTCAGGGAGAGGAGCATCAGACACTAAGGGCAGTTGGGGGCGTAAGGGAGAGACTGCAGGGGATGGGGAGGGAGGGGAGGGTGGGAAGGGATAACATGGGGAGAAATGCCAGATATAGTATGCACCTAAAGTAAAATAAATAAATTAAAAAATAATAATAATAACTCCTTAAAGGCTTGAGTATAAGAGATAAGGTCAGCTTCCTAGAAGATCATGACTTACTTATACAATCCTTTTATTGTTCAAAATTAACTTTTATTTTAAATATCATGACTTACTTATACAATCCTTTTATTGTTCAAAATTAACTTTTATTTTAAATATTTTGAAAAATAAAAAAGACAACCACTCTTCTACTTAAAGTCATTGTTATTTTTTCTGTTTCTTACAAAAGAAAAATTGTACTGGTCTTTATATTAGCTATCATAACAGGAATACAAAAGCAAAAATGTTCTTTCTTTTCAGAATCTTCCTTTCTTACTCTATTCATTAACTCTTTCTTTGTTTAGTTTTGTACATTCTGACTTTTATTTTAGACACACTAAATATTTTTATCTGTTTAACGTTTTTATGAATTAAGTTGTTAATCATCTAAATCCTATCCAGGTAAACAATTCTTCTTTCTGTATTTCACTTTTCTTCCTACTTTCAAGATTACCCATTGGTTTGACTCTCTCTATGAATTACAGTTAAAATTTTTCTGAAAAATTAAACTCACTTTTCAGATTAAAGACTCTTTTCCTATCAGATTAATGTGATGCCCTTTTCATAGTACTGACTTTCTTGGTTTTTAAAGAAACCCTCCAATGCAATCTATTCTGAACATTCTTAAAATCATACATATCTTTGATTTTTTGGTGAAAATTATGAACCCTCTTTTCAGAAACAAGCACAGAGGGCCATGCTTACAAAACTGCAAATAATTTGAAAGTTAAGTTCAGGAACCTCTGCTTTAACGGTTATTTCTAGTTCTAGCTAAGTTTACTCAAACACTTACAAACATGCCCCATTGGTGTTCAGTCTATTACAAAAACTTAGCATCTTTAATATCTTTCACCTTTAACTTTTTGGCTTTCCTCATATAACTCATTTATTCATTCATTACTCCTCAAACACTTACTGGACTCCTGTTACATGTCCAATATTACATGACATGTTGATGACAGAAAGGTATGTAAGATTCAATTCTTGCTCTCAAATAACTTATACCCTCTTTAGTAAGATAGGTAGATAGATAGATAGATAGATAGATAGATAGATAGATAGATAGATAGATAGATAATAGATAGATAATAGATAGATGATAGACAAATAGATAGGATAGATTTACATATAAATACACATAAATAATTTTTATATATAATGTGATAAGTGCTATGATAAAGGTATGTATTGTTGCACAAAGGAAAGGAATGTGAAGATTTCCTGGAAGAAGTGAAACCAAAGCAATAGTTTAAGAATAAGCATAAACTGTCAAGCCAGAGGAAGTTTGTTAGTGAGATGGGAAGAGAAGTAGTTGAAGGAGCTATTAGGACAGAGCATTCCAGCTGGAGAGATAATATGAGAGATTATCAAATATTTCAAACATAATGGTATCACTCTCAATAACAACATAAATATTTACTTGAAACTAAATAACATTAGAGTAAATCGTCCTGAAAAAGCATGTATTCTACATTTATTTTATCCTTGGGTTCTTACCTACTATCCAGAACTGGAACATTACTGTTGCTCCGTACATTATAAATTGCAATTGTGCCATTGTGGTAACCAACTGCTAAAAGGTTAGGTGATCCAATTGAAAAATCCACAGCAGTAACTCCACATGGACTCTGATAAATACGTTCTGGCCACTAAATTTAAAAAAATTACATTTTCAACTTGTTTTTGTAGACCACAGTAAGGCAGAATATAATGGTGACTGAGATTTAGTCTGGTAGCAGTGTGTATGTGAGAATAGTTAACCCACTTCAGTTACTTCTGTCTTCCTAATTTCTGGTATAGAAGAGAATAAAACCTCACTTGGTCATTTCCTTTGATACAACAATGAAACCTCAGCACTCAATGGCTTTAAGAAATAAATAGCATGTTGAGCATGATGGCTCACTCCTGTAATCCTAGCTACTAGGGAGGCTGAGGTGAGAGAATCACTTGAGACCAGCAGTTTGAGATTAGCCTGGGCAACATAACAAGACCCCAATCTCAGAAAGAAAGAAAAGAAAGAAAAAAGAAGGAAGGAAGGAAGGAAGGAAGGAAGGAAGGAAGGAAGGAAGGAAGGAAGGAAGGAAGGAAGGAAGGAAGGAAGGAAGGGGGGAAGGAAAAGTACAGCACAGGCTTCTATAATAATTATATTTTGGTAATCTTTCAGCAGGATTAGTATTACCATCACATGTCTACCTTCTTATGGAAACAAAAAACTAATCATCTAGCATATATCTTCTGGTATTTGTTTCTGTCTTCTGGTATAGTGTCTTCTAGTATTTGTTTTGGATGATTGGGTTATCTAATCTAAAGAATGAACAGAAAAAGTTCCAAAACTCCCAAGTTACTCTTTTCTACAACCCCATGAAGAGTTTGTTTTGTTTTAATGTGTAATTTAAATCCTTTCCTGTTTTTAACCACCTACATAAAAAAGAAGACAAACTACTGGTGATGAATCCAATGTCAATCCCTCCACATTTAAAATTGCTTCTTCTGTTCTTTCATGCTATATAAACCCAGATTTATATGAGATGTAGCTAAGTTTATTCAAACATTGTTACATATGTTACAGAGTAGAGCTATTTATAAAAATTTTAGTCATTTTTATATGCTCTTTTCACCCTTCTCTAAGTTTTCCACTTTGCATTTCAGTTGTGAATTAAAACTAAATGTAAAACTTTAAAGTAACAGATTGACTAGGGCTGTTTAGCAAAAATACTACTATAATTCTTATTCATTCTCTTCGAAAAATGTATGACAGTAAGAAGGTCATATTAATTTATTTTATATCTATTGAGAATAACAGGTGATAAGGAGGTATTCATATATTAAGAAACAACCAAGTATTTTTAAAAACATAATTTTCAAAAGATTTTCATTTACAGATTCATTTTTCTTTATAATTAGCTGTGAAAATCAATAATGGTTAAACTCTGCATCATCACATATAATGGCATATAGTACATGTTCAATAAATATTGACTGAATGAATAAATGAATTATCTTTACCCTATGTCAACAAGAATAAATTTTAATTGCTATGAAGTTAAACCAAAAAAAAGTCTCAACTGATAAAATTTTCTAGACTTTAATTATTACATGTCTTTATATGCTTTATGAGGATTTCGTCAACAGTTAGCCAAATAAAAATGCTTCTTGTTTTTGTCTGGGTTACCATGGGATTCTTTATTGACCAACAGCAAGCCAATCCTCTTTTTTGCTCTTTAAATCCAAAGTTCCCATATCCAACAGCCAAGAGATCCTGAAAATCAAAAAAATACATTTAAAAATAAGAGAAGAGAGCATAAAAATATTGGTAAATGTATAAAGATATATATTAATAAGCTGTGTTAAAAATAGTAGTAAGACATTTCAACTAAGAGGAAAAATGCCAGTGTATCATCTGTTTATATTCTGTACCTCCATATTTCTAAGCAAAAAAATTAATCAGTGTAATGCTTCTCATTTGCAGACTAAAAGATAAGCACCTAAAAATAACCAATTGCTAACAAGTTCTTTTACATATTGAGGTAGTGTTCTGAGATTGTATTAACAGATTATAATATCTTTTGAGTTATTGAGGATGACATAATTATTTCAAATGTAAAATAAAGGACACCTAAGTTGAAAGTAGGTGCCATAGACTGAATTGTGTCTTCTTAAAATTCATATGTTGAAGGCCTAGCCTCCAATATGATTGTATGTGGAGATAAAGGTTTTAGGAGGAATTCGAGGTTAAACGAGGTAATAAGGATGGAGTCCTAATGTGACAGGATTGGTGACTTTATAAAAAGAGAATCCCAGCACTTTGGGAGGCCAAGGGGGGTAGATCACGAGGTCAAGAGATCGAGACCATCCTGGTCAACATGCTGAAACCCCGTCTCTACTAAAAATACAAAAATTAGCTGGGCATGGTGGTGCGTGCCTGTAGTCCCAGCTACTCAGGAAGCTGAGGCAGGAGAATTGCTTGAACCCGGGAGGCGGAGGTTGCAGTGAGTGGAGATCGCACCACTGCACTCCAGCCTGGGTAACAAGAGCAAAACTCCGTCTCAAAAAAAAAAAAAAAAAAAAGAGAAAAATACACCAGAGGTCTCTCTCTGCCACGTGAGGACACAGTGAAAAGGCAGCCACTGCAAGCCAGGAAGAGAGCTCTCACCAGAAACTGAATCAGTAGCCCTTGGATCTTAGACTTTCCAGCCTCCAGATTTATGAGAAAATAAATTTCTGTTGTTTAAGCCACATAGTCTGTAATATTTTGTTACGGCAGCATGAGCTGCCTAATACAGGAGGTTATTTCAAGAACTGCATATGTAGATACAAATGGGCAAAAGTTTAATAACTGAACAAATCCCCTCTGCTTTGTAACCAGAATACATTTAATTTTACAATATTATATTTTCTTATCATCACCTTATTTTCACGCCAACATAATCTCTCCACAATACCCTCTGTCTTAAAAACACTCTTCACTACTACCCTTTTCACACTGACAAAGACAAATCCCTATTTATCTCTTCTAGACTCTGCAGAGGCATTACTTTCTCTAAGAAACATTCAAGAGCTTCTCATATGTGTTCCCACAGCACTGTTTCTTTTCCTAATCGTAGCACATTGGAAACTATTATACAGACAGGATCTATGTATAACTTCATTACTACTGTATCTCTAGTGCCTTAACAGTGTGCCAGGCACAGAGTTGATGTTCAATAAATATTGATACAATGAATTAATAAATATTATAGATTCCATCTGTAATATGTTTATATTTAGCTTCATTCAAAATGATTTAAATTAATCTCCATAGCAATGCATTAATTTTTAAAATGCTAGTATATTCAGTTTCTAAAAATGTTTCACATATCTTTATTACTGATTTATTAAATCCTATTTACAGGCCAGGCTGGTAGCTCACACTCATAATCCCAGAACTTTGGGAGGCCAAGGTGGGGGGATCATTAGAAACCAGGAGTTCAAGACCAGCCTCAGCAACAAAACAAGACCCCCAATTCTCCAAAAAATTAATTAAATAATTAATTAAAATTATTTCCACTAATCAGCCATGCAGTCCCAAATATAGTTTTATAAAGACAAATTGATAATAAAAGTACTTAATTTTGTTATGAAATAATACACATAACGTGTTATTTAGGTTTCAATGGAAATGATTATAGACTTTCTGTTTTTTAATAACTGACAACTGTCATGTTTGCACATAGCACCTGATAAGATGTGGAAATAAAATAGTAAGGCTAATTCTTAACCATACAAACTACAATATAATTTAAATAAATTGGTTTTGACTGCTTCAATGATATGTTAAATATGTATTCTGAAGATCCTGCCATTACCTGAAAAATTTTTGGAATTGTTGACTCGGAAATACCTTCAGAATCAGTTTATAAACCGCAGAAGAAAATTAGTCTCATCACTCTATAATTATTTCTTTTTTACAAGCAAACATATAATTCCCCAACTTGACAATTCATCTTATTTGCCTCAAGATGACTTTTGTCAGTGCAGTAGCTAAGAGCAAGAACTGTGGAGCCAGATGTCTACATTTGAATTCTGGCTGTTTCACTTACTAGTTGTGTAACTTTGGGCAAATTATTTATGCTTTTTGTGCGTCTGTTTCCTCTTGACATAATGAGAAAAATAATAGTATCTATTTCATAGGGTTGATGTGTTAGTACAGTTAAAACACAATAGTGCCTGCTACATACTAAGTGCTGTTTAAGCACTTGCTAATATCAGTGGTAACAGTATTTTAAGGAATCTCGAAATTATTTTGCACACTTGTAGGGTCACTAGATTAAGTATACACTTCCAAGTATAACTATTTTGAGGTTGATACAAATTTGGGCACATGAGTTTTGGTATACGTTAAAATAAATCAACCGATCTTCTAGTTTAGTTCTCCATATCTAACATGAATTCAAAGAATGCCATGTCTCAAGTAGATCCCCTAAAATAAAAATGGTAACGTTTTGCATATTAAATGTTTACTATATTAAAAGAGAAAAACATTATTGTAACTATTTGCATTTCCCCCTTTTTAAACTGGAACTTGTTTTAGGAGTTATGGTAAATTTAAATTCCTTACCCCATATCTAAGGAAAACAATTCTTCATTATTCAAACTTGATAATTTCCCTTCAATGCTAGAAACAGAATTGTTCAAATGTTTGATAACTTACTGGATTTGTTTTATTCCAGGCAAGGCTGCTCACATTGAGGCCTTTGGTTAATTCACAGGAAAAAGACCAAAGTCGTTCCAAGTTGGCTAGTATTGTTGATTCTTCTGCGTCTATTTCTATTTCTTCTTCCTCTTCCTTCTTAGGTTCTTCCTCTACCTCTTCATGTTTTGCATTTTCTAAAAAGTCTTCAGGCTCTTCAGGTTCAGGTTCTAAAGTTTAATCAAATAAAAAGATCATTATCCTCTACATCTATAGGGACCTGCCAAAGGCTCCAAACAGCATACCACTGACACTTCAAGCACCATCAGATCTGCTGGATCATATGGTGCAAGCGGCAGGGCACCGTGAAGGGCAGCCTGGACCTATGGCAGAGTCTTCTGCCGTTCTGGGTTTCTACCCAAAGCCAGCAGCTTTTCTGTTTATGGAGTAAATGGGCCAGTGTAGCACATCCAAATGGCATATATGTTGTCTCTAACAGTAAAGAGACTCACTAAGCACTGTGCTTCCTTTTTGGCTGTAAAAGGTGCCAGGTATAACAACTAATCCTTCACATTAGAAGATACAGGTGAACATATCCCATACCACACACAGGACACCCAGAAACTTCACTCAGGTAGAAGTCCCCTGAATTTCTGTCAGATTTACTTCCTACTCTCTGACAGGCAAATGTCTTACTAAAGTCTACTTCCTGTTTACTAAGTTCAGTCAGCCTATCATCCATTTAATGTGCTAGTGTGTCATCTTGCTGAAGGGAAAGAGGCCTGCAGACTAAATTATGACACAGGGCTGAAGAATTGATATACCCCTGAAGTAGGAAAGTGAATGTATATTGCTGGCCCCACCAGCTAAAAGCAAATGGCTTCTGGTTGTTTTCTACCAACAGACATTGCAGAGGGAAAAAAAGCATTTGTCTTGTCAATAGCTATGCACCAGGTACAAGGGAGATGTCTTAATTCCCTTAACAAACCTCATATGGAACAACAGTTGCAATCAGAGTCACCACCTGGTTAAGCTTATAATAATAATAATCCACTGTCATTCTCCAAGATCCACCTGTTTTTAAATTTATTTATTTATTTTCAATATTTAGAGATGGGGGGGTCTTACTGTATTGCCCAGGCTGGTCTTGAACTCCTGGCCTCAAGCAATTCTCCTGCCTCAGCTTCCCAAACTGCTGGGATTACAGACATGAGTCACTGCATTTGGTCAAGATCCATCTGTTTTCCACACGTCACATATGTGAGTTGAATGAGAAATGTGGTGGGTATCAACATCCCTGCATATTTCAAGTCCTTGACAGTGGCTCTAATCTCTGAAGTCCCTCCAGGAATGTGCTATTGCTTCTGGTTTACTATCATTATCACTCAAAGTCCATAGTTTACATTAGGGTTCACTCTTGGTATTATATATTCTATAGGTTTTGACAAACATAGAATGACATGGATCTGCCATTATAGTACCATACAGAATAGTTTCACTGCCCTAAAAATCTTCTTTTTAAAATTTAAAATTTTGTTTATCCCTCTCTGGTCCCTTGTCCCTGGAAACCACTGATCATTTGACTGTCTCCATATTTTGCCTTTTCCCAAATAGCTGGAACCATACAGTATGTGGCCTTTCAAATTTGCATCATTTGCAGAGTAATATGCATTCAAATTTCCTCCAGGTCTTTTCTGGATTGATAACTTAGTGACAAGTAATACTCCATTGTCTCAATGTATCATAGTTTATTTATCCATTCACCTACTGAAAACCCTTCACCTAGATGAAGGGCATCTTGGTTGCTTTATAAGTTTGGGCAATTATGAGTAAAACTGCTATAAATACCCATGTGCAGGTTTGGTGTGGGCACAATTTTCAGTTCATTTAGTTAATTGTCAGGAGTGAGTGATTACTAAATTGTATGGTAAGAGTATGTTTAGGTTTGTGTGTGGGGGTGGGGGTTGTTTTTGTTTTTGTTTTTTGAGACAGAGTCTCTCTCTGTTGCCCAGGTTGGAGTGCAGTGGCACCATCTCGACTCACTGCAACCTCCACCTCCTGGGTTCAAGTAATTCTTGTGCCTCAGCCTCCTGAGCATCTGGAACGACAGGCACCCGCCACCATGCCCAGCTAATTTTTAGTAGACGGGGTTTCGCTATGTTGGCCAGGCTGTTCTCGAACTCAAGTGGTCTGCCCACTTCAGCCTCCCAAAGTGCTGGCAACCGTCATGGTGAATCACCATGCCCAGACAAGAGTATGTTTAGTTTTATAAGAAATTGCCAAATTATCTTCCAAAGTGGATATACCATTGTGCATTCTCATCAGCATGAATGAGACTTCTTGTTGTTCCACATCTTCACCAGCTTTGAGTGCTGTCAGTGTTTTGGATTTGCCCATTCTAACAGGTTGTAGTGATACCTCATTGTTGTTTTAATTTGCAATTCCCTAATGAAATATGATGTTGAAAGGTCAGGTGTGGTGGCTTATACCTGTAATCCCAGCACTTTGGAAGACCAAGGAGGGAGGATAACTTGAGTTCAGAAATTGAAGACCAACCTGGGCAACAAAGCAAGACCTCATGTCTACAATTTTTTTTTTAATTATCTGGGTGTGGTGGTGCATACCTGTGGTCTTAGCTACCCGGGAGGCTGAGGCAGGAGAACTGCTTGAGCCAGGGAAGCTGAGGCTACAGTCAGCCATGATTATGCCACTGCACTCCAGCCTGGGTGAAAGCGCAAGACCCTGTCTCAGAAAAAAAAAAAAAAAAAGGAAGAGGAGGGGGAGGAGGAAGAAGACAAAGAGGGAGAAGAAGAAGCAGAAGAAGAAGGAGGAGGAGGAGGAGAAGGAGGAGGAGAAGGAGGAGGAGAAGGAGAAGGAGAAGAGGAAGAAATAATATGATGTTGAGTATCTCTCTGTATGCTACTTTGCCATGTATAATTCTTCAGTGAGGTACCTCTTCAGGTCTTTTACCCATTTGTCAATCATGTTGCTTGTTTTCTTATTATTGGGTTTTAAAAGTTCTTTGCATGTTTTGGATCACAGTAATTTATCAGAAATGTCTTTTGAAAATATTGTCTTCAGTTTGTGACTGGTATTCTTATTCTCTTGTCAGTGTCTTTTGCAGAGCAGAAGTTTTTAATTTTAATGAGGCCTAGCTTATCAATTATGTCTCTCCATGGATCATGCCTTTGGTGTTGTATTTTAAAAGTCATTGTAAGACCCAAGGTCATCTAGTGTTTCTCCTCTGTTATCTTCTAGGAGTTTTGTAGTTTTGCGTTTTACATTTAGGTTTATGATCTATTTGAGCTAATCTTTGTGAGAGGTATAAAGCCTATGTCTAGGTTCACATTTAGTACCATTTATTGAAAGACTATCTTTTTTCTGTAGTATTGCCTTTCTTCTTTTGTCAAAGATCAGTTGACTATATTTCAGCAGATCTCTTACTAGGCTATTCTGTTCTATTCTATATTTTTGTCTGTTCTCTTGCCAATACCATGCTGTCTTGACCACAGTAGCTTTATACTAAGTCTTGAAATATTAAATACCTGTATTAGACAAGAAAAAAATGTGAAATCAACGATCCAACTTTCCATTTTAAGCAACTAGAAAAGGAGCCAGACACAGTGGCTCATGTCTATAATTCCAGATTCGGGAAAAACTCTTATTTTAAATGGTGCTGAAACAACTGGAGATTCATAAAGAAAAAAAAAAAAAACTTTAAACCTTACCTTTGTCCATTCAGAAAAATTAATTCAAAACAGATATGATAGATATGTTAATGTACTTCACTATAATGACCTTTTTACTATATATATTTATCATATAACATCATGTTGTATACCTTAAAAATATACAATAAATTTATTAAAAATAAAAATAGTCTGGGCACAGTGACTCACACCTGTAATCCCAGCACTTTGGAAGGCCGAGGCAGGTGGATCATTTGAGGCTCAGAAGTTCAAGACCAGCCTGGCCAACATGGTGAAACCCCATCTCTACTAAAAATACAAAAATTAGCTGGGCAGTAGTAGCATGCGCCTGTAATCCCAGCTATTCAAGAGGCTGAGGCAGGAGAATCCCTTGAGCCTGGGAGGTGGAGGTTGTGGTGAGTGGAGATCAGGCCACTGCCCTCCAGCCTGGGTTGAGAGGTTGAGACCCTGTCTCAAAAAATAAATAAATAAAAATAAACAAAACCCAGTATAGATAGTAACCTAAACATAAAAACTAAAACTATACAGCTTCTATAAGAAAACCTAGAACTCCAAATTTTCAAACTTGGGGCAGGCAAAGATTTGTTAGAGAGCTCATGGAAAGAATTAATTATAAAAGAAAAAACTGATAGATTAGACTTCATAAAAAAAAACCTTCTGTTCATCAAAATATTTTTGAGAAAAAAAATGGACAAGCCGTAGAGTAAATATTTGCAAAATATGTAACTGACAAAGGGTTTGGATCCAGAATATACAAAAATAAGCTCTTACAACTTGATTTTTTTAAAAGACAACTCAGGCCAGGTGCAGTGGCTCACGCCCTATAATCCCAGCACCACTCTGGGAGGCTGAGGAGGGTGACACCTGAGGTCAGGAGTTCCAGACCAGCCTGACTAACAAGGGGAAACCCAGTCTCTACTAAAACTACAAAAATTATCCGGGTGTGGTGGCAGGCACCTGTAATCCCAGCTACTTGGAAGGCTGAGGCAGGAATCACTGGAACCCGGGAGGTGGAGGTTGCAGTAAGCCAAGATCGCACCATTGCACTCCAGCTTGGGTGACAGAAGAAGAAAGAAGAAAGAAGAAGAAGAAAGAAGAAGAAGAGGAGGAAGAGGAAGAGGAAGAGGAAGCAGAGGAAGAAGAGGAAGAAGAAGAAACAAGAGGAAGAAGAAGAAGAAGAGGAAGGAGAAGGAGAAGAAGAAGGAGAGGAAGAAGAAGAAGAATTAAAAAAATAAAAAGACAACTCAATTTTAAATTGGAGACTTGACCAAATGGTAAACAGAAGATATTCAAATGACCAAAATAAACCATATAAACAAGAACTCAGTTTTTAGAACACTAAAAGGATTGCCAACATCAGGTGTTACCAAGAATGTGGAGCAAGTAGAACTCTTATACATTGTTGTGAGAGTATAAAATGGTATAACCACTTTGGAAAAGTATTTCACTGTTTCTTAAAAAGTTAAATATCTACCCAATAACCCAATAATCCCATTTGTAGGTATTTTCAAGAGAGAAATTAAAACATACATCTACCAAAAGGCTGACACGAAAATGTTTGTACCAGCTTTACTGTTAATATCCCCAGACTGAAAATACTCAAGTGTCCCTCAACATGTGAATGGATAAACAGATCATTATGGTATGTTCATATACTAGAGCCTTACTTGGAACTACTTAGATACACATCAACCTAGAAAATCTCAAAAATATTAATGTTGAATGCAAGAAGCTAGACTCAAAAGAATACTTACTTTATGAACCTACTTATATGACATACCAGAATAGGGAAAGTTAATCTATATTGACAGAAATCAGAGCAATGCCTGTGTATGTGTGCAGTGGGGGTTGGAGGGTTTAAGGTTTACTTGGTAAACAGCACAAGGTAACTCTTAGGGTTAACAGATATATCTTCTGTCTTGATTAAGGTATTGGTAACTAGGGTTTATACATTTTCAAAATATATTTCTAAATATAATTTAAAATATATATTTCATTGTATATAAATTGTACCTCATTAAAACATTTGCTATGGTATTTTTATTTCTTAGATATGATAAAAGAAGTGATGGGCCAACAGTAACATTTACATTGTTATATTTACATTTTGTTTTATAAATGTCAATATATACAGTACTATGTGAATTGCAACCTTACAACTCTTTAAATACAGGATGAAAAATTTGTATATATATAATAAAAATGTTGAAATATCAACCTGAGAGGAGAAACACCGTTTTTCAACATTCTTCTAGATGTATGCAGGCAAAAAGATTTACAACCATTTATCACACACACTATTCTATAATCTTTTTCTTTTTAAATGTAACCATAGGCCGGGCGCGGTGGCTCAAGCCTGTAATCCCAGCACTTTGGGAGGCCGAGGCGGGTGGATCACGAGGTCAAGAGATCGAGACCATCCTGGTCAACATGGTGAAACCCCGTCTCTACTAAAAATACAAAAAATTAGCTGGGCATGGTGGTGCGTGCCTGTAATCCCAGCTACTCAGGAGGCTGAGGCAGGAGAATTGCCTGAACCCAGGAGGCGGAGGTTGTGGTGAGCCGAGATCGTGCCATTGCACTCCAGCCTGGGTAACATGAGTGAAACTCTGTCTCAAAAAAATAAAAATAAAAAAAAATAAAAAATAAATAAATAAATGTAACCATATTAATTTTGACTTGAAGAATCATGATGAATTCCATAAAGGAAGTTTCCCTAATCCATATTTGAAAGCTGGGAATACAATAGGCAAACATGGGGTAGGGATAAGGGTAGACTGTCAAGCAAATTCCAACTAAAAGTAGAAAATGTAGGTTTTATTTGAGGATTACCATATAAGTCTAAATATAGCTAACTTTTAGGGTCTCCAAAGCAATATGATAATACAAACTAATCTGTGGTCATATTGCAGATATGTTTTGAAAGATATGCTTTGAGCTTTGTAATTAATTCTAGGCAATAGGAAGGCATTGAAGGTTTTTTGAGTGGTTAAGTGCCATGCTGTGTTTAGGGTAAATCAGCAAAGTGGGGTGCTATAGTAGAAAGCGAACTGGAACTTGAGATCAAAAGACTTTGGTTGAATGCCTAGCTTTTGCACTTACTATTAACCTTACAAAATTTCTATAGCCTTCATTTTCTTCATTCACGTATTTTTAACTACATGATTAAAGTTTCATTAAGACAATCTCTAAAATCCTTTAAAATATTCTGTGATCATATGAGATGGAATTTGTAGCAATGAGATCAGCAAGAATGCTCCTGAAATAGAATTAGGGAGTGGTAACAAAAGTGAGAACCTAGTAAATAACAATGAAAATGGAAAGGAAGAGGTTGAATATGAGAGATGCTATAAAAATGAATAACTAATTGAATGCAAGAATAAGGGAGAACAAAGAGCTATAGATGCTTAGTAAGTTTTGAATCTGAGACAGCCTACTTCTGTGGGCATCCTAGTCTGGACTCTAGTGCTACTCGCACATTTAGTCTTGAAAGCTTTAGAAACAAGTACTCTGAAAATGACAACTCAATCTGGAGATTATATTTAGAAATATATACTAAAACTCTTACATTTTTAAAATTATTTGAGTTTGTCTAAACATGATTTTTTTTCTTTTTGTTTTTAATAGACAAGGTCTTGTTCTATCACCCAGGCTGGAGTGCAGTGGCATGATCACAGCTTGCTACGATCTTGAACTCCTGGACCCAAGCAATCCCAAAGTACTAGGATTCAGCCTCCCAAAAGTACTAGCCTCCCAAAGTACTAGGATTATAAGCATAAGTGACCACACCCAGGCTAAACATGTTTATTTTAAAAAAAAAATACCTTTGAAAACAGGAAGCTGACGATAAGCTGCAAGTTTTGGCTGAAATATATTTCCCATTAGAACTCGTTCCATAAAAAGTAAGTCCTGATGAAATCTGTCAGATTTTAATATTACATCTGAGAAGTCTTCCTCATCTTCATGGATTTTTGCCAGAATTACATTTTCTATGTCCATTAGAGAACTAGCTTCACTACCTAGAAAATACAAACATGATACAATGATAAAATATTCAAATAGATGATTCACACATTCTAAAGATTTTTAAAATGACATTTCATCTTTTCCTCAAGTTTTCAACAACTTTAATAGATATTTATTGAATATCTTATGTAGCAAGCACATGAAAGATGCACATAGCTCATTTTGGAATTCTTAACCATTGAAAACTATACTATTTTTCAGAAGATAGGCAATGATAACCTCCTGAGGTAATTTTTGTCTTTATTCTTTTAAATTCAAGTTGAAGTAAGATGATCAGTTTTCAGAAAAACGTCTGATTTGATGACTGCTATCAATCATCAAATGATGAAGCTGCTATAACAAATCGCAGTAGTTTAAAACAATGCAAAATTTACCTTACAGTTCAGAAGATTACTGGCATAACAGATGTCACTGAGCTTAAACCAAGAATTTGACAGGGCTTCGTTCCTTTCTGAAGGTTTTAAAGGAGCATTTGTTTCCTTGATATTTTCAGTTTCTGGGAGCCACCACAACTTTTCCTTCATCTTCAAAGACAGAACATTGATTGCACTCTCACTGACCTTCTTCTGTAGTCACATCTCTCTCCCACACCACAGCTGGGAAAGGTCTTTTACTTTTTAGTATCCCATGTGATTAGACTGGGCCCAATGTTATTATCCAGATCCCTATTGTAATCACACCTGGAATATTCCTTTTGGATTGTTAGGTAATATATTTGCAGGTTCCAGGGATGTGCACAAGTTTGGGGACTAATGTTCTGCCTACCATACTACCTAGTAAATTCTGATTTAAAAAATGGAATGAAGGAAACTCTTGCTTCTTTATCTTTATAGAGGGAGGGAAAATACTTTTCCCTATTCCTCCTGCTAAATTCAACTAAAAACACTGGAAATTTTAGAAAATAACAAACATAAGCAGTCTTTGAAAGGTGAAGAAAAGGAGTGGGTATTATTTTTGCCTCATATATTCCACATACGGAGGTGAAGAAGTCAGCCACCTAGGAGTACTGATGATGAAACAGGCAAGAAAAAAAAAATCCCCAAAAGAAGCCTCCTCTCTTTAGCCAAAGGACCAGGAAAAGCATAGCCTTGAAAGAAAGCAGGCTTTTAGATGGCAGCCATTCTACTCCAGCCAAGCACGGAAAAACTGTAGCCCCATCCATGTGACAAAGGCCAAGTGGGAGCCTATTCTTCCACCTTCACCAGGTTGGAACAAGGCATCCCAAGTCCCTGACCTTTCACTGTGTATGGTGTCAGAGAAGGTCCAGCAGGCGGGCAAGACTTTCATCCCCTCCAAACATAATGATAGTGATCCCCTTCCCACAGTGTCAATGGAGACCAGCTGCGGAACCTGGAATTCCAACCTATCCAGTAGTAACAGAATATATTTCCCTCTGCCTGTTGGAGTAGTCAGAGTTGGACTGGTGAAGAGTCAAAACTTTCATTACTGCCCAGCAATAAAGAGAACAACCTCCACTCTGTAGTGACAGTGCACGCTGCACATGTAGCACTAATGAAGCATTCATATAATCTCCCAGCCATGGTGTTGTCAATGGAAACCGGAGCTCCTGTCACCGCCCCGTAGTAATAAAGACACCACTTCCCCTGAGGTCATTGGAGGTCAAGTGGTGAATACGGACTTCTACCCCACACATGGCAATAATCAGGCAGTGACTTCCACTTTCCCCTGCCAGAACAGTGTCAAACAAAGTCTGCTAAAATGGAAGCTTACATCCAGACTCTTACAATGCCCAAAATGTCCAGGTTTCAATTGAAAGTTACTCATCATACCAAGAACCAAGAAAATCTTAACTTGGATGGAAAAAAATCCCTATACACCAACATAAATGTTCGAATTATCTGACAAAGAGCTTTTTTTGTTGTTTTTTGGGTTTGCTTTGAAACGGAGTTTTGCTTTTATTGCCCAGCTGAAGTGCAACGGCACAATCTCGGCTCACCGCAACCTCCACCTCCTGGGTTCAAGTGACTCTCCTGCCTCAGCCTCCTGAGTAGCTGGAATTACAGGCATGTACTACCACACCTGGATAATTCTCTATTTTTAGTAGAGACGGGGTTTCTCCATGTTTGTCAGGCTGGTCTCAAACTTCCAACCTCAGGTGATTCGCTCGCTTCGGCCTCCCAAAGTGCTAGGATTACAGGCGTGAGCCACTGCGCCCAGCCCAAAGAGTTTAAAGCAAACATTATAAAAATCCTTCAACAGGTATTTATGAAGACACTTGAAACAAATGAAAAAAACAGAAAGTATCGTCAAAGGAATAGAAACTCTTAGCAAATGAATAGAAAGTCTCAGCAAATGAAAAGAAGAACCAAGTGGAAATATTAGGAGTGAAAAACATAACTAAAATTTAAGACTGAATGGATGGGCTCACCAGCAGAATGGAAGAAAAATAAATCAGTAAACTGGAAAAAAGAAAAATGAAAATAACCCAATCTTTAAAACAGAGAGAAAAGTCTGAAAAAAAAGAAGAGTCTCAAGAACCTCTGCAACTATAGCAACATATGTACCATTCATATCATTATCAACTGAAGATGGGAGAAACCAGGTGGGCCTGAAAAAGTACTTAAAGAAACAATAGCTGAAAGCTCCCAAAATTTGGCAAAGGACAACAACAAACATATCAAGAAACTTAATAAATCACAATGAAGAGAAATTCAAAGAAATGCACACCAAGACACATCATATTAAAATTTCTAAGAACAGAAGGCCAAAAAAAAAAAAAAATCTAGAAAGCAGCAAGAGAGAAATGACACCTTGTCTTTAGTGGGAAAATAATTTGAATAGCAGCAGATTTCTCATTAGAAACCCTGGAGGCCAGAGGAAAGTGGCACACATTCTCTGGGCTCTAAGTGGAAAGAATGGTCAACCCAAAATTCTATACCCAGTGTATTTTCCTATAAGAATTATCCTGTAGGAATAAAGAGGAAATTAAGATATTGTATTCTCAGATAAAGGAATACTAAGAATTTGTCTAAAAAAAAAAAAAAAAAATCTTCCCTAAAGAATGGCTAAAGGCAGTTCTCTAAACAGGAAAAAATGAGAAAGGAATTTTAGAACATCTGAAAGGAAAAAAGAACAATGGAAAGAGTGAAAATATGGATAAATAGAATATACTTTTTTTCTTCTTTTGAGTTTTCTTAATTATGTTTGACAGTTGAAGCAAAAATTATTACATCATCTAATATAGTTTTAAATGTCTAAATACTAAATGTTTATATATCTAAATCTTTCTAAATACTCAGAAGAAATATTTAATGCAAATATAAATGGGGCGGAATCTAAAGGGAGGTAAGGTTTCTACACTTTGCTTGAACTGGTAAAATGTCAACATCTATGGACCATTATGTATGCATAATGGAATATGTAAAGTAAACAATAAAAAAAAGCTGCACATAAATAAACTCAAAGTATTACAGGTAAATTAAAATGTTTGAAGAAGCAGCAAGAAAGCAGGAAGAAGATAAGAGAGAAACAAAGACAGAATGAACAGAAAACAACGGCAGACTTAAAGGCTAACATGCCAATAAAAAATTAAATACAAATGGTCTACATATGCCAATTTAGAGCCAAAGACTAGCAAAAAAGAAACTGAATTTAAAAACATGACTCAAACATAAGATGTCTACAATAAATTTGCTTCAAATATACAATATAGATAGGTTGAAAGTAAACAAAAAAAAGATACAGTAGGCAAACATTAACCAAAAGAAAGCAGGAGGGGCTATAGCAATATCATATAAAGTGGACTTCAGAGCAAAGAAAATTACCAGGGACAAACAGCAACATTATGTTATGATTGCACCAAGAAGACATAGCAATAATTAATGTTTATGCAAAACAATGAGGCTATAAAATATGTAAAGTAGAAATTATTAGAACTGAAAAGAGAGATAATGGTTAAATAAAATGTTGATAGAAGAAAGAGATAGAAAATCAGCAAGGGTATATATGAATTCAATAACATCATCAACTAAAAGGATGTAACTAACATTTATATAATATTCCACCTAATAAGAGCAGAATACACATCCTAGGCCAAATAACAAATCTTAAAAAATTTAAAAGACGAGAAATCATAGCATGTTAAAAGAAGAGAAATTATAGTGTGTTTTACAGTCACAGTGGAATCAAACTAGAAATCAGTAATAGAAAGATAACAGGAAGATCTCCAAACACTTGGAATCTTAGTAGAAAGAGCCAGTCTGAAAAGGCTACATGTTGTAGGACTCCAATTATATGACAATTTGGAAAAGACAAAATTATAAAGACAATAAAAATTAAAATATCATTGACTATCAAAGGAGAATGATATTTTGCAGGAGAAAGGAGAAATGATGAATAGGTGGGACACAGGATATTTAGAAACTATTAATTTTTTGCTTTATAAAACTGTAATGGTAGAAACATGCTGTTATGCATTTGTTAAAATACAAAGAACTATACAACACAAAGAATGGAACTTACTGTAAGCTATGGATTTTAATTAATAATAATGTATCAATATTTGTTTACCAATAATAACAAATATACCACATTAATGCAAAATATTAATTTCTGTACACAGGGGCCACTGTGTACAGAAAGTAGAGAGATGAAATGATTTTATGAATCTCTCAATATTATATGCTCAATTTTTCTGTAAATCTAAAACTATACTAGAAAATTCTATTAACCAATTTTCTATTGATTAATAGAAAGCACTATTTCAGAAGAAAAAAATCATTTTTCTCATCAATTAAGGTATGGTCTTACATTGAAAGGTAAATATTATTGGACTTTTTTCCCCTTTGAGTACGACAAACAGTAGGTTAAATGCAACTTGTATAATACTCTTAAATCAAATATGGAGCATATTTAACTATTTTTCTTTGTGTTTCTATTATAAAAATCTCAGAGTCAAAAGGATCTTAGAAGTGACTAGTCTTAGTTTCATCTGAATTTCCTTTACATTTTCAATAAATCTGATTAATCAGCTTTGTTCCTATATTTTCCTATTTTTTAACTTTCGTTTCCTTGTTCCAGTTTCCCCTATGCCCTTGACTGGCTATAATACTAAAATAAAATATATCTTTATTTTCTATTGTAGTTATTGAATATGCTTTTATTATCCCTTTTGATTTTTAAAAGCACACCCAAACACACATCAAATACTCTGAAAGATTCACAAACTGAGATTTATTTCTTGTGGGGGACTTTCCACTTGCACATTTTTGTAAGCCAGTGGCCTTAATGGTGTAGAAGAGGCAGATCTAATACAAAGTCCCAATGTAATTTTCAGTCTAAGATTGGCTTCTTCTGAGAAGTTTTTGATAGCGCCTAAAACCAAACCTATTGTATAGACATTCATATTTAACAAAAACAATGTTTCTTTAGTGAAAACTAATACTAAATAACTTATTTTTCCCCTTCATTGGTCTCTGGGAAAGTTAACTATTCTTCATTATAAACAACTTTCAGTAAAACATAGTCTACATGACTGTAAGCACAGTTAAAGAACCAAGGAATATAGGCCACTTATTGAAAGTTAAGGTTCAAAGACACTAGTAAACGAGATTTTAAAAAAGGAACAAGTTGAAAGATCTCATGGATCTACAGTCTCCTAAGGACATGTAGTCAATTATAAATAAGATAATTGTTTTCTGGAAATTATTACTTCTCTTTAAACTTGTTATTTCAAAATACTTATACTTACTGATTTACTGAACTTGAAAATATTCCATTTGTCTTTGGGTCAAAATTAGTGAAAGTAGAAACATTCCCATTTAACTGTAAAAATTTGCCAAAATGTTAAAAAATGTATCAGGTTTAAGTTATTCTAAAAAGAGGACCATCCCCTAAATGCAGTAATATAATTTTATAAGAAAAAGATACAACATTTCAAAATAGGAAAAGTGAAAGTAGATAACCATAAACTATTCAGAAATGGAATTTAACAAACTTCTTATAACTGGACTTGTAAAAATTCTTCCACATTGCAAAGTAATTTGGAAAGTTACAACTTTGTATTGATTTTAATTATAACATCTTTTCTTAAAAATTAAAATACTAAAAGCTAACGTTGTAATGTAGGGTTTCTCAACCGTGGCAGTACAGGTACTGATATTTTGGGTTGAAAATTCTTTGTTATAGGAACTGTCCTGTGTACTAAAAGATTTTTTGCAGTGTCCCTAGCAGATGCACTCATAGTCATGAAAAACAAGAATATCTCCAGATATCCAAATGCCCCAGGGAAAGTAAAATAGTCCCAAATTAAGAGCCACTGCTGTTAATGTATAAATCATTTTTAAGTTGTCATAGAGCTAGTATACATTCTTTTTCTCCTAAGTAATCTAATTGAAAGAAAGGAAGATAGAAAATGATGGAACTCACATGTATAAAAGAGAGCTTAAGAACAAGTAAAAGTGCACAAGAGAAAGAGAGAAGCTAAAAATTCTTGACAGATATCCAAGAAAAACATAAATTTTTCAGTCAAGTCCAAGACCATGTGATATAGAGTAACAGTGCTATTTCTGAGTAAAAGCTGTACTTTTCATGGTCCATCAGAAAGAAAATTTTTTGTAACTGCCAAAAAAGAATTTATTAAAAATCCCATGTTAAAGTCATTCAAAAAAACTAAAATAAATGAGATCTTACTTTTTTCTGTAGTGCTCCCTGCCAATCCTTGCTCCCGATCTTTAGGAAGTACATTTGCTTTACTACTTGACTCAGGTGAAGATTGCTTTACTGATAAAGCTAAAAGTTCCATAGCATTGTAAGAATCATACAAATCCCAGGCAGTGGACATTATGCCTAAATAAAGAGACAGAAAGGTAAAAATTGTTTTAAACCAAATTCCAACATTTTAGCTTTATACATAACTAGTCACAGAAAAATCTAAGATAAGACTATCTACTGTTGCCTGACGCAGTTGCCCATGCCAGCTACTTGGTCCACCTGAGGCAGGAGGATCACTTGAGGCCGGGAGTTGGAGGCAGTAGTGTATTATGAGCATACCTGAAAACTGTCACTGCATTCTAGCCTAGACAACATGGTAATTGCTTGTCTTTAAAGAAATTTAAAAATTTAAAAAGAATCTATTATTTATTTATTAATACTACTGTTTTACAGTATAACAGAAAGTAGATAGAAATGGCAAAGAAATACATCATGAGGACACCTCAAGAAAGCCTTAGTCGTCACACTATCAGTATCTACAAACACTTCAGTGCTTTATGGCTAACTCCAAATTATCTTCACAATCCTTTCTGACCATCACACCTCCCTCCCCTCTACCCCACACCTGTGCTGCATAATCTCATCAGTCTGTCTTTGTAGGGCTGCCTTGGTGATATGCATCTGGACAACTATGTTATAACAAGATTTTTATGTTCCTTGACTTATGATTAATACATAATATGTCATTGTCAACAGATATTTGCCAGCATCGGATACCATTTTTATCAAGTAAAATTCCCTATATACCTATTATGTGAAAAGATTGTACCTGCTGGGAAAATTGATACTCTGATCTCAAGAAGCTTGTAGAGTAGTATGGTTATTAGCTTCTCTTTTAAAATTACAGTTTAGGTTAAATTTACTCAAATCATCAAAAATATAACAATGGTTTGCAAACAAATATTGGCAATGTTATTTATCTTTAAATAATAACTTAAAAACTCCAAGTCTCTTTAACTGCTGATTTATGTTTATGCAGCAATTATTTTATCAGTGATCATGTAACAATATATTCAAATATGCTAAATTTACCAATTTTTCAGTTAAAGGATGATGATTTAATAAATAATTTTTTCCTTAAAAATCAAAACAGAATATAGATCTAGTAAATACAGCTACTTAATTGTTACAGCTATTATTTTCCTAATACAAAATGGAGGAGCTCTAGTAATGCAATGTTTTCAATGGGTAAGAATAGATTTTTTTTGTTTCTGTTTCTGTTTTTTTTTGAGATGGAGTCTTGCTCTGCTGTCCAGGCTGGAGTGCAATCTTGGCTTACTGCAATCTCCGCCTCCAGGGTTCAAGCGATTCTCCTGCCTCAGCCTCCCGAGTAGCTGGGACTACAGGCATGTGCCACCGCTAGTGGCTAACTTTTGTATTTTTAGTAGAGACAGGGTTTCATATTGGTCAGGCTAGTCTTGAACTCCTGACCTCATGATCCACCCGCCTTGGCCTACCAAAATGCTGGGATTACAGGGGTGAGCCACCATGCCCAGCCCTGTTTTGTTTTTTTAAGATGGAGTTTGGCCCTGTCGCCCAGGCTGGAGTGCAGTAGTGTGATCTCAGCTCACTGCAGCCTATGCCTCCTGAGTTCAAGTGATTCTCCTGCCTCAGCCTCCCCAAGTACCTGGGATTACAGACACCCACACCACACCAGGCTAATTTTTGTATTTTAAGTAGAGATGGGGTTTCAACATGTTGGCCAGGCTGGTCTTGATCTCCTGACCTTAAGTGATCCATCTGCCGTGGCCTCCCAAAGTGCTGAGATTACAGGTGTGAGCCACCATGCCCAGCCTCAATGGGTAAGAATGTTAACTCAAATTTCTTAATGATATTTCTATCTTAATGAACTTATTTTTAAGGCCATCTAACAAAGTCATGCACAGAACACCTAGTGTATTTTGCTCAATTGAAAAAGTACATTTTCCATGTTTATGAAGAGAACTTGGAAATTACATTTTGAATACTGAATTACTCAACTTTCTTTTTCTTTCCTTTAACTGAAAGTTTTGTAAGTTTAGCATATAGGAATATACTATTACATGGTCACTAATAATTGTTACATAAATAAATATGTCTATTATAAAGAAGCAATATAATATGTTTGGATAATTAAAAGTTGCTTCTTATTTGCAGATAACAAATTACTGCTAATTTTAGTTTGGGTACTATAGTTACATTTGTTCATCTGAACAAGTTTAATTAAGAAACAAAATCTTGAACCTGTCAAACTGTATGCATCAACATGTGCAATTTTGTATATTAATTATAACTCAATAAAGCTGTTTAAAAAAATCTCAAAATTCATGCCCTAATGTTATGTAAAAGATGGGTAACAATGAATGACTGTGACTTCCCAATTTTATAATTATGTGATATCAAAGAAAGCTTATTTTAACTGGTATCAGAAAAAAAGCATTCCAAACTGTGTCTTTTTTTTTTTTTTTTTTTTTAGCATTTCTCAGTCTAATGCACACTTAAATAGTTGTTAAAAAGCAAAAAAATGTAAGCGCTGACAGATGGAGATTGGCTAGTTAAGAGGTAATGTGGAGGAGATATGGGCAGTTCACAATTAGCATCTGCTGTAAAAGAAAAGAAGATTTAAAAGAGCAAGGTAATAATCAACCCAAAAGTCAGGAGAGTGGATACTTCTGTTAGAAGTGGCTAGAAGAAAGGGGGTTGTGATAGGAGAGTGTCCAGGGGCTTCGAATCAATTGGGGATGTTCTATTTCTTATCCTGGCTGGTAAGTACATGGTATTGATTTTTCTTTACACTATACATATATGTGTTATACACTCTTCTGTTTGTAGTATATATTTCATAATAAAGCTTTTAAATAATTAAAGACAGCTTACACTAAAGAATTTAGATGCATATTATGTAAATATTAAGATTTTCTGGATGCCGGGCATGGTGGCTCATACCCGTAATCCCAGCACTTTGGGAGGCCAAGGTGGGTGGATCGCTTGAGGTCAGGAGTTTGTTTGAGACCAGCCATGCCAACATGGTGAAACCCCATCTCTATTAAAAATACAAAAATTAGCCCGGCGTGGTGACACGTGCCTGTAATCCCAGCTACTCGGGAGGCTGAGGCATGAGCATCACTTGAACCTGGGAGGCAGAGATTGCAGTGAGCAGAGATTATGCCATTGCGCTTCAGCCTGGGTGTCAGAGTGAGACTCTGTCTCAAGAAAAACAACAAAAAAAACATTTTATGGATCAATAAAAGTGTACATCTTTCCTGCCTGATTTTGGATAAAACTGAAAAAGACGCAAGAATCAGAGAAATGGAGATCCAAATATTACCTTTATTATTGATAAGCGTAATTGGAAAATGTAGCCTTAACGCTGCAACTAAACAGACATAATTCTTCCTTCCAGAATATAGGAAGGAATTACCAACCAGTAATTGGCACAGCTAGACAAGCACAGTCCTCCTCCATAGGGGTAAGAACAGCCCATATTGCATGCTTTCTGCCAGTAAACAGACTTCGCAAAAAGTGACTCAGCCAGAAGTGACTGAACTTCATTCCTTCTCCTAAATTCTTTTATCAAATTAGTCACTTCTCTTTTCCTGGGAATGACTAAATAATGTATAAAAAGAGGCCAAAAGTGTTAATTTTGCAGAAGTTCTTTCTGTAAACGTTCACAAAAAGGAAGGAATAAGTTTTCCCTAACAGTATAACATATAGTAATTTATGATAAAAGTGGCATTTCAAATTATTGACCTTCAGCTTATTTATAGAGGCCTATTGAAAAGGAAAGCAGGAACCGCATTAAGAATGGTAAAGGTGGCAGGATGTGGTGCCTCTTGCCTCATCCCAGCACTTTAGGAGGTTGAAGCCAGTGGTTCACTTGAGGTCAGGAGTTTCAGACCAGCCTGGCCAAGATGGTAAAACTCCATTTCTACTAAAAATACAAAAACTAGCCAGGCGTGATGGTGGGAGCTTGTAATCCCAGCTACTCAAGAGGCTGTGGCAGGAGAATCGCTTGAACCCAGGTGGCGATGGTTGCAGTGAGCTAAGATTGTGCCACAGCACTCCAGCCTGGGCAACAGAGTGAGTCTCAAAAAAAACGAACAAAAAGGTAAAGGCAAGCTAGATACAGAAAAGAATTCAGGCCTATGATATGTCTAAGTATTCTGTCTTCAGGTTAAAAAGATTGTATAATGTCAGCAAGCAACTAGGTTATGACAGTGATCAATGTGCCAGTCTCAAGTCACATTGTTTTAATGTAAACTGGTTGTCCTTTGTGTTTGGTGAACAGCTGAAATCCTAGGCTGTTCAGTCATTTTCCTTCTGGGAACTACTACCACCTCACTCCTATGTCAGATACCTTGTTCAATGTATTTTATTGTCTTCCTCTTTTTTTGTTTCACAACTGGTTTTGGTTGAGCACATCCTTAACTTCTTGAAAAAATATACAGGAGAGGTAAATTATTTTGATACTTTACATGTATGAAAATGTCTTTATTCTACCCTCATACTTGATATTCACTTGGGTGTAGTATCTAGACTGGAAATTACTTACCTTCTAAATTTCAAAGGCAGTTGTATTAGTCCATTGTCATGCTGCTATGAAGGCATACCCAAGACTGGGTAATTTATAAAGAATGTTAATTGACTCACAGTTACACATTGCAAGGAAGGCCTCAGGAAACTTAGAATCATGGCGGAAGACGAAAAAGGCATATCTTACATGGCGGCAGGTGAGAGAAGTGAATCACAAGCGAAGGGGGAAGCCCCTTATAAAGCCATCAGCTCTCATGAGTACTCACTCACTATCAAGAACAACATGAGGGTAACACCCCCATGATTCGATTATCTCCACCTCTTCCCTCTTACAACATGTAGGAATTATGGGGATTACAATTCAAGATGAGATTTGGGTGGGAACACAGCCAAGGCATATTAGCAGTGTTCCATTACGTTCTTGTTTCCAGCCAGTCTGATGTCTTGTTCTCTACACTGACCTATTTATATTTCTCTCTGGTAGCTTGTTGACATTTTCTGTCCATCACATTTTAAAATTTCATTTATTAGTAATATGCTGGCACTTGTTGTTCCCCTTCAATCACCAACTTTTGACTTTCAAGTGTGAGAGGTTTTACTGAATGATGTCTTCCCCTCCATTTTCTGTTTTAAAACCATTATTGACTATTGAACTTCCTGGACTGGTCCTCTAATTTTACTCTTTCTCTTGAATTTTTCATCTGTTTGTTTTTCTTTTCTATTTCTTGGAGATTTTTTTTTTTATCTTCCAAACATTTTATTAAGCTAACAAGATCCTTTTATTCTTTGAATGTTCTTTCTAAAGAATATTCTGTTCTTGTTCCATGAATGCAACAGATTCTGACAGCATTTGGTCAGTTTTGGGGGCATTTCTGTGGGATATGTTGTCAGAACTACCTACTCTGCCATTTTTGCTGCATTATCCTGGAACTATTTTTTTTTAGTTAATGCTCTTGAGGTAGCTAAGTAGACCTTAAGGTCACCTACAAATAATGACAATTTGTTTTTGTCTCTTTATAAATATTAATATCCTAAATCTGTTGCTGTCTTACTGCAATAGTTGGAACCATCAAAGTTGAAGTTACTGTAATAAGTGACACTATTTCTGGTTCTTATATTTAATGGATCACAGCAATTATCTCTAGTAGTTCACCTTTAAGCAGAAATTTTGCTTTTTATTTTAGATATTTTATCAAGAAGAACCATACCATTCCTGTACAGATAATTTCATCAGGAATGAATGCTGAATTGTATCAACTGCTCTTTTTGGCATTTACCATTCATGTTTTACATTAAACCTATAATATGATTTTGTGATGATGAATCATAAATGTTTCCTGATATTTAATAATCTTAAAAAAAAAGAAAATGATATAATAAAAAAAAAAATAATAATAATAATCTTTATACTCCTAGAATAAGTTGGTGTTACTACAGGGATTCCTAATGCCTTGAGGTTTCAAATTTAGTACTACTATATTTTTAATTTTTCCACATATATATTAGTCTGTATTTTCTTTGTCACGTTTTGTTTAACCTTGTTTTAAAAATTAGTAAATATTCTCATATTTTATATAATTTGGAGCAATTTAAATAATATGATGTGATAGTTAACTTTATGTGTCAACCTGACTGGGCAGAAGATGCCTAGCTAGCTGATTAAACATTGTATCTGGATGTCTCCTGACCTCAGGTGATCCACCCAACAACAACAACAAAAAAATAAAGATAAAAATAAAAAAATACTGCATCTGGGTATATCTGTGAGGGTGTATCCACAAGAGATTAGCATTTGAATTGGTGGACTGAGTAAAGCAGATGGCTCTCCCCAGTGTGGTGGCCATCATCCAATACATTGAGGGCTGAATAGAACTAAAAGGTGGAGGAAGGTTGAATTCATTCTCTGCCTGATTACTTCAGTAGAGGTATCAATCCCCTGCCCTCATTGCTCCTGGTTCTCAGGTCTTCAGAGGTAGACAAGAATTTATACCACTGGCTCTTCAACTCTCAGGGCTTCAAACTACCCCATCAGCTTTCCTATATCTCCAGTTTGCACATGACAGATCATGGTACTTCTCAGCCTCCATAATTACATAGGCCAATGCCCTGTAATGAATCTCTTTATATATAAATCCTAGATGTAAAATATAAATCGGCTGGGAGTGGTGGCTCACGCCTATAATCCCAGCACTTTGGGAGGCCAAGGTGGGCAGATCACAAGGTCAGGAGATTGAGATCATCCTGGCCAACATGGTGATACACCGTCTCTACTAAAAATACAAAAATTTAGCTGGGCGTGGTAGTGGTGCCTGTAGTCCCAGCTACTCTGGAAACTGAGGCATGAGGATCACTTGAACCCAGGAGGCGGAGGTTGCAGTGAGCTGAGATCGTGCCACTGCACTCCAGCCTGGCGACAGAGCGAGGCTCCATCTCAATAAATAAATCGTAGATATGAATACATATATACATATGTATATACACATATACATATATATACACATATATATACATATATATATATCCTATTGGTTCTGTTTTTCTGAAGAACCCTAATACACATGAATATTATAAAGTATTCTCATATTTACAGAATAAACCTCTAAAGTAATTTGACCTTTATTTAGGCCATTTTAAAGGGGTATATTTTGGTAAAATTTTCCCATTTGTCTGAGTATGTATAATTTTATTATTTCTTGGGAAGTTTTCATAATTTTGAGTTCCACAAAGAATCATTCTTTTCTTTATTTTCAAATATTTTAGCATAAAGTTATATACAGTAATCCATTTAAAATAATTAAACCCCTTACTTTTGAAAAAATATGAATAGATTTCCTAAAATGAATTAGAAACCTAAAGTTACATACAGTAATCCATTTAAAAATATTTAAATCCTTTACTATGTATTTGGAAAAAATATGAATAAGTTTCCTAATATGAATTGGTTAAGGACTAGAAAAAGTTACTAAATACCATCTAAGTATTCACTTTTCTGGGTCCATCCAAGTTCCCACCAATTAAGAAACTTGTCAGAAATAAAATAGTGATCAAAATTGTCTTTATTACTGGTAATGTTTAGGTTGGCTGATATAGTTTAGAAATGCAGCAACAATGAGCTTGATAACCACAGGCCTGACAATGCTGAGTCCTTCCCGTATAAAATTTTCAGCATGGAGAACGCAATCAGAATTTGTACTCCTTTCTGCCAGCAGGCTACCAGGAGAGAGAAAGCAGGGGAATAACCAAATAACCATACAACCCCATGTATGGGCATTTACCAGTTAAGTGAATTACACTGCCATGAGTGAGAGCGTAGAAGGAGATAGAGGCAAAAATATCCATTCATGTTCTTCCACATAAAAGAAAACCTTAGGAGTAGGGAATAAATGCTCCCACCAATAAGATGTATTTATGTTCTTATACTAAAAGTAACGGTTAACTTTTTTGCTAGGAGTTTATTTTAATCTTTTTTTAAAAGTAGTTTACAGTTTTGCTGCATAATAATGGCAATTAAGAATATAACCAGCGGGCTTGGTGGCTCATGCCTGTAATCCCAGCACTTTGGGAGGCCCAGGCGGGCAGATCACCTGAGTTCAGGAGTTCAAGACCATCCTGGCCAACATGGTGAAACCCTGTCTCTACAAAAATAAAAAATAAAAAAAAATATCTGGGCATGATGATGGGTGCCTGTAATCCCAACTGCTTGGGAGGCTGAGGCAGGAGAATCACTTGAACCTGGGAGGCGGAGGTGCAGTGAGTCAAGATGGTGCCATTGCACTCCACTCTGTCTCAAAAAAAAAAAAAAAAAAATTAAACTTACTTCTAATCACTTTTTTGGCTACACCCCACAGATTTTGGCTATGCAATGTGCTCAAGGTTGTTAATTTGTACACATTGAGATGTGGGAAGTATAGCAGTTAAATGCACAGGCTCTAGAACCAGAACAGTTAGCAAACTTCTCTTTGCCTGTTTCCTCATCTATAAAATGGGGAAGCATAATAGTATCTACCTCATAGGGTTGCTGTAAAAATTAAACCAGTCAATACATGTGAAGGACCTAGAATAGTGTCTGACCCATTTAAAATGTTAATAGTTATGGCTGATATTGTTTGTAACATAGTAAATAATCAGTTTTTATAAATATTTAAAGAGTAAAAAGTTCTATGGCATAGTATTCATAAAAACCAAGATGCATAATTATTATTCAAATCTATGTATTTATTACTTAACTTGTCAAATTCTGCAAGCTATAGATGACAGTGTCCAACTACTGTTGTGATTTAGCCAAATTATTTTTTATTTTTGCTTTATATATTTCAATATTCATTTGTTGATTTACAGACGCAAAGAATGTACATTAGAACATTACAGTTTATCAAGCAGAATAAAGCAAATTACCTTTATCTTCCATTATGATTTTATCACATTGAACCTCTTTATTCTTTGGTGCTCCATTGAAAGTCTGCATCATCCTTTCAACATACAAGTCATTGCCTAATCTATTTCTACAAAGGACTTCATAATTCTTGTTTCTCTGGCTGTAAAAAATAAAGGGTATCCAACTCATTAATAAGAATCATCACCACACATATTATGTCTTTATGTCATTCTTTTCCTTAAAATTACTTTCATTAATGTGGCTTGCACTAAAGAGTGAAGTGAGAATTCAAAAACAGCCTTAGGAAAAGATTGCATTAAATGACCACCAGAGGACTCTTTAATATTGTGTCTAACTCCCAAAATCCCTACTACTTTCAGTACCTATCAATAACATGCTAGTACTAACTCCATGTCGGTTTTTGTTCTGAATATTTTTAAATTTTCCATTACTTCTTTGATGATTCATGAGGAATTCAGAAATGTGCTTTTGAACTTCCAAATTTATATGTAATTGTGTATGCTTTAGTTAAGATTTATGTTATTAATTTTTAACTTCATTGCATCGTGGCCAGAAAATTTCATTTGTGTAAATCTACTTTGAAAGTTTTGAGACCTTGCTTCATAGCCTTATGAATAATTTTTCATAAATGCTGCATGTGTGCAGAAGGAGAATGTGTTATTTAATTGTTGAGTACAGAAGTCTGTATCTGACCATTACATTTTTGTTCAAATTTTCCATATCCATACTAATTTGTTCTCTGGTTGACCTAACAATAATTAAGAGAGGTATGTTTAAATCTCCTACTTTAGTAGAATATACATGAAGTTTCCAATTTTTGCTTCATATGTTTTCAGGTTATTTTATCTATTTATTTAAGACAGAGTCTTGCTCTGTCACCAAGGCTGGAGTGCAGTGGGACAATCTCAGCTCACTGCAACCTCCAACTCTCAGGTTCAAGCGATTCTCTGGCCTCAGCCTACCAAGTAGCTAGTACTACAGGCATGCGCCACCACGCCCAGCTAATTTTTGTATTTTTAGTAGAGACAAGGTTTTACCATGTTGACCAGGCTGGTCATGAACTCCTGACCTCAGGTGACCTGTCCACCTCGGCCTCCCAAAGTGCTGGGATTACAGGCGTGAGCCACCCACTGTGCCTGGCCCAGGTTATTTTATTAGGAATATTCAAATTCAGGATTACTATACCTTCCTATTGTTATGAAGTATAATTTATCCCTAATAATGCTGTCAGTTTAATTGTTCCTCTGTAGGTGGCATGTTTTTAAAAAATATTTTTCTATTTTTGTTTTTTAATGAACTAACTTTTAGATTCCAATCCTCTTATTTATGGATTGATTTATTTATAAATAATAATAAGAGATGTGGTCTCACTTTGTTGCCCAGGTTGAATTTGGACTCCTAGGTTTAAGCTATCCTCCTGCTTCACCTTCCCAAGTAGCCAGGACTACAGGCATGTGCTATCGTGCCTGGCTTCCTTCTATTTTTTAAATCTTCTCTTTATATGTGGTATTCTGGAATGCCAGTACAATGCACTGAGTGTTGGGTACCAGTCCCAACCCCATATGTGGGTGCCCTTAGTCCGGACGTAAATAAAGACAGGGACACAAGAGTAGAATTTACAACATGTGTCCAGGGGACCAATGCAAGCGTGGGAACTGTGTTGGCCCCGCGCTCTGGGCTCCAAACACTTTTATTATGTGCATAAATATCATTGATCTTATGGGCATGGAAGGGGAGGGTAAAGGAGTAGGTAAGATAGCCAGGTGGAGAGCACTTGAGATACTTCTAAGACATGCTAAACTAGTGCTCTGAGCATTTAACAGCACTTGTGATCCTTCTAAGACATGCTAAACTAGTACTTATCAGGGTTGTTATCAGGGTTCAGCTGTATCAGAAGTATAGGAGCCACTGGGTCTGACCACACCCAATGCATCCAGGGGCTTTTATCTCCCGAGCACTGTGGACATAGAGCAATTAAAATCACTCCATATTCCAAGAACCTAGGCAGAGCCTGAGGCGTTCCGTGATCTCTGCCCTGCAAGGCTTTTCTCCTCCTTGCCAGCTACCATCTGCAAATACCCTCCTGGACATTGTGAGCGGATGTCGCCCCCTTCTTAGAGATCTTTGCATAAGACCTCTTTATGAGGCCCTCATGTAGTCTCCATGATGAGAAGGCATTCGTGGGACCAGAGCAGTATTCCCTAATCTCAATCACCCCAAGGTGTTCCCTGGTGTTACCGCGCTCTTGGCTGGTCTTTACCTTAGGCCTCCTGTTGCCGCCTGATTTCTAATTAACGGCACCAATAATATAGTTTAGTTCAATGTATGAACTTCAGTGTACTCTGAGCCAAGCAAGCTTATAATTATTTAGCTAGAATTAACATAGGTCTCTCCCTGGCCATCTTGACCCACATTGAGACGTTTCTTTTTGGATATTTACTTTTATTGACTCCTATTTCTGTGGAATGGCATCTTTCAATAGCTTGGGAAAGTCCTTCCCCACTCTCTGAATATTACCTCTCCTCCATTCTTTATATTCTGCCCTTTTTGAACCTCTCATTAGATATATGTTAGACCATTATTTTATTGTCAACTTTTTTATTTTTTATTCTTAAGATGCAGTCTCACTCTGTCGCCCAGGCTGAAGTGCAGTGGTATAATCTAGGCTCACAGTAACCTCCATCTCCTGGGTTCAAGTGATTCTTCTGCTCAGCTTCCCAAGTAGCTGTGATTACCAGCACCCAACACTACACTGGGCTTATTTTTATACTGTTTGCAGAGACAGGGTTTCACCGTGTTGGCCAGGTTGGTCTTGAATACCTGACCTCAGGCGATCTAACTGCCCTGACTTCCAAAGTGCCGGGATGCAGGCATGAACCACCATGTATGGCCTATTGTTAACATATTTTTTAACATCGTTTTCATACTTTATATCCCATTTTATCTCCAAATTTGATTTTGTATAATTTATCCAGCTCTTTTGTCTAATTCATTATATCTCTATTCAATTATGTCTAATGTTTAAATCAGCTTACTGTATATTTTCAACAATTATATAAACATACTTTAAAGTTCTTTTTAGATATTTTTCCAAATACAGGTCATGATTTCTGACAGTTTCTTTATGTATTTTGAGTCCTGCTCTGTTGCCTAGGCTGGAGTGCAGTGGTGTGACCTCTACTCACTCCAACTTTACCTCCTGGAAAAGCAATTCTCCTGCCTCAGCCTCCCAAATAGCTGGGATTACAGGAACCCGCCACCATGCCCCAATTTTTGTATTTTTAGTAGAGACAGGGTTTTGCCATGTTGGCCAGGCTGGTCTCAAACTCCTGACCTCAACTGATCTGCCTGCCACAGCCTCCCAAAGTGCTGGGATTAGAGGTATGAGCCACCGCACCCAGCCTCAGAGTTTCTTAAGGTTAATCATGTTTTAACTCTGTTTCTTATTTGTTTAAACATTTCACACATATATTCTATATCTGATAATATAATTATAGTCTTCAGGATCTAGATCTAGGGTTATTATTTCTGTATTTCTGTTTATTCTTATTTATAATGACTCGTTTCTTTAATGTTTTGGTGTATTTTTACCAAATTCAACCTGAGGGAATCTTTCTTCCTCTTTTGTTTTTTTTTTTTTTTTTTTGAGACATAGTCTCTCACTATTGACCAGGCAGGAATGCAATGGTGTGAACACAGCTCACTGCAGTCACAACTTCCTGTGCTCAATAAAGTGATTATCCTACCTCATCCTCCCAAGAAGCCGGGACTACAGGTGTATACCACCATGCCTCGTTAATCAAAAGAAAAAAACTGTAATGTAGAGACGGAGCTTTCACCATGTTGCAGGCTGGTGTTGAACTCTTGGGCTCAAACCATCCTCCTACCTTGGCCTCCCAAAGTACTGGGATTACAGGCATGAACCTCCACGCCCAGCTGATCTGAGGGAATCTTAAGAGCCAAAATGGGGATATGCATTCCTTCAGAGATTTGTGTTTGCTTCTGAAAGTAGGGAGTTGACTCTACTGGCCTAGGAGCAGTTGAGATGATTGAGCTCCTTTTGAGAGTCTTGGCTTAACACAAGAATCTCTCTTTCAGCTCTTCTAACGTAAGAGTTGGGGGAACCCAAGACTCATCACTGGTTTCCAGATCCATATGTCAATATTAACATTTGTTCCCAGCATCTCTCCCTTTCTGACTTCAAAGCAGTTATCTATCCCTTTTTTTTTCCCCCCTTTCCCCTTTTTTTTTTTTTTTTTTTCGTTTTTTGGTATTAGGAGCTTTCTCTTACTTTTTATGAGCTTTTAAAAGGTATGCTATTCATGATCTAATAGGTATTATGTTTTATAGTCCAAATAATAATATAATATTTTATATTTTGAGAAGGGATAGTACCCTAAAATTATTTTGGTGATGGAGTTTTTAGTACTATAAATCCTATTCAAATAATATTTGAGGCAAAATAATCTGAATAACAATAATCTACTTATAGTAGCTATATTAATTTTAGAGGAGAGCAGAACAAGAAAAATTATCAGGGATAAAAAGGGATAGTACAAAATGATAAAGGGGTCAATTTTTCATGAAAACATAACAATCCTTAAATGTATATCTGCCTAACAGACTGTCAAAATACCTGAGACCAAAACGAACTCTATTTATATTCATTAATAAAGAGAAATAGAAAACCTCTCTAATAATTCATTTATTTCCCCATATTTTCCCTAAGTTTTAAATATTAGGTTGGTGCAAAAGTAATTGCCGTTTTGGCTATTACTGTAAAAATGTCAGTTCTTTCTTTTTAAATTGAAAATGATTTATATATGTATAAAAGAAAAAATAATCAAAACCTCTACAGAGACCTGGAGGCTTATTTTATTATTTGGCTTAGAAGTTTGCCTAATTATTTAAAAATATGGTAAAGCTATGGGCTCTTCCTCTCGAAAAATTTACACACAACATAAACATTTACTTTCCATATAAGTTCACATGGCACTTATATAACTTACTATATAATTTTGTAGGGAATATACAGTCTTCCCCCCTAAACCCCCCTCCAGTGTATATCCCAGAATCCCCAAGGACCCTTCACAGAAACAAGGATAAGAACCATTGGCTTAGTATTTGAATTACAGAAACGATGTAGACAACTGAACCACACATACGTTACTTTCTCAGCTTCCTCAGATTCTATAGAGACCATGACTGCGGGCAAGTCAAAAAATTTCAGTGTTTCTGTCTCTGTGAGTATTATCTCTATATTCTTCTCCAGGTCTTCTTTTGTTATCACTGTTTCAGGTGCCGCCCTCATAACTCGCAAATCTAAAATACATGATTAAATTATTAAAAATAATTAATTAAAAATCATTTATTAATTGCTATTTTTAATTTGCATTTTTCCTTCTAGTCACCAAAATACCATAATGGGTAATATATTGCAGGTGGTTTATATAGTCAAGGAACAGGCCAGGTTGTGAGATGCAGTCTGTTCAACTTTTCTGAAGCCAAATTGGATCGTGTAGGTCATAAACAGTCTTCCTTGCTGATATAACAAGCCTGCCCCAGTCTAATACCTACAGTCATAACTCTAAGGGCATTCCATTATAACTATCCCATAATATTAATTGGGAACTGGGGTTAGTGATTGTTGGTACTACTCAAGACTATGGAGGCAAGTACATTTAGGGAACATAATAAGCAACACTTCTTTGAGCCATGAAGTTAGCTTCTAATTTGTAGCTTTAGCAAACTTTTATCCTTCATTTGCCCTCATTAGCTGTCTTCTAATTTAGATGCCATTCCACCTCTAATCATCTTCATCAGGGGTAGAAAGATTCTCCTATATTAGTTCTGGTTGACTATAGAAATAAAATGGGCACCAATGTCCATGCAAATAATACAGTGAAAATAATTGGCCATAAACCTTTAGGACAGTCAGAAGTTGATCCAAGGTCACTGGAAAATTTCACTGAGAATTGGCTTTCACAGCTAGGAGCGTATAGAATTGGTTATGTGAGTAACAGCCATGAGAAAGTATATAAATGAGAGTTCAATATTTTCTATCAACAGAGTGTACAGCAGACATTCATGAGCTTTTGGGATAGGTAAAGCTTGGACAGCTTTAGGAAAACTTAAGAACATACACTTTCCAGCATCTCAGTCTCCTCTTAAAAAGGTTAGAGCTGAGAAAAACACCTTCCTTATAATCTAAAAAAAATACAAGTTATTAACACCAAAAACTAATCACCAATATTTTGAACAGCTAAATAAATTATGGTATGCCCATATATGACTATTAAGTAGTAAGTAATGTAATAATAAAAAATTTTGAAAATATATTCTAAAATATTAAATGACAAAGCAGTTCAGAACATGATCTACACTATGGTAATAAGAATGTAAAATATTATGCAGATGGACAAGGTCAGGAAACAGAAAATTTTAAATTGTAAATTTTCTTTCATTTTTGGGTGATTCTTCTTTTTTTAATCTTTAATTTTATTATTTGTGCAATAAATTTTAAAAATAAGTAAAAGATTTTATTTATATAAGTAAATCTGGCTAAGACAGACAAAATAAGTAAAAAAAGTAAATGAATTATCCACAAGAACAAAATTTAAGGTGTATATTGGCTAAACGTTTTATCAATGAAGAAAATGAAAAACAGAGAGGTTAAGTGAAAAGTCCACACAAGAATACCAGCAGTTTTGAGACTAGAGATTTAAGCTCTTGATTCTATGAGTTTTCTTAGACCACCAGATCTTCCTTTATAATTTAGTTATAGATACTTTAAAGTAGCATTGTGGCACAGACATGCTAATTATAAAAATAAATGATCCTACATTAGATATATTACATACATAGAACATAATACAGTAACATCTCAGTTATTATTGGGAAAGGAATAGTCTAGTCAATCTTCTTGTTGGCAGAGGAACTACCATTCATAGAAAAAGCCCTAGGATGGTAAATAGGAATTTTGCCTGGTGTTCTGTATCACCCATTTCCTAAATGTTGCTTGAATTTAATATGTATTCAGAAACTACCCCCAAACCATACTATTTACCCATAGAATCTATTTCATGAGTCAGATCCCCTAACTTTAGACTGACTATACCACAGATCTTGAGTTCACTTCTCTATCCACGTAGAAAAGAATCACAAATCTATCAGTCTGCTTTGCCTGCTCCTCTTGACTGCCAGTGATGGAGGGAACATCTTGGTTCTTCCCAGAGGAGGGAGCTCTAGCCTAGTATGACAACTATGGCTCCTCTTCACACCTTTACTCATGAAGCCACCTTGGCCTCCCAAAGTGCTGGGATTACAGGCGTGAGCCACGGCGCCCGGCCTGTTTTCCTTTGGTATCTATGTTGCTTGGTATTCTTTTTGTATCTGTGGTTTAGCGTCTGACATTAATTTTGAAATGTTCCCAACAAGTATTACTGCAAGTACTTCTTCTATCTCATTTTCTCCTCTTCTTCTACTCCAATTGTGCATATGTTACCCCTTTTGATATTATCCCACAGTTCTTGAATGACTGTTCTGTTGTTTTTTTTTTCCATTTGTTTTCTCTTTGCATTTTAGTTTGAGAAGTTTTTATTGGACTATCTTCAAATTAATTATTTCCTTAACCCTGTCAAGTCAATGGAGCTACAAAGATATTCTTCATTTATGTTGCTGTGTTTTTGATATCTAGCATGTCATGTTGAGTCTTTCAAATAATTTCATCTCTCTGCTGACATTACACATCTTGCACACTGTATACTTTTTCCATTAGATCTCTTAACATATTAATCATAATTATTTAAAATGCCCTGTCTGATAATTTTTAAATTCATATCATCACTGAGTCTGAGTTTGATGCTTGCTTGATCTCTTCAAAATATTTTTTTCTTGCCCTTTAGCATTCCTAATGACTTTGTTGAAAGCCAGACATATTGTATCCTATAAGAGGTGCTGAAGTAATTAGGCTTTCAGCAGAAGAATGTTTAATGTTGTTGTCGCTACAGGTATCAAAACATTTCTTGTTTTTGTTTCCCTTCCTGGCTTTCAGGCTTCTCTTTGTACTGCTTTAGAGAAAGTCTATGTCTTGCAATTTTTTCATCTGTAACCAGTGTGGTTACTCTGGAGGTTCCCTGGTGGTAAGTGTGAAGAAGAGAAGTAGTCTACAATCTGATTGAATCTCAGACTTTCAGTGAACCTGTGTCTTGGAGACATGGTGTTCACAAGTACATCTATTCCTACTCCAAGGCTATAGTTGTCTTATTCCTGCCCCTACTCCCTTCCTTGGCTGCAACATTCCCAACTGAATTCCATAAGCATTGTTAATTTTCCTCCTTAGTTAAGAAATAAAGGCTGGTGCTAGAGTAGAATTCCCTTACCCTAACTGGGCTATAGTATCAAAATTACCCTCTGGCAAATTTCCCCCATCCCCAGATTAGGTCTTTATTAGAAAAAGAGTACGTGAGTGTTTTAAGGTGGATAAATTCATTCTTTTCCTCCCCTACCAAGGCCACTAGCTCAGATCCTTACTGAAAGAATCCATTAGATTCCTAGAATGAAAGCCCATTTAAATGTGGGCCCTCTCCCATGATTGTGCTCCCCAGGAATTTTTTACTCTTCTACTAGTTAATACTTAGCCTCCAGCAATTCATGAAAATAATTATTCATGTGTTCCTCCAGCTTATGGTAAGTAACTCTTGGGACCTGCATGTCTCTGGATTGTCTGTCTTTCCAGATCTTAAGGTGGCAGTTTGCCCTTGTCACCCCAGTCCTCTGATGAGTAAAAAAAAAGTGAATTTTCAAATTGTCCCACTTTTTCTTGTTATAAGACATGAGTAAGGCCGGGCGCGGTGGCTCAAGCCTGTAATCCCAGCACTTTGGGAGGCCGAGGCGGGTGGATCACAAGGTCAAGAGATCGAGACCATCCTGGTCAACATGGTGAAACCCCGTCTCTACTAAAAATACAAAAAATTAGCTGGGCATGGTGGTGCGTGCCTGTAATCCCAGCTACTCAGGAGGCTGAGGCAGGAGAATTGCCTGAACCCAGGAGGCGGAGGTTGTGGTGAGCCGAGATCGCGCCATTGCACTCCAGCCTGGGTAACATGAGTGAAACTCCGTCTCAAAAAAAAAAAAAAAAAAAGACATGAGTAAATTTCAAATTGTCCAACTTTTTCTTGTTATAAGACATGTCTTATTATAAGACATAAGTAAACTCTCTAAATGTAGGATCAGAAACTGGAAGTCCACCCCCAGAATTTTTTATTCAGTAGATCTGGGAGGGGGCAAGTTTTAAACACGTTTTAAATATATTTTTACCTAGAAGTATATTAGAACAGGCTAATTTCAGGAATTTTGTAAGTCAGTTGTTAAACATAGTCATCACTCTAAATTATATACTTATTATTAAATAAATCATATTAAAAACAAAGATAATAATTACTCAAGGATCATCACTTTCTAATTATGCTATAAATTTTACTACTACCGTCCAGAAGCAGTGGCTCACGCCTGTAATTCCAGCACTTTGGGAAGCCAAGGCAGGTGGATCACTCGAGACCAGCCTGGTGAAACCCTGTCTCTACTAAAAATACAAAAATTAGCCAGGCATGGTGGCAGGTACCTATAATCCCAGCTACTTGGGAGTCTGAGGCAGTAGAATTGCCTGATTCCAGGAAGCAGAGGCTGCAATGGGCCAAGATCATACCACTGCACTCCAGCCTGGGTGACAGAGCTAGACTTTGTCTCAAAAAAAAAAAAAAAAAAAAAAAATTACTAGGACATAATCTCTTGCAGTTATCTGAAGTATCTATTGTATCTGTATGGTGGTGTGCTACTAAGTATATATTTGTAACTTCCCATTCAGAAATTTTATGTTGGGAGCTTGAAATCTGCTGTAATGAGAGGATTTATAACATGAAAATTGACAAATGCTGCAAATAAGGGTTTCCTTACCCCCTGTGTAGGTAGTAAAACATTTATCAGCATACTTACTACTTAGGCCTAAACCCTAGTCCCAGATACTGCAATTCAACTGACCTGAATTGAGACACAACTATGGGAATTTGTAAAAGCCATGCCAGGTGACTTTAACATGCATTCTAGAGTGAGAAACAGTCTTCTAGAACAGACTAAAAAAGAAGCCAAGGGGGTAGAAGTAGAATTGTTTAGGTGTCATTCACTTTAGAGGCTGACTTCGTAGTTAGAATTCACCAGCAACCGGCCAAGATATGAATATCTACACTGTTTTTCAAGTCTTCTGGAAGTAAATTTGTGCTACTTGTTTTTGATGTAGACAAGCAAAGAAAGGCTTCAAGGCAAATTGTTACATAAAGATTTAGTCTTTATGCTAAGAGCAATGCAAATCCCTTGAAGAGTTAGCTTCTAAGCAAAGGAGGTTTCTAAAAAATCATTCTGGATGTAGTTTGGAAAAATAGATTGGAAGGTGGCAAGAATATCTGTAGAGAAAGCTGGGGGAGGTAATGACAATAATCCAGTTTTCCCTGCCTCCAACTGAGAGAATGAGGTTCTCTCCTGCAGCACTCGTTGCTGATTGCTTAGGTTTTTATTCTAAACTCTTTCTCTCTTCCTTTGCCTCTTTCTTTTAATAGAAATAATACAATTAATAGAAAGCTAATGGCTATTAATAAAATTAATAGAAAGCTAAATACTTGATTTTCCAGCCTCTATTAAAGCTAAGGGTGCTCATGTCACAGTTCTGTCCAATGACATGAAAGCAGAAATATACAGGAAGAGGAAAGCCTTCTGGGAAATTTTTTACCTTCCTGAAAAATGAGAGAGATGTGATGGTGCTATTGCCCTTCTCCTTTCTGTCTTTAATGTGGATATAATGCCCAGAGCTGGGGAAAATATTTTGAGACCGTAAGACAAAAAGAAAGGCTTTGGGAAAGTGAAGAGCAGAACTGTCAATCCAGATTCTGACAAAATTAAGTCAAAAAAAAAAAAAAAATCAAAGCCAAAAGCTACTTTCTTCTTTTATTGTGAGAAAGGTAAATATTTGTTCAAGTTCTTGTTAGTTAAGTATTCTGTTACTTGTTGTCAGAGTCATTCCTGTTACATCTCCCAGCACCAAAAAGAAAAGTCCCTAAAGCACCAATTTTCCAATCTTAATACCTTCACCAGTCCCTCATTATCATTTTAAAGGAAAAAAATCCTTATTGCACTCCAAAGCAAGTACCCCTCAAGTATGTAACCATTTCTCCCAGCATTTTTAATCATCCATTATTATTTCCTCATTCTGGCATCTTTATTTTCATAATCCCTTCCATTATCTCATGTTTTAGCCTCTGCCTGGATTGGGCTTCCCCTACTTCTTCTGTGGATAAATAACTAATCATCTTTAAAAACCTAATTCAAAAGTCAATAATGTTCCCTGTGAAGCCTTTTTGTTTTTAACCTCAAAGGATTTAATCACTCCTTTCTAAGTGTTCCCATAACATTCCACATATGTCATTATGGAACTGATCATAAATGGATCAGAATTATTTGTCTCTGATTAGAAGTTGAGCTCAGTGGCTCATACCAGTAATCTCAGCACTTTGGGAGGCCAAGGCAGGCAGATTACTTGGGCCCAGGAGTTTGAGACCAACCTGGTCAACATAATGAAAACCTATATCTACAAAAATTGCTAAAAATTAGCCAGGTGTGGTGGCATGTGCCTGTATTCCCAGCTACTTGGGAGGCTGGGATGGGAAGATCACTGGAGCCCAAGAAGCAGAGGTTGCAGTGAGCTAAGATTGCACTTCAGTCTGGGTGACAGAGTGAGACCCTGGAAGAAGAAAGAAGGAAGAAGAAGAAGGAAAAAGAAAGAAGAAGAAGGAAAAAGGAACAAGAAGAAGAAGAAAAGAAGAAGGGGAGGAGGAGGAGGAGAAGAAGAGGAAGAAGAAGAAGAAGAAGAGGAGGAAGAGGAAGGAGAAGAAGAACAAGAGGAGGAAAGAGGAGGAGGAGGTGGAAGAAGAAGGAGAATAAGAAGAAGAAGAACAAGAGGAAGAGGAGGAAGAGGAAGAAGAGGAAGAGGAAGAAGAGGAAGAAGAGAAAGAAGAAGAAGAAGAAGAAGAAGAAGAAGAAGGAGAAGGAGAAGGAGAAGGAGAAGGAGAAGGAGAAGGAGAAG
>NW_022436976.1:19059287-19103036 GCF_009761245.1 Sapajus apella | reverse complement strand
GAGAAGGAGAAGGAGAAGGAGAAGGAGAAGGAGAAGGAGAAGGAGAAAGAAGGAGAAGGAGAAGGAGGAGAAAAGAAGACGACGACGACGACGACGACAGCAGCAGCAGCAACGGCTGCTGAGCTCTCATCAGTGGTTCTTCCCCAGGCTGATTCTAAAAAGTCACCCAAAGAACTTAAAAAAAAATAGATATTCCCCTGGTAATTTTCTTGAAGGCACTTCACAAGCCAGCATTTGGAAATCATTACCATATTTCTTTTATCTCAAGTATCCAAAAAATAATAAGCAAACACTGTTACTGAAATAAACAAGTATATTTTCATTACCTGTGAAACTAGTCAATCTTTCTCGTTTATAGGATGATTCTTCTAAGTCTTCTGCTATTGATTCACTTGTTGATACACTTGACTTAGAAACTGTACTGCTTCCTAAAACTGACCTTTAATAATGAATAACAACATTAGTCATTTATTTAGATGTCCTTATGGGAAATTAAGTATATAAATTAAACAAATATACTATGATCATATAAGCAAAATAGATAAAACATTAATTTTTAAACAATGAGTTGGTTTTTAATATTTTTTAAACAAAAAATTATTTAAAATTTACTTATTTATATCTTTATTTACTTTTTGAGATGATGTCTCACTCTGTCGCCCAGGCTGGAGTGTAGCGGAATGGTATCTACTCACTACAACCTCTGCCTCCCAGGTTCAAGTGATTCTCTTGCCTCAGCCCCCTGAGTAGCTGGGATTACAGGCTTGCACCACCACACCTGGCTAATCTTTTTGTGTATTTTTAGTAGAGACAGGGTTTCATCATGTTGGCTAAACTGGTCTTGAACTCCTGACCTACAGCCAACCTCGGCCTCCCAAAATGCTGGGATTACAGGCATGAGCCACCATGCCTGGGCAAAATGTATTTTAGAGGAAAGACATGTCAACCATGCTTAAAATACTTCAATGAATTACCAATACATTTAGTACAAAAATCCAAAGTATAGTTTATCTATCAAGCGTATTCATCTTCATTATTAGTCGTCCTTTACTTTTTTTTTTTTTTTTTTTTAAGTTCCTCAATGTTACAGAGCTGTCTAACTTCAGAGTCTCAGCCTGGAATACTCTTCCTTTCATTTTTCACTTGGTTTCTGTTCACTGTACAAATGTCATCTTAAAAATGTTATTTATTTCATTTTATAAAGGCCTTCTCAAGATTTAACTAAAATATGTGTACTCATCAGGAAATCAATAAAATAATTCAAAAATAATTTCCTTAAACATATGAACTTAACACTACCCCATGGTATTTCATATTTTCTTTTTTGTTCCTATTTAGTCTCAACTGCCCATCAAAAGAGGATGTAAAGTTTATTGAAATCTCTCTTTACCAGTCACTCCTATACTTTTGTATGCAAATTTGAAGGCAAGCTCGAGAGCAGCATATAATTGCTGTGTATTCTAAAATAGGAGAGAAACCAAAACCTAGGAAAACAGAGATTTGCATGGGACAAGAGGGGAAAAAAGGAAAGTCACCTCTTCCTGTAAAATGCAGCTCAAAAGAAGCTGATGAAAAATGTCTAATGAGAATTTGAAATTAATTGTATGTGATTTTAGGCCCATCTTTTGGTTGCTCAGGAAGTCTTGAGTAAATATATATACTTTTCACAAATGTTTTGTTGTGAGTGTATGGGAACTCTTAAGACGTAGAGCTCTGCATTTAATTTAAAACATGTGAGGAACATACAGATGGCACACTAAGATGATAATTAAAACTGGGTGGTTCATGCCTGCAATCCCAGCACTTTGGGAGACTGAGGCGGGTGCATCACCTGAGGTCAGGAGTTCTAGACCAGTCTGGCTAACATGGTGACACCCGTCTCTATTAAAAATACAAAAAAATAGCCGGGCATGGTGGCAGGTGCCTGTAATCTCCGCTACTCGGGAGGCTGAAGCAGGAGAATCGCTTGAACCCAGGAGGTGGAGGTCGCAGTGAGCCAAGATGGTGCCAATGCACTGCAGGCTGGGCAACAAGAGCGAAACTGTCTCAAAAAAACTAACTAAATAAATAAATAAATAGAGAAACTGGGAGACTGGAAACAACTGATATCTAAGACATGTGCGATTTAAATGGAAAGGCAATATACATGATAGAAGAAAGGAAATGTATGATAGTATACTCTACCTTGTAAACTGCCCTAACATACTAGGATTTATTGTATTCTGATAAAGGCTATAGGAAGACACAAATTCTGATCCAAGTGATCCTTCTTGTGATGTCAAGAGTTTATTTGGCTTTGCTGTACCAGTAAGTGGATCTGGATGGTAAAGAGGTCGAGGAGTAACATCAATTCCATTTATGTCAAACACCTAAAAAAAATGGTTATTTAAAATGAAATAACTAAAAAAGACAGGGCTCCTAAATAACAGCTGCTAAAAAACAGAAATAAATATGGTAGAAAAAAGATAAGTATAATGTTCCCATAATAGGACAAACATGAAAAATTGGATGCTTTAAAATGTCATGCTTAGAAAGTTTCTTAACTATGCAAAAACTTTCTTAAAATATTATTTGTGCTTTATCTATATATAATCAATATATATTAACCAGGAAAATCAGAAAGGTGGAAAGATAATTCATCCAGATGGTTATTGTGGTACATGTAAATTGTATGTATATGTTTTAAAGGGAACTCACTATTTTTCACTTAACAGTTCATTAATAAGCATTTCCTAAGTTATTATATACTTTTGGTTTATAGTCCTACACCACAAAATGATTCAGTCAACAATGGACCACATATATGACAGTGGTACCATAACATTATAATAGAACTGAAAAATTCCCATCACCTAGTGACATCACAGTCATTATAATGTCTTAGCACATTACTCACAGATTTGTGGTGATGCTCATATAAACAAAGCTACTGCACTGCCAGGCATATAAAGTATAGCACATACAATTATGCACAGTACATAATATTTAATAACAATAAATTATGCTTCTGGTTTATGTGCTTACTAGACTTTTTGATTTTAGAGTGTACTCTTTTTATTTCTTAAAAAAATCGTTAACTGTAAAACAGTCTCAGGCAGGTCCTTCAGTGGGTATTCTAAAAGATGATGTTGTTATAAGAGGTGACAGCTCCATGCATATAACTGCCTCAAAAAACCTTCCAGTGGGACAAAATGTGGAGGCAGAAAATAGTGATATTAATACAGTTGAACTCCTTTTTATATATTTATTCCCATTTTGATTTCCATTTGGAGGGAAAGAATTTCCTATTCAAGCCCTTTGCACATTTTTTATTGAGACTTTCTTCTTATTGGTAACATGGTTCATTAAATATTCTGAATATAAGTCCTTTCAGGTGAATGAGCTACAAGTGTCTTCTTTCACTCTGTGGGTTCATTTTCTTTACAGCATATTTGATGAATATGAGCTATTTTTAATGTAATCAAATATATTTTCCGTTATGGGTGGTGCTTTAGATGTCTCCTTTAAAAAACCATTCCCAGTCCTGAAGTCCTATATGTTGCTTTTCATATTTAAGTCCATAATATACCCAGAATTAATTTTTATATACAGGACAAGAAACAAAGCCAATATATTTTTATTTCATAAGGAAACCTGGCCAGGTGCAGTGGCTCATGCCTGTAATCCCAGCATTTTGCGAGGCCAAGGTGGGCAGATCACCTGAGGTCGGGAGCTTGAGACTAGCCTGGTCAACATGGAGAAATTCCATCTCTACTAAAAATACAAAATTAGCTGGGCATGGTGGTGCATGCCTGTAATCCCAGCTACTTGGGAGGCTGAGGCAGAAGAATTGCCTGAACCCAGGAGGTGGAGGTTGTAGTCAGCCGAGATCATACCATCGCACTCCAGTGAGAAACTCAGTCTCAGGGAAAAAAAAAAGAAAATCCAATTGTCTCAACAAGAGTTTTTGAAAATCCTGTCCTTTCCCCATTACTCTGCAGTTCACATTTATTATAAAATAAGCACTTATATGTGCTCAGGAAGGCTCTCTATCCCTGTGCTAATATTACGTGTTTTATTAAGCCTTGTATCTAGGAAAGCAAGTGCTTTCACTGAGTTTTTGTGCAAGTGTCTTTGCTATTTTTAGCCTTTAGCATTTCCACATGAATTTTAGAATTATCTTGAAAAGTTTCTGAAAAAAATAACTTAAAAACTTGAGATTTTGATTAAAATTGCAAAGAATCTATAAATCGAAATTTAGGATAATTGATCTTAAAATATCGACTCTTTCTAGGCAGAAACATGGTCTATCTCTCCTTTTGTTCTGGTCCTCTTTAATGTCTTCCAATAAACTTTCATAGTTTTAAAAATACCAGTATACGCATCTTTTGTTATATTTTTCCATAAATGCTTGATAAATCTTAGTGCTATTATAAACTATCATTTAAAAATGTCTAATTTTTGGATGGGCACAGTAGCTCAAGGCCTATAATCCCAGTGCTCTGGGAGGTCAAGGCAGAAGAATTGCTTGAGGCTAGGAGTTCAAGACCAGCCTGGACAACACAGCAGAATCTCATCTTTACCAAAAATTTGAGAAAATTTGCTGGGCATGGTGGCACACACCTGTAGCCTTAGCCACATAGTAGGCTAAGGCAAGAAGAGGATTGCTTAAGCCCAGGAGTTTGAGGCTATAGTGAGCTATGATTGTGCCACTGCACTTTTAGTCTGCATGATCAGAGCAAGTCATCTCTAAAAAAATGTTGTTTTTCAAATAAAAAAATCAAATTTTTGAACCATTTGTTGCTGGTATATATTCCATCCACAAATATTCAATGTTTTCTTTCTTCCTTTCCAATTCTTATACATTCCATTTCTTCTTCTTACCAATTTGAACTGATTTCCAAGAATGTTGGATAGAAGCAGGCTCTTTTCTGAAATGCTTCACCATTTGATATGATCATACTATAGGATTTTACAGGTAGCCTAAATAAGATTTTATAAGTTCCTTGTGATTCTGTTTCATAAGAATTTTTAAAATCATGAATATTAAATCTTATCAGATACTTTGTCTATATTGAAATGATCATATGTTTTTTTGCCACATTAAGCTGTTAATGTGGTAAGTTACACTAAGGTTTTTTTTTTTTTTTTTAATTGTACTTTAAGTTCTGAGGTGCATGTGCAGAACATGCAGGTTTGTTACATAAGTATACACATGCCATGGTGGTTGGCTGTATCCATCACCCCATCATCTACATTAGGTATTTCTCCTAATGCTATCCCTCCTTTAGCCCCCCCACCCTCCAACAGTCCCTGGTGTGTGATGTTCCCCACCCTGTGCCCACGTATTCTCACTGTTGAACTCCTACTTACAAGTGAGAACATGCAGTGTTTGGTTTTCTGTTCTTGAGTTCATTTGCTGAGAATGATGGTTTCCAGCTTCATCCATGTCCCTCCAAAGGACATGAACTCATCCTTTTTTATGGCTGCATAGTGTTCCAGGATGTATATGTGACACATTTTCTTTATCCAATCTATCACTGGTGGGCATTTAGGTTGGTTCCAAGTCTTTACTATTGTGAACAGTGCTGCAATAAACTTACATGTGCATGTGTCTTTAAAACAGAATGATTTATAATTATTTGGGTATATGTTCAGTAATGGCATTGCTGGGTCAAATGGGATTTCTAGTTCTAGATCCTTGGGAAGTCGCCACACTGTCTTCCACAATGGTTGAACTAATTTACACACCCACCAACATACACTAAGGGTTTTTAAATGTTAAACCAATCTTGATTTCTTGGCACAGACCAAAGTTCCTTATGATGTATCAGGCATTTTTTGTTGTTGTTGTTGCTAAACTTTATTGGGTAATATTTTGTTGAGGATTTCTCTATGTTTGCAAGTGAAATTGGCGTATAATATTTCTTTCTCATACTGTATTCAGGTTTTAATATCAAGGTAATGCTAGCCTCATGAGTTTTGTAGTATACCCACTTTTTGTGTTCTGTTTTCATCTATGTATGTTTGACACATACCACAATTGAAGTCATCTGAGTCTGTAATTATATTTGAAAGAAAGTTTTCAAATCACTCATATAAATTCCTTTAATAGCTTCCAGTTTTCAATGTTTTTCTGCTTCGGTAAAGAGTAATTTTCTAAAAGTTTTTTGCATTTTACCTAAATTTTCAAACTTCAAAATTGGAGTAACGTTAATATGCGTTAATTTGCTTTTTAAAATAGCTTTTAACATGCACAATTCAATAGTTTTTAATATGTTCACATGTATGTGTACCACAATTAATTTTGGAACCTTTTTACACTTCAAGAAGAGACTCTGTTTCCATTATGATCCCTGCTATGGTTTAAATGTGTGTACCAAAAGTTCATGTGTTGGAAATGTGGTCCCAATGCAGCAGTATTGAGAGCTTCGACTTTGGGAGGTGTTTGTGTAATGAAGGCTTGTCTTCACAAATGGATTAATCCATTCATGGATTAAGGGATAAATGGGTTATCAAGAGGGTGGGTTAGTTATCACAAGAGAAGTCTCTTATAAAGGCCAGTTTCCCTATCTCATAAACGCTCCTCACCATGTGATAGCATTCACCACCTCAGCTCTCTGCAGAGTTACCACTAGCAAGAAGGCCCCAACCAGACGTGGTCCTTTGACCCTGGACATCCTACCCTCCAGAACTATAAGAAATAATATTCTTTTCTTTATAAATTATTCAGTCTTAAGTATTTATTTACAGAAACAGAAAACAAACTAAGAAAATTGGTACCAAGAAGTGGGACTAAACAAATACCTGAAAATATGGGCGTGGCTTGGGAACTAAGTAATGGACAGAAGTTGGAAGACTTTGGAGAAACAGTCCAGAAAAAGGCTGCATTGCCATAAACAGCACTAAGGGTGATTCTGGTAAGGGCTCTGAAGAGCAGACTAGAGAAAGTCTGAATCTTTTTAATTGCTTAAGTGGTTGCAAACAGAATAGTGGTAGAAATAGGAATAGTAAAGACTATTCTGATGAAGTCTCTTAGGCAGAAATGAGAAATTCTCATTAGAACTGGAATAAAAGCTATATTTGTTATAAAGTAGTAAAGAACTTGGTAGAATTTATGGAAGACAAAATTTAAGAGTGACAAACTAGGATACCTAGCAAAAGAAATATTAATATCTAAGCAAAGTGTTCAAAATGCTGCATAGGTTGCTTTTGCTTGCTTATAGTGAGATTTGGGAACAAAGGGATGAGATTAAAAAACAATTTATAATGAAAAGAGAAACAAAGCTGAAAGATTTGGAAAAGTCTCAGCCTTGCCATGTAAAGAATGAACGAAGGGTGTGGCCCTGAGACTATATGCTAAAGAATTTAGTACAGATAGAAGGGATCATTAAGACAGTGGAAGAAGACTCCAAAGGCATTTCAGAGATCTTCTAGGTAGCTAATTCCAACACAGGCCCAGAGATCTAAGAGGGCAGAATGATTTCAGTGGACAGGCCCTGGGTGCCCTTCAAGAGCTCACTGCCCAGAACTACCTTGGGTCCTCTAATTCTAGCAAGGAGTCAGCAACTCCAGCTGTGGCGCAAGTGACTGATGTTGGGACTGTACCCAGTACTCCAGAAGACGTGAGGCATAAGCTTTGGCAGCATCCTTATGGCATTAATTCTGCAGGCTCACAGAAAGCAAAAGCTGTGGAAGCATGGTGGCTTCCATCTTAATTCCAATGGATGTATCAGATGGCCTGGGATTCTATGCAGACTTATCATAGGGGCAAAACCCTGCAGAGGGCCCCTAAAAGGTAATGCCTAATGGAGACATGGGAGCAGGATTGCCACAGGACCCCAAAACTGCAGAGCTATCAGCCTGCAAAGCCAGCCTGGGAGGGCTGTAGTATAGACTGACCCTAGCAAAGCCATAAAGTCAGGGATGCCCAAGGCCTTGGGGGCCCAATCCCTGCACCAGTGTGTCCAGAAGGCAGTACATGGAGTCAGAAGTTATTATTCTCCAGCTTTAAGGTTTAATATTTGCTCTGCTGAGTTCAGACTTTTCTGGGACCTGTTACTTCTTCTGGCCTATTCTCCCTTTTAGAATGGGAATGTATACCCCATGTCTGTCCAATCATTGTATGTTGGAAGTAAATAGCTTGTTTTGATTTCACAGGCTCACAGGTAAGACTCTGGATTTCTGAGTTGATGAGTTAAGGCTTTGGGGCTATTGGGATGGAATTAATGTGTTTTACATGTGAGAAGGATGTGAATTTGGGGGCCAAGGGCAGAAAATTATGGTTTAAATGTGTTTCTAAAAGTTGTGTTGGAAACTTTGTCCCTAATGCAATAGTATTGAGAGGTGGGACTTTTGGGAGGTGACTGGGGCAAGAGGGCTCTGCCCTCATAAATGGATTAATCTATTCGTGGATTAATGGGTCAGTAGGTTATCAAGGGAGTGGATTAGTTATAATTAGAGGGGCCTGTTATAAAAGCCAGTTTCTCTATCTCTTGTGAGTAGCCCTCACCAGGTAATATTCTGTTCCACCCCAGGACTCTGCAGATAGTCCCCCACTAGTAAGGAGACCCTCACCAGATGCATCCACTTGACCCTGAACTTCCCAGCCTGAAGAAATGTCAGAAATTCATTTATTTGCTTTATAAATTACCCACTCTGAAGCATTCAGTCATATAATAACAACAGAAAACATATTAAGATAGCCCCCTAACATCTCCAGTCCCAGCCCTAGACCACCACTAACATCTTCATGTCTCTATAGACTTCTCTATTTGGGAGTTTGATAATGAATGGAATCATATACCGTGCAGTATTTTGTGACTGGCTTGTTTCACTTAGCATATTTTCAAGATTCATGCGTCAGTGCTTCATTCCTTTTTATGGTTGAATAATACTCTATTGTATGGCCATACAACCTTTTCTTTAGCCATTTTTCCATTGATGGGCATTTAGGTTGTCCACCAATGGAAAAAGGGCCTTTTATCTATTAAAAGTTCTATCCATAATAGACCTTTTGTCTATTATTAATAATGCTACTAGAAACATTTGTGTATACCTTTTTGTGTGGAAATACATTTTATTTCTCTTGGGTATATATATCTAGGAGTAAAATTGCTTGTTCATATGATAACACTGCTTAACCTCGTGAGAAACTTCCAAACTATTTTACAAAGTGGCCAATTTATATTCCCACCAGCAGTGTATGAAGGTTCTGCTTTCTTCATTTCTTTTTTTTTTTTTTTTTTTTTTTTGAGACGGAGTTTTGCTCTTGTTGCCCAGGCTGGAGTGCAATGGCACGATCTCGGCTCACCGCAACCTCCGCCTCCTGGGTTCAGGCAATTCTCCTGCCTCAGCCTCCTGAGTAGCTGGGATTATAGGCACGCGCCACCATGCCCAGCTAATTTTTTGTATTTTTAGTAGAGACGGGGTTTCACCGTGTTGACCAGGATGGTCTTGATCTCTTGACCTCGTGATCCACCCATCTCGGCCTCCCAAAGTGCTGGGATTACAGGCTTGAGCCACCGCGCCCGGCCCTGCTTTCTTCATTTCTAACACTTGTTATGGGACTCTGATTCTAGCTATCCTAGTGGGTAAAAAGTGAATACTTCATTGTGGGCTTGATTTAGATTTCTCTGATGACTAATAATGTCCACCATAGTTTCATATGCTTTTTAATTATTTGTATATCTTTTCTTGAGAAATGAGCATTCAGATCGTTTCTTGAGAAATGACCAATATTTAATTATTTGTCTTTATTAATGAATTTTAGGAGTTCTTTATAAATGGTAGAAGCTCTTACCAGATATATGTTTCACAAATATTTTCTTCTATTCTGTGCGTTTTCCTTTCACTTTGAATATTTTTGATGCAAGCATTTAAAATTTTTTAAGGTCAAATTGTCTACTTTTTCTTTTGTTACATATGCATTTAGCGTCACATATAACAATCTTTGCCAAATCCAAGGTCATAAAAATTTACCTCTACGTTTTCTTCTAAGAGCGTGACAGTTTTAGCTCTTAAATCTGGGGTAAGGGTCTAACTTCATTCTTTTGCAGGAGGCAATCCAGTTATCCTGCCACAATTCGTTGAACAGAATATCCTTTCCCCATTGAATAATCTCAGCACTCATAAAAAATCAGTTTTTAGGTGAACGGGTTTATTTCCGAACTCTCAATTGTATCCCATTGATCTACATGTCTACCTTTGTGCCAATAGCACATTAGTTTGATTACTACTGCTTTGTAAATTTCGAAACAGGGAAATCAGAATCATCATACTTTGTTATTCTTTTTCAGGATGATTTTGGCTCTTCTAGGTCCCCTGTGATTCCATAGGAATTTTATTTTATTTTTTTGAGACGAAGTTTCGCTCTTGTTGCCCAAGCTGGAGTGCAATGGTATGATCTTGGCTCACTGCAAACTCCACCACCCAAGTTCAAGTGATTCTCCTGCCTCCAACTTTCAAGTAGCTGGGATTACAGGCATGCGTCACCATACCCAGCTAATTTTGTATTTTTAGTAGAGACAGGGTTTCACAATGTTATTCAGGCTGGTCTCGAACTCCTAGCCTCAGGCGATCCACCCACCTGAGCCTCCCAAAGTGCTGGGATTACAGGTGTGAGCCACTGTGCCCAGCCCCATAGGAATTTTAGAATCAGTTGTCAGTTTGTAGAAAGAAGTCAGCTGAAATTCTGGTAACAATTGTGTTAACTTTATAGGTCAGTTTAGGGAGTATAATGATCTTAACAGTAGGTCTTTTGATCATGACCATGGGATACTTTCCCATTTAATTAGATCTTAATTTCTTTCAATAATGTTTTATAGTTTTCAGATCATACATTTTGCATTTCTTTTATTACATTTATTCCTATTTTACTGTTTTTAATGCTATTGTGAAAAAAATCATTCTTAATTTTCAAATGGTTCTATGCATGTGCCCAGAAATACAACTTATTTGTATATCGATTATGTATCCGGCAACCTTACAAAACTCATTTGCAAGTCCTAATAGTTTTTTAGTGAATTCCTTAGGAGTCTGTATACATAACATGATGTAATCTGCAAATAGAGATGTTTTTAGCTCTTCCTTTCCAACCTGGATGTCTTTTCTTTTTCTTGTGTAATTTCCATGCCTAGATCCTCCACAATCATGTTGAATAGCAATGCAAGGACTTGTTCCTGATCATAAGGAGATTAAGTGTCATTGTACAATATTAGCTGTGGGGTTTTTGTGAATCCTGTATTAGGTTGAGAAAAATTCCTTCTATTCCTAGTTTGTTGTGTATTTACGCCATGAAAAGATGCTGGATTTTTTCCAAATGCTTTTTCTGTGTCTACTGAGATGATTATGTGATTTTTGTGTTTCATTACATTCATATGAGGTATTAAATTAATTGCTTTTCAAATTAAACCACTTTGCATCCCTGAGATAAATCCTACTTGGTCATTGTAATGGACTGAATGATGTCCCCCTCCAAATTTCAAATATTGAAGACCTAACCATCAGTACTCCAGAATGTGACTATATTTTGAAATGGGTCTTTTAAGATATTACTTGGTTAAAATGAGGCTGTTAGGCTGAACCCTAATCTACTACGATTGCTGCCCTTCTAAGAAGTGATTAGGACACACAGAGACATTATAGATGCATGCGCACAAAGACCATGTAAGAACACAGCAAGAAAACAGCCATCTGCAAGTTAAGAAGAGAAACCTCAGAAGATATCAAACCTATCTTGGAATTCTTGCCTTTCAACAGTGAGCAAATTAATTCATTTCTGTTGTTTAACTGATTGGTGGTTATTTTACAGCCCTAGCAAACTAACACTGTCGTGATGTGTAACTATTTTGCTAAATTTGTTTTACTAGTTATTTTGATGGAGATTGTACACCCACTTTAATGAGAGATATTGGTCTATAATTTCTTGTGAAGTCTGTCTGGTTGTGGTATCACTGAAAATACTGGTGTCATAGGAGAGGGTTTCCTCCTCTTCTGTTTCGTGGACAAGTTTGTGAAGAATTTGGTAGAATTCAACAGTGAATCCACCTGAGCCTGGACTTCTCTTTGTGGGTGTTTTGTTTTTGTTTTTAAAATTACCAACTTAATCTCCTCACTTCTTATAGGTGTATTCAGATTGCCTAGTTCCTCTAGACCCAGTTCTTTGTGTAGTTTGTCTTTCTAGGAATGTGTTCATTTTTAATTAAGCTATCTAATTTGTTGGCATGCGTATTGGCCCATTCTTGTGTTGTTATAAAGAAATACCTGAGGCTGACTAATTTACAAAGAAAATAGGCTTAAATGGCTCAGAGTTTTGCAGGCTGTCCAAGCATGGCACCAGCATCTCCTCTTGGTGAAGGCCTCATGAAGCTTCCAATTTTGGCAGAAAGTGAACGGGGAATAAGCATGTCAAATGGCAAGAGCAGGACCAAGAGAGAGAAGGGAGACGTCTCAGACTCTTTTAAACAGCCAGATCTCAGGTGAACTAACTGAGCAAGAACTAATTCATCTCCAATGGGGTGGTTGTAAGCCATTCATCAGGGATCCACCCCCATGACCCAAGCACCTTCCACCAGGCCCTACATCCAACACTGAGGATTACATTTCCACATGAGATTTGAAAGGGACAAACATCCAAACCACATCAGTATGCAATTGTTCATAGCAGTGCTTTATAATCCTTTTTATTTGTTAAAATCAGTTGTAATGTACCTTCTTTCATTTTTGAGTCTAGTAATTTGAATCATCTTTTCTCCTTCTTGGTCAAACTAAATGTTTATTTAGTTTTGTTGATGTTTTTAAAGAACCAGCTTTCCATTTCACTGATTTTCTCTATTGTTTTTCTATTCAATATTTCATTAATTTCCACTCCTATATTTTTTATTTCCTTCCTTCTGCTTATTTCATGTTATGTTATTCACTCTTTTTCCTTCCAGTTTCTTCAGTTGGAAGGGTAAGTTATTTGAGATCTTTCTTCTTCCTAATAGGAACGTATATCTATAGATTTCCCTCTAAGCAGTGCTTTAGCTGCATCCCATAAGCTTTGGCATGTTGTGTCTTGATTATCTATCATCGCAGAATATTTTCTGATTTGCCTTTTAATTTCTTCTTTATTATTTACATGTCATCATTACAATAGCACATTATTTATATTAGTGAATATTTTTCTAATGTAGGATTTTAATTTCATTAATGAATTTTCCTTACAAGTTTGAATATTTCATTATATGTACCACATTTTGTTTATCCAGTCATTTATTGATGGGCACTTTAGTTGCTTTCACCTTTTAGCTATTGTGCATAATGCTGACATAAAGATGGTTGTACAAATATTTGCTTGAAACTCTGCTTTCAAGTCTTTTGAATATATACTCCTACTTGAATCATAAAGTAATTCTACTTTTAAGGTTTGGAAAAACCACAATACTGTTTATCTTTTCTTTGTTTTTTTGAGATAGGATGTACCTCTGTCATTAAGGCTAAAGTGCAGTGGCACGATCATAGCTCACTGTAGCCTTGAAATTCTGGGCTCAAATGAGCCTCCTGAGCATCCATGACTACAGGCTTTTGCCAACACATGTGGATTTTTCATTTTCTTATAGAGATGGGGTCTTGCTATGTTGTTCACGCTGGTCTCAAACTCCTGACCTCAAGCAATCCTCCTGCCTCAGCCTCCCAAAGTGCTGAGCCTGGCATCAAGCAATCTTCCTGCCTCAGCTTCTCAAAGTGCTGAGATTACAGGTGTGAGTCACCACACCTGGCCCTACATACCATTTTTCACAGTGGCCACACCATTTCACAATCCACCAAGAGTACACAAGGGTTTCAATTTCTCCATGTCCTACCAACTTCTTTTGTTTTTTTTTTTTTTAAATAGTAGCCATCACAATGGAGTGGTGTTTTTGATTTGCATTTCCCTAATGTTTAGTGAAGCTGAGTATCTTTTCCTGTGCTTGTTATTTGTACATTTTCTTTGGAGAAATACCTAATCAAGTTATTTGCCCATTATTTTAATTGGGCTGTTTTTTGTTATTTTGTAGTTATTTATATATTCTGGTTATTAACACTTTATCAAATATATAATTTGCAAATATTTTCTACCATCCTGTGGGTTGTCTCTTCACTCTGTGTCTTTTGATAGAAGTTTCTAATTTTAATGTAGACCAATATATATATTGGTCTACATATATTTTCTTTAGCTGCATATGCTTTTGGTGTAATATGAAAGAAATTATTGTCAAATAATTTCTTTTCCCTGTTTTCCTTTAGGAGGTTTAAAGAGTTAGCTCTTATTTTGGGTCTTTAATCCATTCTATTTTTGTAGATGGTATAAGGCAAGAATCCAACTTCATTCTTTTTCATGTGGATATCCAGTTGCCCTAACAAGATTTGTTGACGAGACTGTCTTTTCTCCATTACACAGTCTTGGCTTCTTTGTCAAAACCATTTGACCATATATGTAAAATTTTATTTGTGGGCTATTCCATTCCATTTGTTTGTCTTTATTCCAGTACCACACTGTTTTGATTACTATAGATTTGTAGTAAGATTTGAAATCAGAAAGTATGAGACTTCCAACTTTGTTCTTTTTTTATTTTTATTTTTTATAGAGACAGGGTTTCTCCAAGTTGGTCAGGCTGGTCCCGAACTCCTTACCTCAGGTGATCCGTCCACCTCGGCCTCCCAAAGTGCTGGGATTATAGACATGAGCCACTTTTTGTTCTTTTTATTCAAGACTGTTTGGGCTATTTGGATCTCTTGATATTTCAGATACATTTTAGGGTGGGTTTTTCTATTTCTGAAAAAATATCACTGGGATGTTGGTAAGGAATGTGCCGAATCTGTAAGTCACTTTAGGTAGCATTGACATACTAACACTATTATGCCTTCCAGTCAATGAACAAGAAATGTCTTTCCATTTATTGGTGTATTCTTTCCTTTCTTTTGTGTTTTGTAGTTTTCAGTATACAAATATTTGGCCTCCTTAATTAAGTTTATTCCTAAGTACGGTATTTATTATCATGCTATTATAAATGCAATCTTTTTCTTAATTTCCTTTTTGGAGATTCATTGTTAGAAATGCAACTAATTTGTGTGTCTTTTCTATCCTGCAACTTTGCAGAATTCATTTTTTAGTTGTGTTTGTGTGTGTGTGCGCGTGTGTGTGTGTGTGTGCTTTTTACAGTTTTCTACATATAAGATCACATCAGAGAGAACTTAAACTTTGCTTCTTCCTTTCCTATTTGGGTGCCTTTTATTTATTTATTTATTTTGAGACAGTCTCGGTTGTTGCCCAGGCTGGAGTACAATGGCACTATCTCCGCTCACTGCAACCTCCACCTCCCAGATTCAAGTGATTCTCCTGCCTCACGCTCCCAAGTAGCTGGGATTACAGGCACACACCACCATGCCTGGCTAATTTTTTTGTATTTTTAGTAGAAATGGGGTTTCACCATGTTGGCCAGGCTGGTCTTAAACTCCTGACCTCAAGTGATCTGCCCGCCTCAGCCTCTCAAAGTGCTGGGATTAAAGGCATGAGCCACCGTGCCTGGCTGGATGCCTTTTATTTCTTTTTCTTGCCCAAGTGTCCAGGTTAGGACTGCTACTACTATGTTGAAGAGAAGTGGTAAAAGCAGGCATCCTTCTTTTGTTCTTGGATCTTAAAAGAAATGCTTTCAGTCTTTCACCACTGGAGAAAATACACATATATAATAAATATTTTCACCACTGGAGAAAATTTTATAAATATATATAAAATATGCTTCATTTGTGTGTGTATATATACATATGCATATATATTTATATATGTGTATTCATACATATGTATATATACACACAGATAAATGAAATATATATGTGCAAATATGTAGTATTTGTTTAATAAAATTAGGCTTAATTTTTTCACCATTATATATAAAGGTGCTACAAACATCCATGTAGTAGCGTTTATATAAACATATACTTGCTTTTCTCTTTCTAAATACTTAGACATGGAAGGGCTGGATGATATAGTAGGTATATGTTAACATTTAATAAGTTGACAAATAATTGTTTTCTATTTTCCATGTCTACCAGCTGTGTGAGAACTTTAGTTTCTCCACATACTTGTCAATAACTTGATATGATCAGTCTTTTAATTTTAGCCATTCTAATAGGTACTTAGCAGTATTTTATGGTTTCAATTAATACTGATAGTTTTTCATGTGCTTCCATGCTATCTGTATATCTACTGTGGTAAAGTAGCCCAAACATTTTGCTAATTTTTTTAATTGGGTTGTCTTAATATTGTTTTGAAGACTGTTTATACATTTTAGTTATAAGTACTTTATCAAAATATGCTTTGTAAATATTTTCCCCAGTGTGTCACGTTTCTTTGCATTCTGTTATCAATGTCTTTCAAAGAGAAAAAGTTTTAATTTTGATGAAGTTTAATTTATGAATTTTATCCTTTATGGACTCTGCTTTTAATGTCCCATCTAAACAAATGCTGAACCCATTCAAAGTTATATATTATATTCTTTTCTGTATATATGTTATCCTTTGATTAAAACTTTAAAAGAGTCAATTCTTATAAATCTTCTGAGGCAAAATAACTGACTTTATGACAAATAATTTTATATTTTCAAGAGTATATTGCTGAAAACAATAAAATAGTTTTAATGTATATAATTAATACCATAAGCAACTAGTTCTTAAGGTCATGAATAGACGTTTCTCATTCCATTCTAATATTATTCTTATCAATAACTAGTTATAGAAGACAACTGTCAATATTATGTTTTGTGGAATAATATGTGGTAAAAACAGTATTTCAATATTACAAATAAGCGATTATCTGAAAGGAGCATATTTTCTATCTTTACATTTCAATTGAGTTTTTCATAGTGCTGAGTTTATTTTCAAATAAACTCCAGATTCTAAGAATATTACCTGTATTGTCTTTATATTGGGATTTGTTTTTTCTATAGTTTTCAATTCAGATGGAATAAGCATGGCTTTGGACACCACCATTCTGCTTTGATTTGCACCGGCATAACTTTTCCTTGAAGTTCCTTTCATTGTAGCAAAAAAGCTAATAGACTTATTTGGTTGTGTGGCATTGTTCCTATATAAGGAAAATAAAATATAATGCAAAGGATTCAAGATTGAAAAGAAATATCAACCAACAATAAAAAAGTAGGCTTTCATTTAGAAACATGTGAACAATCTAAACATACAACAAGAAATAATGACAGCTACTTGAGATCTCATTATGTATAAACATAGTTCCAAAGAGTTGGCATATATTATATCACTTTCTCCTCACAACTGCAAGAGGTTGCTATTAATATTATTTTATATAAAATCACAAAGACTTTAAGGGGAAACATTTCTACAATGGTGGAGATTTGAACCCAGGTAGTTAGATCCTAAGTCCATGCTGACTCCTCTGGGTCTTAGTTTCTTTGTCTGCAAAATGAGGATAATAATAATATCTAACTCATAGGTTATTATGAGGATTAAATAAATTAATTTTTGTATGATAGTTAGGAAGTCCCTAGCACATAGTAAGCACAAATGAGTGTGTAGTTGTAGTTTCATAGGCAGATTTAAACATGATTAATAAAGCCTGAGAAAGAATAGCATGTTCCTTTCTGAACTATATACTCCTTTTTTTTTTTTTTTTTTTTAAAAGACAGACTCTCACTTTGTAGCCCAGGCTGAAGTGCAATGGCGTGATCTCGGCTCACTGCGACCTCCGCCTCCCAGTTCAAGTGATTCTTCTTCTGCCTCAGCCTCTTGAGTAGCTGGGACTACAGATACGCCCCACTGCGCCCAGCTAATTTTCGTATTTTTAGTAGAGACAGGGTTTCACCATACTGGCCAGGCTGGTCTCGAACTCCTGGCCTCGTGATCCGCCTGCCTCGGCCTCCCAAAGTGCTGGGATTACAAGTGTGAGCCATTGTGCCTAGCCTATACTACTTTTTAATAAGAAAATTTATAATCAAAATATTTATATCCATGAAACAAATATTTTTTCACTTTTGGATTTACTCTGTAAATTCCTTAAGACAAGGACTTATCATTTTATTCCTTCTAGGACTCTGTAATGTGGATTTCTATAAAATGGAGATGATCTTCCCTGAGATTATAAAAAGGTAAATTTGCTTACAAAGAAAACATTTTAAATAATATATTTACTTTTTAAATCATAAAAAAAGACAAGAATAAAATATTTTTAAATAACGATCAATCCAGTTTTCATATTCTATTTTTCTTCTTAGCATTTATTATTACTTGACATTTTGTTGTTGTCCACCTCTCTACAGAAAGCAAGCATGTTTAGGGCAGGAACTTTGTCTTGTTCACTGCTGTATCCCTAGCATCTAGCACAGTGCCTAGTACACCATGGGCACTTAATAAACATTTTAAAAATATATGATTAAATGAATTCTATTTGTACACTATTTCAAATTTATATTATTTAAAAATATCCTATCCTATTCTCCTTCTGTCTCTAAGGACTTAACCTCCAACATCTCTAAAAATAAATAAAGTAACAATCATGTAAAAACTCCTTCAAATACAAATTTATCTCATTTTTACTTCTTCAGTAAAAGAGTTGCCATTCTTATCTAAGACTGATCTTTTATGTGAACTCTGAAACCTGTCACTGCTGTCTCAGGAACTCTTCTCCATCCATAATTCCAGGTCTCCTATCTTATATTTTTCTCTTTTCCCTGTGAGCATAAAATGATGTCCCAATCATCTTCTCAACTTAAAAATGCTTCCTTTATGTCTTCCTCTACCTATTACTATATGTTCCCTTCCTTTCACGGTCCAACTTCTTAAAATATTAGTCAATAATACTGCCTACTACATGACTCCTCTTTTTGCTCTGTAACTACAATCTAGCTCCACTCTTTCTTCTACTACATAAAGACTACTTTCATTCTAGTCCTTCAAATTGTTGACTCCAAAGGACTGTTTCAGTACTTATCTTTGTAACATCTGACAGCTGACCATTCCCCCTTCTTAAAATTGACTCTTCAGATTCGTTTCTCTCATACCACAGACTATTCTTCAACCTCCTTGAGACCTCTAATCACCTGACCTTTCCATTTTCTACCAAATAATCAGAACATTTTAGATTTCTCTTTTCTCTATTTATCTTGAATCCACATTTATCAATTGAATGACTTTTTTTTCTTTTGAGATGGAGTTTCACTCTTGTAGCCCAGTCTGAAGTACAATGGTGTGTTGCTGGTGCACTGCAACCTGTATCTCCCGGGTTCAAGCGATTCTCCTGCCTCAGCCTCCTGAGTAGCTGGGAAGGCAGGTGTGCACCACCATGTCCAGCTAATTTCTGTAATTTTAGTAGAGATGGGGTTTCACCATGTTGGCCAGGATGGTCTCGATCTCTTAACCTAGTAGTCCACCCTCCTCAGCCTCCCAAAGTGCTGGGATTACAGGTGTGAGCCACTGCACCCAGCTGAAAAGCTGTTTTTAATATGGACCTCTTCTCTAAATATCTGCTAGCCTACTTGACATCACTAACTGAAACTTAGCATGTCCAAAACTAAGCTCCTGACATTAACCTCCACCACCACCACCACATCACCCTCACCCCATCCAGCAAATTCGCTCCTCTTCCACTCTTCCCTATTTTTGTTCAAGGTAACTTTACTCTTCCAGTGGCTTGGGTGAAAAAGAATTTCAAAATACATCTAGAATCCATCCATTCTATTAAATAGACTTCCATTCTATTCAAAATCATCCCTCTACTCACTCAGATAGATGTGTATATATATATATATATATATATATATATTTTTTTTTTTTAAGACATTTGTCACCACTCTTTTTGCTACTATCCTTGTCCAAACACTATCCTCTCTTGGATGACTGCGGTAGCCTTTCACTTCATCTTCCTACTTAACCTTGATCCCCTGGAGTTTATCCTCCACATAACAACCGCAATGATCTTTTAATACACATGTAAAGATTGGGCACAGTGGCTTATGCCTATAATCCCAGTACTTTGGAAGACTGAAGCAGGAAGATTGCTTTATGTCTGGAGTTCAAGGTTACAGTGAGCTATGATTATGCCACTGCACTCCAGCCTGGGCAACAGAGTGAGACCGGGTCTCTAATAGAGAATAATAAGATAAATAAAATAAAATAAAATAAAAATAAATAAAAAATAAAATATCATTACTCAAAATCCTTAATTTATCATCCCATTCAGAATAAACGCCTAAGTCATTACTATGACTTAAAAAGTCTTATAGCTAGGCCTCTTATTTTCATCTTTAGTGATCTATCCCTTGTTTACTCTGCTCCAGTTATAGTGGCATCCTTGATATTAAGGCTGGGCCCCTTTTCCTATCAAAGACTTGAATTTATGTTTCTTTTGCCTGAAATGCTCTTTTTCATATATGCACATGCTCAGCATCTTTTCTTTAGGTCTTTAATCAAAAACTACCCTCTCCCCACCTGCCCTAATCACCCCATGGCCAAATGCTACAACAGGGGCAGCCCCTGTGCCTTAGGCTTTCCCTGGCTTCCCTTTCTGAAATATCAAAATTCTCTCTCAAGTACTTCATATCTTCTTGCCTTATGTTTCTCCTTAGAACTTCTTCCTATCTAACAGTATATCTTTAACTTATTTGTCTTGTGAATCAGCTATTGCTTCCCCTTGGAATCTAAGTTTCATGAGGGTAGGGACTTTGGGCTTTTTTGTTCCCTGTTGTATCCCTAATGCTTACAACAATACCTGAGTGTGGGAAAAACACAAAATGTTTTTGCTCTGCTCTCACACCACAACAATCAATATAGAAGATTTCTGTGACCAAATATGTAGGTTTTCTCCCCACATACCAACCAAGCAATCAGTTCTGCAGTGGATACCATCTGGGTGTCCTCCAATCAATTCCAGCACTGTCTACCTGAAGGTAGCCTCAGATCCCACAGGCAGAGAGCTCAGTTCCGTAAGACTACCTCTGACTTCGAATGGCAGTTGAAAAAATAGGCTGTGGCCTGTTTCTGAATGACCTGCTATAAAATCAGGGTTCCCACAACCCCCTTGCGTTCGGTTAATTTGCTAGAGTGGGTCACAGAACTCAGAGAACACTTACCTTTACTGGTTTATTATAAAGGATATTACAAAGGATACAGATGAAAAGATACGTAAGGCAAGGAAGGAGCCAGTAGCTTACACACTCTCTCTGGGCACACCACCTTTCAGAAACCTCCACATGTCCAGCTATCCAGCTCTCTGAACCTAGTCCTTTTGGATTTTTAGGGAGGTTTTATTAAGTGGGCATGATTAATGAAACCATTGGCTACTGGTGGTCAACTTAAAACATTCAGCCCCTCTCCCCTCCCTGAAGGTTTGGTGGGTGGGGCTGAAGATCCCAACCCTATATTAATCATGCTTTTGTCTTTCAGATGACTAACCCCCAACCTGAAGCTACCTAGAAGGTACTAGCCCTGGTCAACTCATTAGCATACAAAAAGACAACACTAGAGATTCTAAGGACTTTAGGAGTTGCAAGGTGGAAATTATCAAAGACCAAATAAATATTTTACAACATCACAGTACATAATATAGTGCCTGTTTAATACATTTATTGAAAGAATGAATAATCTCCAAATCATTATATCCAACTCAAAATAAAATATTCTTTTACTCTTCATACTTGTGAAAGGAAATACCTTGGGCCCCAAAATTACTAAACTAAGGGAGAAGTCAAGCTGAGAACTGCTCAGGACAAACCTGATTTCCATTCTATTCAAAGTCATCCCTCTGCTCACTGAGATAGACGTGTATTTTTTTTTTTTTTTTTTTTTAAAGACAGAGTCTCATTCTGTTGTCCAGGCTGGAGTGCAATGGCTCAACTTCAGCTCACTGCAACCTCTGCCTCTCAGGTTCAAGCAATTCTCCTGCCTCAGTTTTCCAAGTAGCTGGGATTACAGGTGTGTTTCAACAAACCCAGCTAATTTTTGTATTTTTAGTATAGACAGCTTTTTGCCATGTTGGCCAGGATATCTCGAACTCTTGACCTCAGGTGATCTGACCACCTCAGCCTCCTAAAACGCTAGAATTACATGCATGAACCACCACACCCAGCTGACATACATATTCTCATTGCCCCCTTTGAAAATGCTTATCGGAAACTCAAAAGAATGGGGACAGGTGCAGTGGCTCACACATGTAATCCCAGCACTTTGGGAGGCCTAGGGGAGCAGATTACTTGAGGTCAGGAGTTTGAGACCAGCTTGGCCAACATGGTGAAACCACATCTACCAAAAAAAAAAAAAATTAGCTGGACGTTGGGGCACAAACCTGTAATCCCAGCTACTGGGGAGGCTGAGGCAGGAGTACTGCTTTAACCTGGGAGGTGGAGGCTGCAGTGAGTCAAGATCACACAACTGCACTCCAGCTTGGGGCAACAGAGTGAGACTGTCTAAAAAAGAAAAGAACAGAAAAGAAACTCAAAAGAATGCAACTATTTGTCTCTCACCTACCTGTGACCTAGAAGCCTTCTCCCTGCTTTAAGTTATCTGGATGGGACCAATGTACTTCTTACATATACTGATTGATGTTTCATGTCTCCCTAAAATGTATAAAACCGAGCTGTGCCCCAACCACCTTGGGCACATGTTTTGAGGACTTCCTCAGGTTGTTTCACAGGCATATATCCTAAACTTTGGCAAAATAAATGTTCTAAATTAACTGAGACCTGACTCAAATTTTGGGGGTTCACATTTTGATAACCACAAAGGGATTCTGAGCGCGGATGCCCCTGACCTTTGACAAATCTCCTATCAGTACTTGGTAACAGCATAAGCTAACTTTATGGCTCAAACCAATAGGGCAATTTGCTGAGGTCTGAGAGCAATTTGCTGAGGTCTGAGAATTCCTGGTCTCCCAAAATTTGGGAGAGATCTAAAGTTTATTTTGCTGCACAACTCCCCTTTTTTTGGAGTTTTACTTGCTTCTTAAAGAAGAAGGCCAAGTTTTTCCTGCTTCCATGATGGTGAAAGGCAGGTAACTCCTTTACGAAGTTTGAGCTTGCTCCTTTTTTTTTTGAGATGTAGTCTCACTCTGTCGCCAAGGCTGGAGTGAACTGGTGTGATCTCGGCTCACTGCAACCTCTGCCTCCCAGGTTCAGGTGACTCTCCTGCCTCAGCCTCCTGGGTAGCTGGGATTATAGGCACCCACCACCATGCTCAGCTAATTTTTGTATTTTTAGTAGAGACGGGTTTCACTATATTGGCCAGGCTGGTCTCAAACTCCTGACCTCGTGATCCACCCACCTCAGCCTCCCAAAGTGCTGGGATTACAGGTGTGAGCCATAGTGCCCAGCCTTCCGACAGGGAAAATGAGGTTTGTTTTTTTTTTTTTTTCCTGCTTCTAAGATGGTAGAGAGCAGTCTTCAGCCTGAGACCCATTCCCTAGGTAAGCAAGTGAATTGGGGTTTGTCTTGGGTAAAGTTAAGATTAACCACCAGCTGGTCTTAATTTCTTTTTACAATTACAGTGCTCAGCGATCATATTGGTTTTTTTGTTGTTGTTGTTGTTGTTGTTGTTATTGTTGTTTGTTCCTGTTTGAAGTTGTTAAGGATCCTAATTCTAGTTTAGAGATGCATTCTAGAAAGTCTTCTCTATTGCTTTTTCTCTCAAATTTAATTTCAATTCGATTTGTTTGTGTGCATTTGCATGAGGAACTGAACTGTTGTTTTTGGATGTTAATGAGTGACTAAGTTTTCTCAGTCTGAAGGAAAAGGGCATTTGCTCTTCCCATCTGAAAGGTGGCCTAGGTGCCCTGGGGCCTTGTGGAGTATCCAGGCAGTTGTGACCCTGCAGGGAAATCCCCAACAAAAATTAATTTTAAAAGTGGCTTATTTAGGAAACATATATAAGGGCAGTTCACCCAGCACTTTGAGTCCTCTCAGGTCACAGACCTCTGGAGAGAAACTGAGACACATTAAGGGGGTGGAAATGACTCAAGTGGTGACACACAGTGGAGTCCTGTCCACAAACAGCACATATCAATCCACCACAAAAAAAACCCCCAGCCACAGCTGTTCCTCCTTTAAAAAAAAAAAAAAATCGGAAAACAAATAACCTAGAAGAAAACAAGCAGAATGAATCTTTCAAGCACTCCATAGGTTTTATGGCACATCTACTTGCCAAAGTTTACATAAAATTGAAATAATACGGTCTTTGTGCACATTTACATTAAGGAAAAGAGCCCTAAGGTTGACCTGCAAACTATTGAGCTCCTAAGTCCTCTTGTTCTCTACTTTTTTTCTTTTCTGCCTGCTCTAAATCTGCTGTTATTTTTCTATTAAAATAAAAACCACTGATTCAAACCAACAAGTGTTTTTTGCAAGCTGGTGAATGTGTATTTATCTTATGGCTAAAAGTTTGGTAAAAGTTATATGATCTGTGTGTGTGTGTAAGTATTTTATAATTTCTATAATTTTATGTTTAATTGGCAATTAAATTCATTTTCATTTTCTTCTAGCACATCAACCTTTTTCTCTCTGCACCTTATAATGTAAATTTTGCTATTTGACTTTCACCTGAGTTGCTTCCTTTAAAATGCAAATTTAAGGCTATTTGGCGGACAACTACCCAGGGTTGTGAAACAGGTTATCAAAAATCAGAAAGTCTAAGATAGGGGAAAAAAAAGGGTTTTATAAATCTATAAAATGTACTTCCATCTGCATGCCTAATCTGTCTATGTATTTATGTGTTGTGTACACAATCACTACTAAAAATACAAAAAAGAGCTCTAATTAACTGGTTTAAAAAATAAATGTGCTTAAATCAGATACTAAAAAGGAAAAGAATACTCAAATGCTTTTTCAAGTTTAAGTAACTTAAGTAAAATCTTTAATAAATAAATAAGTTAGCTTTACAATTATTGGTAAAGTAACATTAGAAATGTCCTAAGAGGCCAGGTGCGGTGGCTTATGCCTGTAATCCCAGCATTTTAGAAGGCTAAGGCAGCCAGATCACGAGGTCAGGAGTTCGAGACCAGCCTGAGGAACATGTTGAAATTCTGTTTCTACTAAAAATACAAAAATTAGCCAGCGTGGTGGCAGGCGCCTGTAATCCCAGCCACTTGGGAGGCTGAGGCAGGAGAATCATTTGAACCCAGGAAATGGAGGCTGCAGTGAGCTGAGATTACGCCATTGGACTCCAGCCTGGGTGACAGAGCAAGGCTCCATCTCAAAAAAAAAGAAAAAGAAATGTCCTAAGAATTGCCAGAATACATTATGTTTGCAATTTTATTTTCTACTTATCCCTGCCAAATACTTACTATAAGGTGTCAACATTTGGCAAATGGGTTACAAAACCATAAATCCAGCCCCAAACAGAATGACCTTTGTTCATGTAATCTTTAATAAATAAGACATTATTTATTAAATGGTTTAATGAAAAGGGCTACATCTTGAGTTATGAGTTATTTGCTAAGATTACCATAACTTCAGATCCTGTGGCTTTAGGCAATTTAATCCACAGGCAGTAAGGAGGTTTTGGGAAAAGACTGTTACTGTGTCTGTTTCAAAGTTAAACTATAAATTAAGTACCTCCCAAAGTTACTTTGGCATTTCTCTAGGAATAAACAAGGACAGCTTGGAGGTTAGAAGCAAGATGGAGTTAGTTAAGTCATATCTTTCTCACCATCTCAGTTATAATTTTGCAATGTCAGTTTCATAACTTTAAATCATGATTATTATAGTTTTCATAGGTAATATAGGTAAACAATTAAAATAAAATAATTAGGTAAATGTAAGGGGATAAATGCTTGTAGATGAACATGCCATAATTTAGAATCTAAGGCTATATTAAATAATTGATATTTCATTATTTGAGTATTTTTCAATAAATTTATGTTGCAGAAAAACATTCTTGGTAGAAAAAAAGAGTGTATCCTTTTAAAAAATGGTGAGCAAGTTTTGTCTAATTCAAAGTTTATTTGAAGGTCATATATAAAACATGGTAAAGGGAACCAGGAAATAAATGTAAAGAAAGTCATAAAGTTTTTTTTGTGTGTGGTAAGAAAGCTTAAAGAGAATCATTTTATATGAGAAAAAAATCTTTGATTGGACACAGTGGCTCATGTCTATAATCCAGCACTTTGTTAGGCCAAGGTGGGCAAATCACCTGAGACCAGTTTGAGACCAGTTGGCCAACATAGCACAACCCTATCTCTCCTAAAAATATAAAAATTAGCCAGGCATGGTAGTATACACCTGTAATCCAGCTACTCAGGAGACTGAGGCAGGAGAATTACTTGATCTTGGGTACTGGAGGCTGGGCAACAGAGAGCAAGACTCTGTCTCAAAAAACAAAAAATAAAAACAAAGAATCTTACATGGTAAATTTAGTCCTAAAATAAAATAACTGGTTGTTTAAGAAGGAGGGATGTTCAGGACAAACCAGAAAGTCCAAGCATACCATGACCGATCTGTGTAAATCACAAGAGAATTTATTAAAAAAAAAAAAACAAAAAAACTTTCATATGATCAAGTTGTTATATTAAGTTTTGGCTTGCTTAGGAATAAAAACTAAGATTAAATTTTTTTTTTTAAATTAAGGTTATTATATCCATGTATCTTTCTCCATGTGCTCTTACAATACTTGCGACATTAAGTTACAGGGTTTTGACTCCTGGGTTTAAAAGGTCAAGTCCTACTAAATCTTAAACAATTACAATAATTAAAGCCTTATCTTCAGGCCCCATAGAAGATGCCAATCAAAATAAACTGTATCCCTGAGACACAGGGCCAGAAATTAAAACCATTCAACTCTTCAAGGCCCAGGGACCATTGTGGAAGAGGTTGGCATGTGGGATTTTAAGGACTGATTTTAAGAGAGAAAATAAGTTCAGTTTCTCTATAAATTAATCATTAATGTCGAATGCACACTGATGCAAGACCAGCATATGGGCCCCTGTGTCAGATTAACAGGTTTTCTTGAAGCATTAACCAACTCCTTAATAACGGTTATTAAGAGCATTTGGAAGCTATATTGCTATATCTTATGGTCAAAATTAAAATTTTATAGATTGTTTATAAAATATGAAAAATAAATTTAATTGGCTTTATGCTGTTTTTATTAGGGCTTATTGTTTGGAAAATTAAGTCTCTTCTCTCAAAGAACAAAGATCTTTGCCTTCTTTTGGAAATCCTTGAGTCATCACTGTCATTAAAGGTTTATTTTTACAATGACCTGGGATCCTATTTTTCAATAGTAAGTCTTTTAAGCCATTGATATTTGACAGACTTTCCAAAATCAAATTATAAATTATGTCTTTTTCTGATCTAATTAATCCTTTAAGATATTAGGTCCCCTAACGTCCAAAAATGACATAATTTGTCTTATTTGGTACAAAAATTATACAGAAAGCACTGTCAAATATGAAATGAAGTTTGGTTTTCTTTGGGCTATATTTGTAAAAATGCGTTATTGGTATGTGTACCAAAATTATGGAAAACTCCTATAATTCTGATATAACAGTGTACATTATCAATAATAATTATAATTGTTGTTAAATTATGTGCCACAGAGGTAGCAAATTTCCTTGTCAACTGTGTCTTTGATTACGGCTGCCCTAAAACTTTTGTCATCCATGGACAATTCTTGTCTTGTTTTGGTCCTTTTTAGGTGATTCTATAATCAAATACGGAACTCTAACAGGTGTTCTTAAATGCAAGTTTCTGATAACTTTGTAGATTTTGACATTAGAACAGAGTAAGGAAAAACTTTCAGGATTCTCATGGAGAGCTGAAATGTTCATGATGATCAAGCAGAACAGGAGTTAACTCCATAAACTGAACTGACAGGAAACTAATCTTTTTAACTCTTGCTTTAAATGTTGCTTATCCTTTGTTTTTTAGAGTCTTGAAACTTTTCTTTTGAGCTATTGACAGCTTTTAAGAATTTAGTATACTCCTATGAACAAAATTTGGGGCATATTTGTTTTTCACTATGTGATTTCTCCAGAATTTGGAAATATTTGTTGAGTATTCTTAATTTATGGCAATACAGTTATTTCCACAAGTGCAATATGAATCTCTCTAAATTTGTATCAGAACACAACTGGAGATGTTGGTTATTTTACCAAGACTTTGACTGGAATGGTGTGGTTTCCTTTAAGGAATCAAACTTAACTTATGGAACCAATAAACCCCTTGGAAAAACTGGCCTCATATTTTGTGTACACAGTCCCTGTACACGGTTTCTGAACTGTGTTAAGTGAAAAATGTCACTTTCTGACAGGTCCAGAAACCTCAGGTTTATCTTGAGGAGAGGAAATTCACCCAACTATTAGGTATTTGACTGCACAAATCCATAGCTGGGCTTGGCTTTAAAAAAGTCTTATCTGAGGTTCCTCCTATAAAACAAAGTTCCAACAAAGCCAATTTAAAAGCCTATGTAAAAAATAGCTATTCTTGCTGCACTGTATAGAAAGAATTAGATCAAGTATAACAAAGCAAACCAGTAATACCATGATTTGTCTCTGGTAAAAATGGGAAACTGGAGAAAAAAATTATGTTTCAAAACTATAGCACACCTATTGTTAGATTCTAGTCTTTCCTAATGTTTTTTTCAACATTTATTTTTTTACAGTTTGGACCAAATTCTAATTTTTCTTGGCTATAAGTCTTCAAAATAATGTTTTCAATTTTCTTCCTCCCCCACCGCCCCATTATCCTAATTTGGAGTCACTGAAACTAAGCTGTGCTTTCTCAAAACCCTGTGAACTGAAGCCAGACAACTTAAACTTCAGAAGAAAATAACAGCAACCTATTTACATACATACACCACTTTTTTTTTTTTTTTTTTTTTTTTTTTAGAAAGTGATTTATTTAGGCAGAGAAAGATAAAAGGGAGAGAGAAAAAGATGAGACAGAGAAAGCTTCCACGAAGATTCTGGAAGGCACATAAACCACTTTCACATCTACCTATTAATGTATGGACTTCAGAGTAATGTGGCCTATATCAATTTTTCCAGGATTGTTCTTTTGTTGTTTTTCTCCCTCCTGTTTCTTCTTCATAGGAAAGGAGGCTTCACAATCTGCTAAAAATGAACTTTTGGGACCTAACCCGTCTAGGAATAAACTGTCCTAGCTATGAGAGATCAGATAAAACCTGAGACCAGAAACTCCTTTTCTTTTAAAATGCTTTCTCCAAAATATTTTTTAAAAGAAATGTGAAATACAAATGTCTCAGGCCCCAAAATTACAAAGCTAAGGGAGAATTCAAGCTGGGAACTGCTCAAGACAAGCCTGCCTCCCATTCTATTCAATGTCATCTCTCTGCTCAGAATGCATATTCTGACTGCCTCCTTTAGAAAGCCTTATCAGAAACTCCTAAGAATACAACCATTTGTCTCTCACCCACCTGTGACCTGGAAGCCCCCTCCCTGCTTCAAGTTGTCCCTGCCTTTCTGGAGGGAACCAATGTACTTCTTACATATGCCAATTTGATGTCTCATGTCTCCCTAAAATGTATAAAACCAAGTGGTACCCTGACCACCTTAGGCACATGTTGCCAGTACTTCCTGCGGCTGTGTCACAGGCACACATCCTGAACCTTGGCAAAATAAACTTTCTAAATTAACTGAGACCTGTCTCAAATTTTCAGGGTTCACATACTCACAGGAATAATTGACCACTAGATAGCTCCAGTCTAACAGCCACCTCAAACTAAACTGATGGACAATAAAACAATTTCACATTAACCCATAAAATAGTTCTTCCTCTATTTAAGGAGAACAAACTACTACCTTGAAAATTGGAGAGACAAGCTGAAAACAGAGAAGCACAATTTACAGGGAGCAGAAATTGCCACTGAAGCCAGCAACTTAAAAGGCAACTACCTAATTACTGAAGACTGAGTGTAGACTAGCTTGAGAGAGAAAATATTCTGGAGAGTCCATGGAGGGGCCCTGCATTTTCATAAGTTTTACCTCTATAAGCCCACAAAGTTCTCAGGATGAAGATTAAAGAAAAATTTCCTCAGGGTTCTAGCAGATGGATAGGAAATAACCATTCAAAAAATACACCTAGAATGTTATGTTCTCCTTAACAAACACCTGCCCTTAAAGACAACTACTTTACCAGAGCCCAACCAAATTAAGTTTCATCAGGGCCTGACATGGGGAAAGGAAATACCCAACTCTGGCCCCCAATAGCCATCTTTCCCCCACAAACATGAAAAAATGTACTGAAAAGCACTTGTCAAGGTCTCAGCCCAGGGACAAGGGCCCAATAAAACACTAAGAGCTAATCACAGTATTGTAGAATACTTCCCCTCCCCCTATACCTTACCATTGATAGGAATTAGGAACAAGAAGCAGGGAAATTCTGGGAAAAAGAGGGCAGGTCCCTGGTGAGGATCCCACCCTGAAGCCTGGAATCACGGCCCAAAGTGAGAACATACATCTGTGTTTTCCTACTCCAATGTTGCCTATTCCAAAACCACCCGTGGCCTACTCCCTACCACCTTATCCTGTGCCCAGAAAAACCCAGGCTCAGCCGGCAGAAAGAGAAGCAGCTGGATGTTGGAGACTATGATTGGACGTCAGAGTTAAGCGGCTTGACTTCAGAGGGACAGCTTGACAGCGCAGCTTTGAAGAGGAGTCTGGCTGGGGATAGCTGAATTTCAGGGGAATATTACCTTACTGCTCCATCCCTTTTTCAGCTCCTATTCCCATTAAGAGCTGCTTTCACTGGCAATAAAATCCCCCACATTTACCACCTTCAACTCATTCATGTGACTCATTTTCATTCCTCCTGGATGCTGGACAAGAACTTGGGTGTCACAAGTGCCAGTGCAAAAGGCTGTCATGCTGACCCTCCACTGAGCTGTTAACACTTAAGCCATCTGTAGATGGCAAAGCTAAAAGGGCACTGTAACACTTCCTCTGGGGTTTCATGGGTACCCTCCCCTAGATGCTGCTGGGGAGCGAGCAACAAGTTCACTCTTGCTGGCGCCCAAAAGCATTCACCCTGGCTCCTGCACCCACTCACCTGTGCACTCCAGTTTCTACCCATTAAGGAGTCACTGGTTCACCACCATATTTACAGGGCTCCTGTGTAATAAAGGGATTACAACTGAAGGAACTGCAAGATTGACCCTATTTAAGGAGTCCCTAGGGAAAGCATAAGAGACAGAAACAAGGACAGTAGAGGAAGCTGAAGCTTTACACACTTACAACTAAACAGTAAACATAGCCTAACTCCTAGCCACACAAATGTAAAACACACTACTGATCTATTTAATCTCAGTTCATATTGCCTACACAATATGTTCAGCTTTCAACAAAAAACTGTAAGGCATATGAAAAGGTTAAAAAAAAAGTAAGTATCAGAACGACACTCAGCTATGGCAGATATTTTCTAAGTGTAAGACTGTGAATTTAAAATAATTATCATTAATATTCTAAGGGTTCTAACGAAAAAAGTGGATAATATTCAAGAACAGGTGAATAGTGTAAGCAGAGATAAAAACATTAAATAAGAATCAAAAGGAAACATGACCATGTAAGGAATTAATATAAAGGCACTGTACAGAGAAATGGGATAAAGGTTGAAGAATCAGTAGTTGTTTTACTGCAATGGGAGACTTGTCCAGTATTGTAAAACTCAAGGCAAGGATCTAACACAAGGAAAGAGAAAGTGGAAAATTGACAAATATTTGCTTCATGAGATGCTTTCCAAGATCAGGATTAAGTCCTAAAAGAAGGAAGATCAGAACAAATAACAGATTAGGCCAAACCAAAAGGTTGTAAACTTGTCTGTGAAACTTCATTTTAAATAGATAACAGGCTACTGCGAAAAGTGCATCTCCCACCCTATTCTTTTCTTAGTTGACAGTCTGTTAGGAAATTGTCAACATTTAAGACACTCTTTTTCTTACACTCCCTACTATGAGATTTGGATAGTTTTTGTATTTTTCAATTTAACAAATTCAATTTTCCACTAAAATTTCCACACCTGAAGGTGAAAACAAAAACCACACAAGATAAGCACTAACCAATGTTACTGAAGTACATACTCAATCCACAAATATTTATTTAGCACCTTCTTCATTCTAGGCAATAGATACAAAAGTGAACAAAACAAAAATCTCTGCCCTTTTGGAGTACTATCCTTAGGTGAAGATGGATTAATAAGCAGGTATACAATAAACTTTTTTTTTTTTTTTTTTGAGACGGAGTCTCACTCTGTCCACCAGGCTGGAGAACAATGGCAGTGATCACAGATCACTACAGCATCAACTTCCCAGGCTCAAGTAATCTTCCCACCTCAGCCTCCCAAGTAGCTGGGACTACAGGCACATGCCACCACGCCTGGTTCAATTTTTTGTAGCGATGGGGTTTTGTCATGTTGCCCAGGCTGGTCGAAAACACTCAAGCTCAGGCAATTTGCCCATCTCAGTCTCATAAAGTGGTGGGATTAGAAGCATGAGCCACTGTGCCTGGCAGGAATAAATGTTATGGAAAAATTAAAGCAAAGGTGAGGGATTGAAGAGCTGCAAGCGGGGACTATTATTACTTTCTATGGGTGGTTAAAGGACTCTGATAAGGTGACATCTGAAGGAGGTGAGTCATGTTGCCTAAGGATGTTGTAGCTGTCACAACATCCAAGCACAAGACATTACCTTTTCTAGTTTACATACAAAAGTACTTATCATTGTGTTACAATTGCCTACACTATTAAGTCCAGTAACATGCTATGCAGGTTGGTAGCCTAGAAGCAACAAATGCATTTTCATTATTATGCAAACACCATTTAGTATACTTACACAAACCTAAATGTAGAGCCTACCATAGCCTTGGTGTACAGCCTACTATAAACTTGCAGCCTAGGTGTATAGTAGCCCATACATCTATGTTTGTACACGTACGCTAGATGACGTTTACACAATGCTGAAATTGTCTAACAAGGTATTTCTCAGAAAGTATCACATCGATGCATGACTGTAGTTATGGGAGTGAGGAACAGGTACCAGCAAAGGATCTAAAATAGGTGTAGCCATGAACCAAGACAAGAACTAGGAAGAATAGTTTTTCAGAACCCAAATACAGCTTTTCAAAACTCAAAAAGTGATAAACTAGACCAATGCTGCTGAAGGGTCAGTAAGGAATGAAACCGTGGATGGCCATTGTATTTGGTTACATAACTATCGTTGACTTTCACAGAAGCTATTTTGGTGGAGTGGTTGGATGGACAAAAGCAATGAGTACCATATTCAAGAGAGAATGCAAGGTTCTCTCCCAAGAACTCTCAACAAGTTCCGCTGAAGAAAGATTAGTTGAGGTGGAGGAGATTGGAGAGGGGAAGAGAAAACAAATTAATTGGGGAACTTTAGGGGAACTTACTGGCCAGCATTATGGCCAGCACTAAGGAACCATTTTAAAGACAAGTCCACATAGCTGGTGTGCTTTTTTCCAGTCTTGTTCAATTGTTGCATAACAGCAGAATGTTGGAAGCAGGAATGGGTTTTAAGGTAAGATGATATTGAGGAGACAATAAAAAACCTCTACTGCAGAGCACAGCAGTGTTCGGCCTAGTGGCTCACAGAAGCGGGCTCTTGAACATCTGGGCACAGCATGAAGGCATCAAGCTTAAGAGATTGCAGGCCTTAACAAACTACAAGTGCTAAGAGAAAGGATGGTTCTAAACAAACCAGGTCTTTTCTCATATAGCAAGCACAGCAGTAGAGGTTTTTTCAAAAGGCCGTAGTAGGTCGATAAACGAGGCACTGTCGCCTGGGAGCTTCGAGGTCTACAGACGGAACCCAGTTAGAGTAAGGCCCTTTCCAAATCCAGAAATGGCATCCATAACAGAAAGGCACCCTCCGGGACCCACGGGGATGGACTACGGTTTTAGCGCCGGAACTTACAACCCGAAGCTCTGCTGCTTGTGACTGCCTGCCGGAGAGACTGGCATGGTAGCGACCAGCTGGGGAGTGGTCCACCACCTCTTTTCCGGCCGCCTCTGAAGTCTCTGTACCTCGAGCCCCGGCGTTGGCGGCTCGGGGTAAGGCTCGAGAATGTTTGCCGGGCGTCATGGCGACGGTGGAGCCCTGGCTCAACAAGCGGCCGCGCGGTTGGCTGGCGGCACGAGGCCGAGGAGGAGGGCGGAGGCGGAGGGGAGGGCAGAGGGTTGGTGGAGCGGGAGGAAGCTCCGGACGACGACTAGAAGAAGGAGGCGGGCGGCCCGGGCCTCAGGCCCCTCCCAGGCTCTGAGTCTCCCGGCTGCAGGCGGATGGATGGGGCTTCTTCAGGCGGTGGCGGCAGCAGCGAAGGTGGCGGCGGCAGCAGCGGCAGCGGCTGTAAGTGCAGCCTCCACAAGCCATCTCTCCCCTTTTGTTCCAATTTGGGATGAGGGGTTCCTGAGATGTCCTCAGTCCCCTTTCTCTCCTTCCCCTCCCCCACGGCAGTGTACCTCCCGGAAGACCCTTAACTTCCGGGGAGGGACTGCCGCAGAACGCGCCTGGCTAGCTCGCCGCGCGGACCGGTGTCGACAGCCGAAGACGCATGCGCAGCTTCCCCCCGCCCCCACCCCCACCCCCTCCCCCTCCCAGCGCCGCCTTTTTGCCTTCGCGGTGGCGGCGGCGCGCTGGGAATCCGTTGCGGAGTGAGTTCGCCTCGCCCCGTTCGCTTCCGCCCCTTTCTCCTGGCGGGCCTTGATCCCAGTCGGGGTGGGGCTAAGCTGACCACCCCGCTGTGGCTCCGCCTCTTTCCCCTGTGTTTCCGTCGCTTGTGTCTCAGCCCCGAGAGGCTCCTGTTTGCACTGCAGCCTTTATGGTGAGCAGCGCCCTGGGCCAACCTGCTCTTTTCGGAGAGTGAGGAAGGGAGGAGAGACTCGAATAGGGTATTACTGTGAGGAAACGAGGTCCTCCTAGTGCGTGGGAGGATCCCTTGGGACAGATGTCCGCCACTCTTCACTCTTGTTCTTTCAGCTTGTAGTGGCTAGGTCCCTGGCTTGGAACCTATCTGTGGTCCCTGCATGCTGTGTGACCTTGAGTGAGTCACTATCCCTCTCTGGGCTTCAGTTTTCCCTATTTAAAGCTTTTTCCAACGTGAAAATTCTGTAATTCTGCAGAGGAAATTATGTAATTACAAGACTGGCTTGTCTATTGAGGCCGCTTCACTAAAATGACCCGAAGTTGACTGAACCTTCTTACTCATGGGTGGAACGAGGCGACCAATTTATTGGGTCACTTTTATTCCTTTACCATTGGTTACAAATTGCATGACTTAAGGCTCATTAAATGTTTTTCTACAATTGTCATGGGATCCTTGTCCTAATTCCCGACCGTCACATTTTAAAAATGTTAAACAGGGTGGATGGTGAGCATGTATCATCGTTTCTGTCTCCTTGCTACTGAGGCTCTCTTTCCTTTGATCCAGATGGTGTGGTCGCTCGATTCTCCCAGTGCCTGGCTGAGTTTCGGACGTGGTTAAGAACCAACTGGTTGAGGTTCAATGCAGACAAGACGGATGTGATGCTGGTAGGCAGGGGTACACTTGGAGATTAAGGGAGGGAAAATCCAAACTCCCTCAAGTAATATAAGTATTATATTACTCTCCTTATATGTTCCAGTATTTGAGAACTGATGGGCCAGTAATTTCCAGAATTTGGGTGAGATAAAAATAACATGTCAACAATTTAACAACCATAAACATACTAGTTTATAATATTCTGATAAAATGAGGCTACTGAATAAAACTGTAAAAATTATGAAAAGAAAATACAAAACTGTTATTTGAAGAACCAGAAACCTATATAAGTTTTAGAGTGGCATTAATAAAAATGAAACCAACAATAAGTTGACACTGATTGTCACTATAGATGTGGGGCTTCCAAATGTAATAGGTTAAGTTTTTTAGTATTTAGGTATTTTCAAGCACATTAGTAATTATCCATAAAATTTTACCACCACATCATAAAGATAGGGTATAGGCTGTTGCTTTTAAATTAAAATTTCAGGAAATAGTTTATAAACTAACCTTAAAAGAGACTCATGGACCCTGAAAATTGTTAGATATAGAATTTTTTTTTAGAGTTTTGGATGTGTTGTATTAATCTATTTCAGTCAGCTAACCCCAGAGTCTAAATTGTTACAAGTACAGTATTTTCTTGGTGTGTTTCGAGAGGTACCTTTTTGGATTGCATAACAGATTTTTATAGTATAGATATATGTATATTACTTGTATTTGAATCAGGTGTTGGTACTGAATAAAAGGTTATGTTTCTTAGGTATATGTAAATTGCCAAAGAAGTTTGTTCATTGGTTCATTTAAGATACTGGTTGAAGTAAGATTGCGATCCTAAATGCTTTTGTTAAAAGCATAGTAATAACTGAGGGGTTTGTGTGTGTGCGTCTTATAGCCTCTATAAAATTGTTTAATAACTTTTGAATGGAAGATTTGGTAAATTGCTTACAAATAATTTATCAATATAATAGCAGTTTTGAGTAGCTTAATGTCATAAAAATTAATGTTAGATTGCCTGAAAATAGGAGGCTTTAGGTGGGGAATACGAACTAAAGAGGCATTTATTCAGGCTTTGTATAGTGTTTTTTTGTTTTGGGACATTAATCACAAACCTCACATAAAATTGAAATTCACCATACTTTTTTAGTTTAAAGATTTTATACACAATTCCAACAACTGCTGTTTTTGATATCACATTAATAAATAACAAAGTAATAATTTTAAGCAGACAGTTAATGGTGCATTTTCTTATGCTTTTAGCTCTGTCATGTCCTATTTTCAGCTTTTCTAGTATGAATAAGCTTTAAAGATAATTTTTTGTTAACCCAAGTACAAATATTAACTGTTTGCATTTGGATACAAAGAAGGTATCTGTTGAATTAATCCAAAGTGCTGAAGAACTAAAGGTAATGGATGAAAACAACAAGGAGGTAGATTCTGGCTTAATAAAAGAAAGGATGTTTTAAACATTTGAACTTTTTTTTAAAAGAGCAGCCTCTTTATGAGATGTAATGAGTCACTGGAGGTGTTTAAACATAGGCAAAAAGCCTGCTAGTAAAAGCATGATGAGAGACTCCTATCTTGATAGGGTAGAGAATTGACTAAAAAGACCTCTAAGGTCCCATCCACCACTAAAATTCTTCGACTAGCGAATGATTAATTTTTATGTATTTAATACTGAAGAGGATAAGCAGCGTTTTTGAGAAAGGAGTTTTGTTCTCTAAGGTGGCTCCTGAATATTTTACAGATAAGTGTATCACTAGAGTAAAATAATAGTGGAAGGATACAGAATTCAGTGGTAATGTGTTACCTGTGAATTGCAGAATTAGAGCTGTTCCTCTTTTGTAGTATCTGAATTTAAAACACCCACTGAACTCGCATTTATGAAAAGGGGAAGGAGAAAAATTTAGAGAGATTTTTTTCCCTCAATAATACCATTTAAAGCTAGTAATATTGAACCAATATTAGTAAACTTAAAAAATTATTTAACAGTAAGTTAGATACCTATTCAGAAATGTTTCAGACTTCCATTTTCCTGACAATATTAGGATTTATTCAGTGGGTTAATAGACTATGATCCCCTGCTCTTTATCACAGTTAGGATTTCTAGGGGTAGTTTAACTGAAAAATCAAAGATTCAGTGTACTTAAGCAAGCACGTTATTCCTGTACCTTGTATTTTAACACTTTTAATTTTCCTTTGGTAGCCAGCTAAATTTCATAAATTAGCTTTCATGTTTTAATGGAAAACTTAAAAACCAAGTTTGTACCTTTAGGCCCCTAATTGTGTCTGTATCCACTTCAGGTCCATGTACATCCATTGTTCTTTGCCTTCAGCTCTTTTCATTAAGCATATTGATTGAAAACTATTTGGATATGAACTGACATTTTTAAAAAGTCATTTTTATTTCAAGTCCAAAGTATTGATATAATTCAACAGGGTAACTGAGAAACTGTATACTTCTGCTAAAATATTTATTCCCCCAAGGAATCCTGAAAAACACTTTTATATAAATTTTCTAAAATATAAAATGAAATACTGTACAGTACAGTTAATGGTAAAAGTTGTTTGTAGATTTGGGAACCTTAAAGTTTTCCTTTCTCTTCTTTCCCTTGCTTTTCTTTCAGTAGAAAATGTGCATCAGATGTTTATGTTTAATTGGTTTACAGACTGTCTGTGGACTCTTTTCCTGTCAAATTACCAGGTAATGTCCTTTCACTTAGCAGCTACTTCATATATCTGTAAATGCAGTTTATTCATGCACAGATTATTATTGGACATAACAGTTTCAAATTAACATTGAATCTTTGGAAGTAGGCAAATGCTTGATAGAGTCTAGAATGTTAAGGGAATATAAATAATAGCCTCCCCTATATAGGATTATAAGTATAAACTTTAGGAAAAATTGTATATGTATACATTTATGCAGTATATTGTAGCATTGGTTCACATTATTTGGAGGGAGTGAATAATTCTCATATTTAAGTCGTTGATTTTGGTAGTCACTTTTGAAACTTCATTAAGAGGAACCCTTGAAGATTAGGAAAAAAAATCCCAGTCTTTTGAAATAAAGACTTTAAAGCTGGTTTAGTAAAATATGTTCCTTAAAACTGGTTTGGTAAAATATGTAAGTGACTGTTTTAATGTCACCTTTGTGTTATTCCGTATCTGCCTTAGTATAATGGAAGTGAAACTTGTTTGTTACTTTGAAATCATTGGCTCTGGCTGTCATCAGCATTGGCATCATGGTCAGTTGGCAGCTCTAGGCCAATACATTAAAATTAACTTTCAAGTTACAAGCATTTCAGGCATTGCAAGAAGTACGTTCTCCCTCCATGCTGTTAAATAGATGATAATCCATAAAATAATCAGTTTTCAGTATTTTAAGTTTTGTCTAGTTGTGCAAAATTCAACCGGTACATAGCTGTGTAGCTACTGGCATTACAGAAGTGTGTGAGAAAACTCAAATGACATGAGGATGGCAGACTGCCCATCACAACCCCCTTACATTAATTTTTTCTCTGACCGCCCTAGAGATTTGGGGATATAGGATTTTACGTTTCCTGTTGGGAATCTACTGATGGAGAAATATTTGTCAAGGCATAACCGCTTTGAAAGCAGTTCTTGCTGCTGTTGCATCACAGCAACATCCGTTTTTCAGCAAATGCACTGCAAAAACGACCTACATGTAAAATATTACGTATTTTTCCCCTTTTGTGTCAATGCTGGACGTGGCTCCTCTGGCACTGTTCATTGACCTCTCTGCTCCCTAGACAACCTCCTCCGCCTGGAGTCGTGGATCAGCTGGAGCCAGAGAAGCGCCCGCTCCGGTGCCCACCTCCTCCCACACCCACCTTGACTCCTCCCCCTCCTCGCTTCCCGGGGAGGGCTGGCCGCGGGGCCGCGCGGCCTTGCGCGCGTCCTTGCTCCGGCGCGTGCTCGCTGGCCTTTTCCCTCCAGTCCAGCCCAGCTGGGGCGCCGCGAGGGGGCGGAGTGGGGTGTGGTGGGCGCGCTCGGGCGGCTCCTGCGCGTTCCCGCCGAGACAGCGGCGGCGGGAGCGGCAGAGACGGCAGCGGCCGGAGTCCCGTTGCTGAGTCTCACATCCGGGTTCTGGCCGTGACCCAGCTGCGGCCGCCGCGGAGATGTGACCCGGCAGTACGGCAAATATGGCGGAGGTAAGGGAGCGAGCTCCCCCTCCCTGTCCTGGAGCCGGGCACCCCCGGCCCTGGGCCGGAGAGGAGTGGAGTGGGCCTGGCCAGGAGAGGCCCGGCCCTGCTGGCGCTGCTGCCCACCTGTTGTCCGGAACAGGCCATGCTCTGGGCGGGAGCTTCGCCTGGAACTTAGTTGGGATGGGTCCGCGGGTAGGAGGAAGCGTAGGAGTACTTGGACTTCGGGGGCAGTTTGAAGGGTGGTGCAGCGTAGTAGTTCGGTCGAGGGGGAGGGGGCGCCCGCCGGGGAAGGGGTGCCTGTGGCGCAACTTCACCGGCCGGTGCTAGGGGCCAGGAGAGAAGCTGCTGCTTCCTCTTGCGAAGTTTCTTCCTTTCCTAGCCGAGATGCTGTTGCGCCCTTCCGCGTCACCCCCAGCCGTTTGCTACTGACATCCAGTCTGTGTTAGTGGGGAAAACGTAAGGCTGGCGGTCTTTGATTAACTCTGTAATTTTCATGATCGTGGTAAAAGAAGCGTGGAGAGGTTAACCTAGCCAGCCGCAATCCTACCCTCCAGGTTGGGGGAGTCTGTCCATTTATCCAGACAGTTCTATCTCCCCCTCCCCAAGGTACAACAACCTCTGAGCTGCTTTCCCACCTCCCCCACAACCTTCACTTTCCAGGCTTTCCCCCCCACTTTCCAAATCAAGGCTGCCTATTCTTGTTTTCTTTCTAATTTTTCTTTCATTGGAAAAGGTTTTTCTTGTTTCTTTTTGCTCGTTTTACAGTAAACAAGTTCCCAAAGCCCCTTTCTTTGATTTCGCATATTTAGGCTGCAGTTGGTGGGCATACAACTGCTGTTGATTTATCATTAGTCAGAACTAAGTATATGCTACTGGAACTGTAAATTGTTGCCTCTTACCTTTAAAATATCTTAAGTTTTTTGGGAATTTGTTTTGTTTCCTTTTTTCCTTACCCGTGGAAGAATTTCAGTATACTTTATCCCTGGGAGTTCGGGACGATACATCTGGATTTTTTATGTCTTCTTCGAAATAAGCCACTCTAAATTTTGATTGATAAGGCATTTCTCTTCTTTGAATTGCCATTTTCATGGTTTCACAGGCACCGAAAACTAGATTTAGGAGGGAGGGTGAGATTTTACTGTAGCAGACAGGGCTGTTTGCTGCCAATATTCTTTTTAAAATATTCAATATTTCTAATTTACAACTAAATTTAGATCTTAGATTTATTTTCATTTCCTTTGCTCTTGGTGGTTAAAGAATTGTATTTCCAGGCACATGAATTGGAGAACGTAGTACTTTCTATTTATCCAAAATGTGACTGCGTTTGTTCCAGTAGACTGAGGGTCAGTACCTGGATTTTAGTCCTGGTGAGGTTCTTATTCTTAAGTGTTTCTTTCCTTCGTGTTTAAGGAGTTGTGTGTAGCTGGATTTACATACATTTTGTCAGTTAGTCTTCAGTGGACCCCTTTTCAGTGAATATCAGATAAACAGCAATGTGCTATATAGGTAATGTGGTTTCTTCTCTCATGGTGCTGCTCAGGATGATTTGAGCTTTACCGTGTGTAGTCATATACTAAGGCAAGATATTATTGAAGGAAAATAGCTTATAAAAATTTTAAAATTTTTGTGTTTTTAAAAAACAAATTTTACTGCTGAGGGAACTAAAAACCTAACGTATGTAAATGAAAGTATTTACTTTTTTGTTTTAAAAAGTAAAGATGGTTGCTTTATTGGAAGATAAAGGAAAAAAATTATTTTGATTCACTAGTCATTTCCTGATATTTTCTAATGTATGTTCTAGTTTTCTTAAATATTTTATCAGTTGGCGAATGGAATGTTTTGTAGGAACGCGTGGATAGTTCAGCTTCAAAAATAAAAGAACTGGAATTCTGTTTTTACTGTTTATTTAAGGATGTGATATCTTTAAACAATTTATCATATATTCTTCAGTTACTTGTAGATAGTTTCATTTATAGTGAATTGGGGAAGAGTTAGAGGAACTTTTGTGATTTGCGTCTTACAAAAATGACAGGTGGAGAAGTGAAAAGTACAATTGATTTATAATATTTCTGGTATCAATACTTGAATAATTGCGATGATTTTTGAGACAAGTGGTTTTAAAAAATTAGATGAAAGAGAAATGCTTGATTGGCTTTTACTTTGAGCTGTCAGTATATTCATTCTTTTTGAAGCCAATATAAAAACATGTGATGTAATAATTCAGATGCTGAATTATTGTGCTTTTGATCATATAAATCTGAGGATTTAAGGATAGCTTGTGAAGTAACAGTAAGTGGAAAGCAACAGTATATATCTGTTTGTGAAATCTGAGGGGGAAAACAGGTTATTGAAGAAGTATGTCTCCAGAGAAAACTGCAGGTATTATGCCTCTGGGCTTTAAAAAAAAAAAAAAAAAAAAAAAAAAAAAAAAAAGTTGTTGTTTTCTACAAGAGCATGACCCCTGACCATGTTTTTCCAGAAAAAAATATTTAATTCTTTAATACAAAGTGATTTAGATGTGATTAGAATATACTAATTCTTTGTACTTGATCTGATTATCTTAGTCCATAAGAGGAAGTATATATTGGTTCTTCACTTGTGATAACGTTAAAACAGTATTTAATGTACTTAGAATAAATGGAATATGCTCCCTTTACTTTTTGGCAATATTTGTTATTGTTTGTTATCCCTTAAATTTATTTACCAACCTTCTAAAGGGATGCTGTCCTGGTCACACTTAAAGGAAGAAAATTAAAGGATAGTTGCAGTTTTACTAACTGCAAAAATAAGAGGAAAATAGGAGAAAAAGGTAAGAGGAAGAAATAGTTGATCCTTTGGGTTTTATAAGGAATGTACTAGGGACCTTTAGGAACGAACAATTTTGTCTTTTATTTTAGCATTTGTAAACACGTAAGGGACATTCTTAAGGAAAAAAAGTCCATGGCACAATTCAAGACCTATCTTTTCACCTAGGCCACATTTCTGTGATATAAAAGAGAAAAAAAATTAGTGGATTTGCTTTTTTGTATTTAAGTATTTTAGTACTTTCAAAGATGGTATATAGTCTGTTTTTTCACTTTCACACGTATTCATTCATTTCTCTTTAAAATGGACTCCTTGCTTAGCATTTTTGGAGTGTATTTGGATTTTGTTTTTTAAGGAAGGATTATGTTAAATGTTGCTCTTGAAAATGTTAATTTCTACTGTAAGCAAAATGTGTTTCACTACAATGAATTTAAGCTTCAAATAATTCTCCACACTAGTAATGAATTTTTTTTTTAGTGTTTGTACTTCAGAGCTATTAAGGTTTTAAAAGCAGTCAAGCTCACTAGTGTGTGAGAGTCCTAAAAAGCTTAATTCAGTGGCAGTAAGAGTCAGGGTACTTGAAAGGTGGGAAAGGTTTGGTGGGAGAAATAAAGAAGTGAATTACTTTAAAACAATTCTGTTAAGTGAGACTAACCAGTTTTCTAAATAATTCAGAAATAAAACACTGCCATTGAAGTTAAGCATGTCTTTATGAAAAGTAATCAGCTATCTAGAAATGCCTACCTGGCTTGACGTTCATTCAGAATTCATCGCAGTGATTAAATTGTTCAAGTACCAGTCATTGCTTGAGGCTTGTTCTGTTTGTCTTACTCTATGACTTAGAACAGTAACTGTTATGTAGTAGGTATGAAATTCATGAAGTAGCACCCCAAAAAAGTGTTTTTGCAAATTGAGATCTTTTTCTTTACAGTCCTAGATTTAAAAAAATAAATTCAGAAGAGACTGTTAAACATATCCTATGCATTTAGCTATATATTCCTTAGTATTGTTATGTTTCCAGAGCAATTTATAATAAAAGTAGTTCTTGAAGAAACTAAATCATTTGATCATAGAGAAAATGAAACTGAGCAGAGAGTTCACGCAGTTTGTCCTAGGTCATGCAATTAATCTGTGGCACAGTTTAGACTGGAACCCAGCCTTCTGTATTCCTAGCGCTTATTTATTTTCTTTCTTCCTTCCTTCCTTCCTTCCTTCCTTCCTTCCTTCCTTCCTCCCTCCCTTCCTCCCTTCCTCCCTTCCTCCCTTCCTCCCTTCCTCCCT
>NW_022436976.1:18955346-19059277 GCF_009761245.1 Sapajus apella | reverse complement strand
CCCTTCCCTTCCCTTCCCTTCCCTTCCCTTCCCTTCCCTTCCCTTCCTTCCTTCCTTCCTTCCTTCCTTCCTTCTTTCTTTCTTTCTTTCTTTCTTTCTCTCTCTCCTTCTTTCTTTCTTTTTCTTTCTTTCTCTTTTTCTTTCTCTCTCTCTCTCTGTCTTTCTTTCTTTCTTTCTTTCTCTTTCTTTCTTTTCTTTCTTTCCTCTTTCGACAGGGTCTCTCTCTGTTGCCTAGGCTGGAGTACACTGACACAAATCATAGCTCACTCCAACCTCAAACTCCTGGGCTCAGGTGCTCCTTCCCACACAGCTTCTCAAGTAGCTGGGACTGTAGGAACATGTTACCCATGCCTGGCTCATTTTTTATTTTTTGTGGAGACAGGGTTTCCTACGTTGACCATACTGGTGTCGAACTTCTGGCCTTAAGTGATCCTCTTGCCATGTGCTGGGATGACAGGCATGTGCCACTGTTCCCAGTCTTTATTTTCTATGATATTATTTTATCTTCCAAATTACTACTACTATAGTAAATTGCTAATTTTAACTTCAGTACATTCTTAACCTTTTTATACCCCAGAATTCCTGAGAGTAACAACAAAGTTAAGTAACTTAATTTTGTTGGAGGAGAGGGATGGTGAGGCCTTGGCATAGTAACCATCTTTCATCCTGAAGTAGGACCCCTAACTTCTTTCAGGCTTCTGTCTCCATCTTCATTGCTATGAAAATCTCTGACTTAAAGTCTACATAACTAAGTAGTTGATGGCAACACTTAAAAGAAAGGGTGGTGGAATTGGTTTGAGGGGAAAAATTTGTTCAGACAGTAATACTCGTTGAAAATAAGCTTTTGATTGCCTGGAATAAAAAAATCTAGTAATTCCTGTTTTTGCGATTTGATGATTGTTAGGGTTTTTTTGTTGAAAATAATAGTAATGTAGTTATTTATTTCTTTACTCTTTCCCAAATTGTAGTTTTCTGTTGTATGGGACATTTCCCACCATGTTCTAGAAAAATATAGAAGAATTATTTCAGTAAATCTGAGGCATTGAATATTTGTTACAACTGTTAGCAATTTTATCAACTAAATCATATAAATATATGGGTGAGGGTCAACTTGCTATAAAAGTTACTAGAATTTGTTTTTAAATTATTTTAGCCCATTCATACTCTCTGTGTGTCTTTATGTCTCTCTAGTGTTGTTTTCTGTCTCAGCTAAGATAAATATGTGCCCCCTAAAACACTGAATTTTTCAAAATTACAGCTTAAAAATATAGTAGCAACTAGTAGATTTTATTAAAAATCAAAAAGTAATGGCCTGGCACAGTGGCTAATACCTGTAATCCCAGCATTTTGGGAAGGTGTGGTAGGCGGATCACGAGGTCAGTAGTTTGAGACCAGCCTGACCAACATGGTGAAACCTCATCTCTCCTAAAAATATAAAAATTAGCCAGGTGTGTTGGTGCACAGCTGTAATCCCAGCTACTGAGGAGGCTGAGGCAGGAGAATCTCTTGAACCTGGGAGACAAAGAGGTTGCAGTGAGCCAAGATCATGCCAGTGTGCTCTACTCTGGGCGATGGAGCGAGACTCTGTTTCCAAAAAATGAAAAAATAAAATGTAGAGGAAGAAAATGAAAATGTCTCATAATTCTACAATCTAATAAGTCCCCAGTGACTTTCATTTTAAGAAAGAATGCTTAGTACAGGAAAGTGGTTTGGAAAATTTCAACAGCACAGAAAGGTATTAAATGAAAAAACCTCTTTTCCTTGGCCCCATTCCCTAGAGGTAACTATTGTTAATAGATTCTTGTATGTCCTTTTGGGGAAAAAAATTTATGCATATTCCAGCCCAGTTTACACCCTGTTCTACACTTCTCTTTATACTCCTAACATTTCTTTTGGCATTTATTTCTGCATCAACACAAACAGATATCTCACTTTAAATGGATTCATAGTGTTCTGTTGTTTGGAAGAACTATATATGGAAGAACTATGTATCATTTCTAACTAGCTAAGTGACGGACTTTAAAGTTTTTCCAGCTGGACGCGGTGGCTCACGCCTGTAATGTCAGCACTTTGGGAGTCTGAGGTGGGCGGATCACAAGGTCAGGAGTTCGAGAGCAACATTTCCAACATGGTGAAACCCCGTCTTTTAAAAAAAAAAAAAAAAAAAAAAGTTTTTTTCAACTTTTTGCTATGAACAGCTTTGTGGTAGTGAATGTTATACATATAACTTGGTATCTTTTTTTTAAAATGTATCAGTAGAATAAGTTCATGTTGGCAAAATGACCTTCAGTGTGGTTGACATAACTCTTATTTCTACTGATAACGTTATGAGTGCATTTTAAATACATTTTAATACCTAATTTTAAATTATCTTTTCTAAAAGTATTTTTTTCTAAAAGTAGATATTGTTGTAAATAAGTACTTATTTGTTTTGTTTTCTTTTTGTTCTTCTGAGACAGAGTCTCACTCTGTCGCCCAGGCTGGAGTGCACTGGCACGATCTTGGCTCACTGCAATCTCTCCTTCCCAAGTTCAAGCAATTCTGCTTTAGCCACCGGAGTACCTAGGATTACAGGCATGTGCCACTCTGCCCAGTAATTTTTGTATTTTTAGTAGAGATAGAGTTTTGCCATATTAGCCAGGGTGGCCTCAAACCCCTGACCTAGGGTGAACTGCCCGCATTGGTGTCCCAAAGTGCTAGGATCACAGGCAGCAGTCACTGCGCTCAGCCTTTAGTTTTGTTTTTCCCTCTCCTTTCTCTTTTCTAGTTTACCATAGTAATTAATGGTAGATGTTGCGGGTTTTCTTGGAAGGTATTATTAAGATAACAGTTTCTAAAGACTGATAACAGTCTGACATGACAGATGACTGCTTGCAGTCACATTTTATACTTTGAACTGATGAAAACTGTTTCAAAAAGAAAAGAGAGTGAGGGTGAAAGAGGAGAGAGGTGAAGAGTGAAAAATTTTAGCAGTTATTTCTCTAGAAGGGAAAAAAGGAATGCTTTAGAAGATATTGAAGGAGGAATCAGGGTCTAGACTTCAGGCCCGCCTTCACCATCTGCCATGGAACCTTGATCCTAGTCAGTGTATCTATCTCCTTGGGCTTACTAATTTATAAAATGAGGTAGGTGGGGCAGGTATTATTCCCAGATTTTTTATTATGATGCGCCAGGCATGGTGGCTCATGCCTGTAATCCCAGCACTTTGGGAGGCCGAGACAGGGGACATACTGGAGGTCAGGAGTTTGAGACCAGTGTGGCTACCCTGTCTCTGCTAAAAATAGAAAAATCAGCCAGGTGTTGTGATGCATGCTTTAAATGCCAGCTACTCAGGAGGCTGGGGCAGGAGAATCCCTTGAATCTGGGAGGTGGAGGCTGCAGTGAGCCAATATCATGCCACTGCATTCCTGCCTGGGCGACACAGCAAGACTCCATCTCAAAAAAAAAGAAAGAAAAGAAAATGTGTAGCACTATATAAATGTAGGCTGGATGTGCTATTTTATTTCATACCCAAATAAAAATTGCCATTATTCCACATCCAAAACCTCCTATATTATACTAAACTCACTTGTTACTTTGAAAGATAATCATTTTTGATAATCAGCTGTACAAAGTAATGTTTACAGTATGAAATGTTTTCAAATGCCATTTTTCCAGAAACTCATCTTTGAATTAATAGGATATATTTAACTTTAAAGAATCTAATCTCAATCCTACCCCCAAACATATAGAACAGAATTTTATTTCAGAAGTAAAACACTAAAATAAGTATGGATACTAAATGTATCTGTAGGCAGACTGCTCCTAGTTCTTCTCCCCCTGTGCTAATCTAGATGTCTAGATGTACCTTTAAATCTGAGTCATTGAAACATTCTAGTATGTCTGACATAATCATTAATGTTATCTTTGAACACTGGTTATTCTACTCTATATCAGCTAGGCTACAAATGCTACTAGTCCTCAAGCATTTGGTATCTTAATCGTTGGAAAGTATTTGGGGCCTTTTTCAGAACTTTAACTATTTACCAAAGAGGCAACAATCAGTATTTACTGGCATTTAGTACTGGTGAGGCCTTTTACAAACTGAAATATATGGACACCATTTATAGTTCAAAATCTCTATTGTTACTATCTAACATCAGTAACATGTAACTTTTATTCTTCAGTAACTTGTTTTTAATTAGAAAGCCTTTTTTTACTGGAAAATTGTTAAATGGAATACTTATTCCAATGTTCATAAGTCTATTTTGTGTGCATAGTGAGCCTAGGTTTAGATGGAGATAGTCATTAGCATTGCTTGTAGCCTTACAGAGAAGGTTGTGCTTATAGTTGGGAAGTATAACTGCAAGAAACACAAGTGGATTAATATTTTAAAATATTTATTTACTATGTAGTAATTTGTGTGGTGGTTAAATCTGGTTTTGGACCAGAAACATGTAGCTCTGCCTGAAAGATGACAAGCAAGCTAGAAATGTGGTTACTTTACTCTTTTTTTTTTTTTTTTTGAGACGGAGTTTCGCTCTTGTTGCCCTGGCTGGAGTGCAATGGCGCGATCTCGGCTCACCACAACCTCCGCCTCCTGGGTTCAGGCAATTCTCCTGCCTCAGCCTCCTGAGTAGCTGGGATTACAGGCACGCGCCACCATGCCCAGCTAATTTTTTGTATTTTTAGTAGAGACGGGGTTTCACCATGTTGACCAGGATGGTCTCGATCTCTTGACCTCGTGATCCACCCGCCTCGGCCTCCCAAAGTGCTGGGATTACAGGCTTGAGCCACCACGCCTGGCCCGGTTACTTTACTCTTGCCATGTCACCCTACTCTCCAGCTTCCCATTAGAGGAACCAGATTTAAAAGTAGCACTGTATTTACTGTGTTCTGGCAGAGTAAAATAATGATAGTGGTGTATCATTGGAAATATGCAGTACTGGTTATTGTCAGTTTTTTTGCTAGAAAATGCTATAGGAAGAAATTATTCTCTTATAAGAATTTAACAGAAAAACATAGGACATTTGAAAAAGTGTGCCACAAAAGAACGTGAGTCACCATATGGAATCTAAAATCCCATACTTACTACAATTACATAATGTGGACAGTTTTAAAAACAGAAATTTAATACCTTATAGGAATTTGTCTTAGACACATTGTTTTTGAAAAATAGAAAATTTCCCTCTTTTCTGTTTTGTTGTTGTTCTTGCCTGTCTTCCCCATCACTTAGCAGAAAGAAAATACAACTCTCTCTCCTTTGCTAGTGCTTTTGGCCTCCCAGCATCTCTATTTTCTAATGGGTGTGAAATAGATACTTTTAAATGAATTGAAGTTTTAGCTCATGTTATTTGAAGCAGCTTTTGAGTTTTTAGTATTTGTTTTGTAGGGAGTCTATGTTTGTAGATGATTTGTTTGTAATTGTGAATTAACTTTACTAAGATACAACACAACTGCACATTGTCAAGCAGTAACATTACTAAAATAAGTTGCTACCAATTTTATCTTTACATTTTCCAGTTTGTGGTTAAATTTATGAGAGGTAGAATGGTACACTAGAAGGAGCATTATAATTGGGAAGCTGTGCAGTCTTGCGTCAGATAACCTAAACTCTCTAGGCTTTAGCTTGAATGGTTGCTAATTGTCATAACTTAAAAAATATATTATCAGTAAAGTTAACCTAATATAGTATATGATGCTTCAGTAGCATTTTAATTTTTCCTTTTGCATTGTTACAGCTTAATTTTTATTTGAGTGATGTCCTAAATTGTTTCTCTCATCTCACACTCACTTTTTTTAAGTCAGAGACCAGCTTGATAGCAAACTTTGTGCATAGTTCTGTGTTGATCCGAGAAAATCTATTTTAGAAAATTCCAAGATCTAAAATCATACTACTTAAACCACATATGTTATGAGGCCTACATGTGCCCTTAAAATCTGAATCAATTGTATATTATCGTCTTTATTTCTAGATTCAGAGGTGTTTGGAATTTTTCTTTATGCTTAAGTATAATGAAAGGGGAAAGGATTATATGGGAAGTTTTAGTTTGTCTTAGAAAATGCTGATGTTAAAACTTACCACAATTTGTGGCATCATATTAGTCATTGAATAATTTCAGTATTGTTTCTGGAGATGTATTATACAGAAATACTAATTTTTCCTCTTTTCTCCCCCTTCTCAGCCATCTGTTGAATCTTCAAGTCCAGGTAAGTATTTTCCATATTTTTTATGATCTCCGTTTGACTAACATTTGTCCTATTAGTTGCATAAAGGCTAGAGGAGTTAGACTATTATCTGACTTGCTTTTCTTCTGAATGCTTCTTTTCTCTGGGGAAAAAGAAATGGATGAAATGTTTGACTGCCCATGAAAGTACAGGTGAGGCTGCTGTGAGTTCATCCTAAAAATGATGATTTTGGGGTTTTTTTTTTTTTTTTTGGTGAGTTGTGAGTTGCCATATGTGTTTCTCACAGTTTAACATTGTTGTTTGATTTGTAGTGTGTGTATGTATATATATATACATATATATATGTGTGTGTATATATATATATATATATATATATATATATATATATAAAGTGCACTTTTTAAAAAGAAATAATTAGCTTAGAAATATTTGCTTGTTTAGAAATTTCCAAGTATTTTTATTTGAGAAAAAATTTTAAATGCATTTACAGAGGCAGGGTAAAAATAAAGTAAGCAAAAGATTCAACACGTGAATATTTAACGTAAATAAAGAATGTTCTAAATAAGGAAATTATTCTTCAATTTGAATAGGATCAGGTTTTATGTTCTGACCACACATCTAGGATTTTTGTATTCTTTCTCAAATACAGTACATATATTTTTTTCCTTAGCGATTTCAAACGTGTGATCTTTGAATCAGATCTGTGCCACAAATATTTTTTTTGTTTGGTCACCGTAGTGATCTTTGTAAGTATGAATATTTTAAATATAAAATCTGGATTTAGGGTTCCCATGGTCTGGCACCACTGGGTACAATATTCCTACATGGCAGTAATTCATTGGCGTTAAAGCAGTGAGGAGAAAGTTAAGTACTTATCTTTTAGCCTCAGTGTTCAGTGACTATCAAGAGAAATGAGACTGCCTTCTTCCTGGCTGGGATATGTGAGTTAAGGTGTAGTCAAGTACAGAAGAGTAAGAAAGTGAACCCTCTGAGAAATGGGACTGCCTTCTGCGTGGGATATGTGGGTTAAGTAGTCTAATATAGAAGAGTTAGAAAGTAAACCTTCTGAGGCATAGTAATGTTTTATTCGAAAATATCTAACGTGTAGAACACTTAGATGTGATACATGCTATATTACTGAATTTTCCAGATTACTGAAGCAGTCACCTTTCTGTGTTTTAAGTTTTAGGAAGAAAGCTTTTAAAAATGCTTAACATAAGATAAGCCTGTTTTCATGGTTCAAGGTCCTTGCTGTGAACATGAATCTTTGCACTCTTTGAGGGTTGGACTACATCATGTCCATATCCCTTTTAAATGACTAGGGTGCTCAGTTGACAGTTGATTTTGTACTTTTGATTTCAGTTGGAAGTATCTTACTCTTTTTAATATGCTTGAGAGTAAAGTACATTAGGCTTTGTGCATTTCCGAAGCTCAATAATTTTTTTTAACTTTGTTTTATAAATACTTCCTGGATGTAAGTTAAGATTGGAAGTAATCCGACCTTGGATAAGTGTTAGATCACCATATTCATTTTTAGGACTTGGAATTGTTTCCAGTTTTTTTTTTTTCAAACACAGAAATTGTTTTCATAGAAAACATACGTCCTACTTGATTTTTATAGTATTGTGATACTGCAGATAAAACAGATTTAGATATTTCTGATGAATTTTTGAGGCATTCATCCGATAGTACATAGATATATAAAATAATTACTCTGAAAGCGATATTAATAATGGCTTTCTCAGTTTCCATTACATTTGAGTCAGCCTAGGCTGAAATGGAAGAATAATGGAGTTTGAAGGATACAAATGTTGTCCAGACACAGTGGCTCACGCCTGTAATCCCAGCACTTTGGGAGGCTTAGGTAGGTAGATCACTTGAGGTCAGGAGTTTGAGACCAGCTTGGCCAACATGGTGAAACCCTGTCTCTACTAAAAATACAAAAATTAGCCGGGCATGGTGACACATGCTTGTAATCCCAGCTGCTTGGGAGGCTGAAGTGGGTGAATCCTTTAACCTGGGAGTTAAAGGTTGCAGTGAGCCGAGATCATGCCACTGCTCTCCAACCTGAGCTATAGGGTTAGACTCCATCTCTCAAAAAAAAAAAAAAAAAATCTTTGATGACCTTGCTATGTGTTGAATACTTAACAGATTGAATGTTTATATTTCTTTAGCTTGTTTTCAGACTGAGATAGATCTTTTGAGTTAGACAGTATTTGTCATATGAGGCTTCTGCTCAGGGCAGTATTTATTGTTGTTATAAATAATGCTAGTTATAGGCAGTTATAAAAATTGGCAGAGAAAATTGGAATAGTCATGTAAAAAAATTTTTAGTCCTCTGGTAAAAAGGCTATATCCTTTGTAGCATCTGTACTTTGCAGTCAGTGCTAGTAATAATAGTCATATGACCACATTAATTGGTTTGTCTGTAGTCTCCACCAGTGTAAGCCGAAGTAGAGGCACAATGTAAGGCTTTTTACCTGTAAGACTAGTAGCCATTAGAGGTGAGGGATTAATGGAAATGAAGATAATTTAAAAAGCGAGTAGGTGAGTAGACATGATATAAACTGAATTTATCTTTGAAAAGATGTAAGGTACCTTTTCTGCAGTTGGATAGGATTTCATGACAAAGCAATGACGTTTGCCTAATTCTGATACAAAATACTTGATTTATACAAAGCACCAGGCCCCTTACCCCCAGTGATTTATTTTTGGGATATTTTTTTCCCTAGGAGACATCTTAATGGTGGGCCTACCTAGTGACAGAAAGGAATAAGATGGTTAGTTGGTTCTAAGGAACAAGCCAAAAAGAAGTTGGATAAAACAGGTCAGATGAAGGAGAGAAAAAAACTGAAAATTGAAAGTTTATAGAAAACAGCGTATTATGCATGTGGGGAGAGGAATTGGAGTGAAACAGGAGTAGTTTATCTACACTTTGTTATTTGATGTACTAAGGGAGTGAAGTGGCAAGCCTTCATATGTAATTGGCTTTGTGAATAATAAAAAATAGACTTCAGGTGTGTTATAACACATGATTTGATGCAGCATACCCATGAGCTTGAATTTTTTTAAAAGTCAATCAAGTATAACAAGGAATTAAGCATAATTATTTTTGATAATACCTGTGTCCAATTAGAATTATATTCTGATTGGGATAATAGTATACAAACACATAGTGTGAGGATTTTTTAGGGTCTTTCTTCCTAAAGGGAGAAAAGTAAAGCATCATTTGTAGGAATTCGTATTACTGACTATTCAGTATCGCAGAAGATTCCTGGGTGAACTGAAAAGTTTGAGGAAAGTTTTCTCTTGAAAACTCAGAAAAGGTTTGGGACAGAAAACTACACCTATATTAATGTTTCTCAAATTGTGCTTCTATAAAACCCTTGTGTCCATTCCCTCAAGTAGTACTAAGATGCTCTACTAAAATTGTGCTAAGCTCTTCTTAGTTTCTGGAAGAAAATTAAGATACGCTTTTCTAAAAGTTTTTATTTTGTAGATTACTCTAAAACTTTTATAAGTGTTAATAACTCATTTTACTATAATCTGGTATAAGATATCTGACTTGGCATATAATTATGTTTTTAGTTATTTTCTATTTAACATCAGTATTTTCTTTTTTGTTTTTTAATAGAGGTAAGGTCTTGCCCAGGCTTGCCTTGAACCCGTGAGCTCAAACAATCCTCCTGCCTTGGCCTCCTTAAGTGCTGGGATTACAGACATGAACCACTGAGCCTGGCCTCATATCAATATTTTCTATGCTTCTCAAAGGGCACAATGATTTTAAGTGCTTTGCCATCTGACCCGGCTTGCATTCACTCATCTTAGTACATAGGCTCTCCTTAAGTATTCTTTGAAGTAGTATAATAAAAATATTTACAGGAGGCTTGGAGTACAATAAAAGCATGGCTGTTGGGATTAGTATACTCAGGATTCAGATTCCATCTTTGCTGTCTACTGACTTTGTGAGTTTAGACTTGCCACTTAAACTTTCTAAGCCTTGAGTTTTTATTTTCCTCTTTAAATGGGGTGATAATACCTACTTCATAGGATTGTTTGAAGATTGCTTGAGATAATGTATATGACATGCATGAGCATATTATCTGGCACATAGTAAATACTCAAAAAATGATTCTTTTGAAAATTGTGGGAAGTAACAGAAGAACCCTGAGCCTTGGGCACTCCCTTATTCAGCTTTATCTCTTTGCTTTACTTATTGTTTCTCGTTCTGGAATAAAATGAAAGGATAGGTACATCTGTTAATATATAACCGTCAACAGTTAAAACTTTAAAAATTGCCAAATTTTTTCCACGTTCAGTGACTCATTTGTTTATTAGTAAACAATGCTTTTGCAAATCTAGGTCCTCATTGGCAATGGTAAAATATGGAGATATTTTACAGAATATGTATGCCCAGCCTTCACATACTACTATTAAAAAGCTTAACCCTGTTGGGTTCAGCAATATTCCCCAACCACCGGGCTAAAAACAGATTACCTCACATGTCAGTTACCTACTAGCTTATTTTGAATGCCTTTGATAAGCGTTCTGTTTGCAGTTTTAATAAGCTTTGCTTTTCTACTCAGCCTTTTGAGTTATTTCTGATAAAAATCAACTATGTAAGTTAAGGACAGCTACTAAAATATTAGATTTTTTTTTTTTTTTTAAGTCAGGGCCTTGCTCCGTCTCCCAGGCTGGAGTGCAGTAGTGTGATCATGGCTCACTGTGACCTTGACCTCCCCAGCTTAGGCAGTTCTCCTGCCTCGGCCTCCCGAGTAGTGGGATGACAGGTGGACAGCAACACGCCCAGCTAATTTTTAAATTTTTTGTAGAGGTGGGGTCTCATTATGTTGCCCAGGCTGGTCTCAAACGTCTAGGCTCAAGTGATCTTCCCATCGCAGCCTCCCAAAAGTGCTGGGATTAAAGAATGAGCAACTACATCCAGCCACTAGAATATATTTTCAAGGAAGTACTTAGAGAATAATAGTATTTGAGTGCAGCTGTGTCTTCACTAGACTGTATTCAGATGACTGTATATTTCACATGATTATACAGTCATCCCTTGATATCTGTGGACCTCCCTTAGATAACAAGATCATGGATGCTCAAGTCCCTGATATGAAATGGCATTGTATTTGAATATAACCTATGTGCATTCTCTTACATACTTTAAATCATCTCTGGTATATCTATAATGCCTAATATATGTAAATGCTATGTAAATAGTTACACTGTGTTGTTTGGAGAATAATGACTAGAAAAAAGCCTGTACATTTTGAGTACAGACAAAGGTTTCTTATTTTTATTTTCTGAATATGTCAGTCTACTGTTGGTTGAATCCACGGACACAGCAACCATGGACATGGAGGGCTGACTTATATTCTCCTTATGGGCCAGAGGAGTTCATACTCATTGGGTCTATCAAACATTAATCAAATGGTTAAAAATTGTGATTTTTAGGGCCAGGTACAGTGGCTCACACCTTTAATCCCAGCACTTTGGGAAGCCAAAGCAGGATGATTGCTTGAGCCCAGGAGTTCAAGACCAGCTGGGGCAACATAGTAACACCCTGCCTTTACCAAAAAAATATTAAAAAATTAGTTGGGGGTGGTGGCTATAGTTCCAGCCACTTGGGAAGCTGAGTTAGAAGGATTGCTTGACCCCAGGAGGTCGAGGCTGCAGTGAGCTCTGATTGCATCACTGCACCCCAGCTTGGGACAGAGTGACACCCTGTCTCAAAGAAGAAGGAAAAAAAAAAGAATTGTGACTTTTTTCCCACACGAAAAGTCTGTTCTTATTTGATATGACCATTTATTATTTACAGCTTATTTCATATTTATTACATTATAAACACTTTTAAAGCTATAAACATTTTCCCCGTTTTGCTGTTGTAACTATGAATATATAGGAGTGAGAAGACAAAAAATAATCCCTTTGAAGAGTTTTGTTTTTGTTTTTGTTTTTTTGGTGGTGATGAATAAGAGGAAGAATTTTAAAAACCAATATATAATAGTTGCTGCGTATAGCTTTTTCTTGGTGCTTTTGATTTATATCCAGCTTCAAATTAATAAAAATGTATACACTAATGTTAATAAGATCCATTTAATTTGGTTTACCAAACTTTGTGAAATATTCCTTACCAGGGGGTTCAGCAACATCGGATGACCATGAGTTTGATCCATCAGCTGACATGCTGGTTCATGATTTTGATGATGAACGAACATTAGAAGAGGAAGAAATGATGGAAGGAGAAACTAACTTCAGTTCTGAAATAGAAGATCTTGCAAGGGTAAATAACATTTAGAGCTAGGGCATGAATTGGTTATGACTTTTTTGTGGAAAGGGAAAATTTGAAATTTTGAGTCTGGTTTAGAAGAGAAAATTGTGTTATATATCAACTATACTGAAAAATTCTATGTGATCATAGGTGGAATATTTAAAATTTGAAATGAAAGGCTTTTAAAAACAATAACTTTATTACGTGAAGTAACAGAATTCACATAGTTGCTTTGGAAAACGGATTATTAAAGGATTCTGCTATAAAAGGTGGTCTGGTAAAAAATGAACTATAAAAGGATTCTACATTGCTGCTTATATACCATCCCCAGTTACTGTATCTTTTACTTATTCTCCTTCAGAGCCAAAAATGTCTTACCATTTCCTCATTTTCCATTCACTACACAAAGTGCTCTAGATTATCTCCACCTCTTCCTATCAAAGTCACCAGTGACTGTCCTTGTTATATCCATTGTTAACATTCACTTTTCTCTCTCTAGTTTACTTTTTCTCAGCAGTATTCAATGCAGTTTAACACTCTCTTCTTTTACTTTAATTCTGGAGTACACTACTGTCTGGTTTTCTTTATTCTTTTTGTTCCTATTCAGTATCTTTTGCAGACTCTTCTTCCTTTATTCAAGATTTACATGTTGGCAGTATTTAATTCTCAGTTTGGACCTTTTTTTCCTCTCCTGTTTCTGTCTGGATCAGTGCTCCTCAAAATGTAATATGAGGGTCAGCTGCATCAGAATTACCTGTGTACTTATTTTAAAAAGCAGAGTTTTAGACCTCTCCCCAGGCATACTGAATCAGAATCTCTGGGGGTGGAGTTCAGATCTACATCTTTGTTAAATAACTTGGCATTATATGTACACCAAATTTGAAAATTACTATACTGTGTGATTTAATTTATTCCCATGGTGTCTATATGCTCAGTATTCTTTAGTTTGTATTTCTAGCATTAACCTGTTTCCTGTCTCCAGTTTTATCTACCTTGATGTTTCTACAGACATCTCTAATTTATAAATGTCCAAAACAGAACTATTGACTGTTTTTTCTCTACTTGTTCTTTCTCTGTCCTCTCTATCAGTAAAAAGTGGCACTGCTATTTACCCTGTTGCCTAAGTCAGAAACCAGTGAGTCATTTTCCTTTTCTTTCAATATCTTATTTGTAAAATCTATTATTTCTATCCACAAAAATATCCCTTAGCCGACTCTCTTGCTCCACTGCTGCCTAGGTTGCCATTATTTCTAGCCTAGACTATTGCAATAGCTTCCTAACTAGTTTCCCCATTTCCTCTTTTATCATCTTTCTCCTGATAAACTTCCACCTAGCAGCTATGATGTTCTTATCAAAATGTAAATCAATTTATATCAACCTCCTGGCTTCCTGTTATAGCCAAAGAAAACCCAAACCTCTCAACCAGGCCAGCAAGGCCACCTTCATGATAATGGCCTCTCATCCATGTGTCACACCACCTCTGTTATGCTGTAGCCACACTAGCTACTTTTGTTGTTAAATAAGCAAGTTTCTTCCTGCTTCAAGGATTTTCAGCTTATTCTAACTCTGGTATATGCATCCCAAGGCTGGCTCCTTATCCTCTGGTTTTGGTGTTGCCTCCTCAGAATAGCAGCCTTTCCTGCCTCCTAATTAGCTTTTAATTAATTTTCGTTTTGTTTTGTTTTGCCACTGTATCCTATTCAATTCTTTCTTTAGTGTTAGGACACAATTTGTAATTGTTTCTTTAATTTATTTTCTGTACCTCCCTTGGTTTTGTGAGGATAAAATGAAATAAAATGACTGTGTTATTCACCAGCATATTTCATAGTACCTTGCAAGAGTGGTCACTCAAAAGTATTGAATGAATAAATGGATAAATCAGTCTGGAATGTTCTAATAAAATTTATCATGCATATGATTTCCTGTACTCCCATGATAAAAAAGAACATAAGAAGTAAGACATATATAATGTCATGGAAATGAATGCTCATACTTTTATGGTATTAAAGACTTATGACTCATAATTTTAGTTTGTAACTTTTTAAAGTATACATTTAGAGCTCAAAAAGGAGTTCTATTAATATGTATCCAAGTCTTGTCAGTTCATCCCATTGTGGGATTAAAGCTGGCTTTGGGATTAGATTATTTAGCGATTACAGCTGACTTAATCTACTATGTCTGAATAATTTAATATGTCAAAGGTATATATTGGTTATCACAAAAGTCTTTGAAGAATGGGTTAAAAAGCACATGAAGGGCTGGGCATAGTGGCTTATGCTTGTGATATCAGTAATTTGGAAGGCCAAGGCAGGAGGATTACTTGAGGCCTGGAGTTCAGGACCAGCCTGAGCAACATAACGAGACCCCCATCTCTACAAAAATATTTTTAAAAAATTAGTTAGGCATGGTGGCACGCACCTTGTAGTCCCAGCTACATGAGGCTCAGGTGGGAAAATTGCTGGCGCCCAGTAGTCCGAGGCTGCAGTGAGCTATGATAGCACCACTGCTCTCCAGCCTGGGTGACAGAATAAAAATGGCGCTGCTATTTACCATTTTATTTTTCAGAGACTGTCTCTCTGAAAACAGGGCACTTGAAGAACTTGGAGTCATAGCTATTCTTTAAAAGTAGAAAGCTGGGAAGCGATTCAGAAGACAGTTATTGTTTACTTGGATGATTCAGAAGCTAGATTGATTTAACAATCACAGTCACTTCAAGTATTTGTGAATTTTGCCTATATTCATGGAGGCATCTATCACTTCAGATATATTTTTTCCTTCTGAATAACCATCTGTGGGATAAAAGGTAAAGAAATAAAATCTTGTATTTTCTGTCTTATATTCTGTATTAGCTCAGATACTAATTAGAAAGAGGAAGTAATCAAATACAGTTTTCACAGTGGGTTTTGAGTTAAAATGATGGTGCTTTTTTTTTTTATTTCGGAAAACAAGATATTTATTACATTTAATTAGTAGAAAATTCCTAATGGGCTGTGTGAAATTTTGGTTATATCATTGCCTTTTCCTGTTTCTCTCTCCTCCTTTCCTTAGCCCCATATAATGCCCGAAAACTTGCTTTTAGGGCTGGGCGCAATGGCTCATGCCTTTAATCCCAGCACTTTGGAGGCTGAGGCAGGCAGATCATGACGTCAAGAGATCAAGACTATCCTGGCCAACTTGGTGAAACCCCATCTCTACTAAAAATAAATAAATTAGCTGGACATGGTGGTGCATGCCTGTAACCCCAGCTACATGGGAAGCTGAGGCAGGAGAATCAGTCGCTTGAACCTGGGAAGCGGAGATTGCAGTGAGCTGAGATTGCGCCACTGCATTCCAGCCTAGCAAGAGAATGAGACTGTCTCAAAACAAAACACAACAAAAACCAAAAACTTGCTTTCAAGGGACCCTGCCTTAGGAAATAGATGTTAAAATAGAATTATTTATAGAGATAGGGGAAAAAAGAAAGTTGAACCAATTCTTTATCATCCTTTCAACTAGACGGTCTTATACCTTCTTAGATTCTTCTCTGACTTCTCCCCAGAAACAATTAAAGCTTTGTTTTAAGTAGCACAGAATGCTTTCATCAATAACCTGAAGCCAAGCAATATTTTGGGGCCAGTTTGTTGGATTTCCCAGAGTTATTAACCCTTTAGGTATGAACCAAACAAAATCATTTTTGTTCTTATTTAAAAAGTGAATAAGATTTTATCTTGTTGGTTACTGGTTTGCTTTTATAGAAGCAAAACATTAGTTATGTCAGGGACTGATAAAGTGTTTTTCACCTTACACTTTGGTTGCATGAAATGGATTTTTGGTGTATTGTGGCAGAACTCTGACTTCATTCAGGAAGTATCAATAACTGCATAGCATGTGGTTTTAAGTTTATTCAATTTGAATTTTAGAATTTTCAGTGAAAACTAACTTGATAGAAGTTTTGATGTGTATTGTTACATTTGTATGCATGGATCATAGCAATATAAAAGATAACTTCTTTTAATTGTTGTAATAAAATTGGGTATTTAAGTTATTTATTGTGGTGAACTTAGAGGGAATATCAAAACCATTCTTTTTTTTTTTTAGACAGAGTTTCACTCATGTTACCCAGGCTGGAGTGCAATGGCGCGATCTCGGCTCACCGCAACCTCCGCCTCCTGGGTTCAGGCAATTCTCCTGCCTCAGCCTCCTGAGTAGCTGGGATTACAGGCACGTGCCACCATGCCCAGCTAATTTTTTGTATTTTTAGTAGAGACGGGGTTTCACCATGTTGACCAGGATGGTCTCGATCTCTTGACCTCGTGATCCACCCGCCTCGGCCTCCCAAAGTGCTGGGATTATAGGCTTGAGCCACCGCGCCCGGCCTCAAAACCATTCTTATAGTAAATAGACTTTGTTTTATTTTGTTTTGTTTCTTGAGACATGATCTCATTCGGTTGCCCAGGCTTGAGTGCAGTGGCGTGATCTTGGCTCACTGCAACCTCCGCCTCCTGGGTTCAAGCAGTTCTCCTACCTCAGCCTTCTGAGTAGCTAGGATTACAGGCACGTGCCACCATGCCTAGCTAATTTTTGTATTTTTAATAGAGATGGGGTTTCACCATATTGCCCAGGCTGGTCTCAAACTGCTGGCCTCAAGTGATCTGCCCATCTTAGCCTCCCAAATTGCTGGGATTACAGGCGTGAGCCACTGTGCCTGGCCATAAATAGACTGGTTTGCTATAAATAGAAACACTCGAATTTAAGTCTGTTTTCCAAATGAACTGTTAAAACTCAGAGACTCTGAATGGCACAATTGTGGCAGTCCATTTGGGAAAAGAAAGGTCAAGATTGCAATATCTTTATGTATTTAGATATATTTTAAAAAATCACACTGTATCAGTACTTAATATGTCCTTTTAAAGTGCTAGATGTTTCATCCAGTGAATCTCCAGAGCTAGAGAATAATTAAAATGTGAGAGATTGCAGTTTTCTGAAGTATATACACAACATTAATTATATAGTTAGAAAATAAATCTCAGCTTGGGGATTATAAAGAAGAGTTCACTGCCTCCATTCCTATATAGTTTTATCTTCTAGTCAAACCCCATCCCCAAGAGGTTGGTTACCTTAGGAACCATCTCTTTAGTTCAGTCTGGATGTGGTCCCTTAGGCCTTCTTGACTGGGAATCAGCCTCTTCTCTTCTTCCTCTCTTCATTAGCATTTTATTGGTAAGTCAGTATTAGTACACCAGTTATAAGAAGAGTACTATCTATGTCCACTAAGTGGCCCTGACTTGAAGGTCAGCTTCTGCCATTTCTTAATGACTAACTTCCTGATGTGGGAAAGAAGGAGCTAGGAGCTAGCACCCCTTATGCAGCTAGAAGTTGTATGCCACTCCAACCTTATAATATGTATGTTGGTGTTTGATAATTTTACCCTATTGTCTTGAAATTAGGGCAGACTTAACTTGAGATGTAGTATATAGCGTTTATCCTTTTTGAGACAGGGTCTTACTCTGTTGCTGTCCCAGGTTCATGTGATCCACCTGCCTCACCTCCTGTGTAGCTGGGACTATAGGCACACAACACTATGCTTGGCTAATTTTTTAATTTTTTTGTAGAGACAGCGTCTTGCTCTGTTGCCCAGGCTGGTCTTGAACTCCTGTGTGCAAGTGATCCTCCCACTTCAGCCTCCCAAAGTGTTGGGATTATAGGAGTGAGCCACCAAGCCTGGTCGGTTTATCTTTTAAAAAGTTCATTTCTTGCCCGGGCATGGTGACTCAGACCTGTAATCCCAGCACTTTGGGAGGCCGAGGCGGGCGGATCATGAGGTCAAGAGATTGAGACCGTCCTGGCCAATATGGTGTAACCCCTTCTCTACTGAAAATACAAAAATTAGCTGGGCATGGTGTTGCGTGCCTGTAGTCCTAGCTACTCGGAGGCTGAGGCAGGAGAATTGCTTGAACCTGGGAGACGGAGGTTACAGTGAGCCGAGATCGTGCCACTTCACTCCAGCCTGGCAACAGAGTGAGGCTGTCTCAAAAAAAAAAAAAAAAGTCCATTTCTCCCACCTTCAGTCAGCCTTCCTTTAACTTATGTAGACATGATTGTCCGTCCTTTTGTTACAGTGTTAGACAACCCACTTCTTAAAGTACAATCTGCAAATATAGTGTATATTCCTTTTTTTAAATTAATTTTTTAGAGACAGGGTCTCATTCTATCACGTTGGCTGGAGTGCAGTGGTGCAGTCATACCTCAAGCAGCCTCGACCTCCTGGGTTCAAGCCTTCTTCCCCCCTCAGCTTCCTGAGTAACTAAGACTACGAGTGTATGCCTCCGTGCCTGGCTAAATTTCTGTATTTTTATTCATCGTGTACTATGCCCACTTTGCTTATTTCTCACAATTTATCAACCCTCTTACTTTTTCACATTATAACAGGATGCCGTATACTTAACCTGACATTAGATTTTGAAGAAGGCAGTATATACGCATATGTACAGAAGGGCAATGTAAAGTAGTGAGTTAGACTGCCTGGGTTCATAATCCAGCTCTACTACTTACTTCAGTATGTGACTTAGGATAGATTACTTAACATTGTTAAGCCTCAGTTGTTATTACAAGAATAACGTATCTAAAGCACTTAATGTTTGACACATAATAAACACAAAATAAATCTTAGTAGTTATGTCATTCATAAGATTCTCAAAAAAGGCCTCTGACCTATAACTGAACATTTACCACTTGACCCATAATTTTATTTTTCTCCCCTTTTTATACTTTGTTAACACTTACATTAATGGGAATAAAACACTGTGCCACTTTATTGTGATGTTTCAATTTAAGTTGAAGTAAAGCCCTTGAGTAACTGGTAGCATGCAGACTTTGGTAATAAAAGCTAATGAGAAATTCTCTGAAACAGGTGACTGACAGGCCCTGGTAAAATAGTGTACTACTGTTGGCTGAGGTTTATTCATCCTTAAATCTTTTTTCAGAGGGAAATAACAGAATATTTGCTTTACACGATATCCTTACTGTTTATATAGCATCAAAATTTGGGGGTACAGAGACAGAAATCTATCTGTAACTAGGTTAGGCAAAATGAAGAATTTCATGTAAGTCTCATGGAATTTCATTAAAGGAGGGATATATCTGCTCCCCAGGGACTGGAGTGCCACCAGATTTATTTTCTCTGTTTCTACTCTTCTACATGGTTGACCTCTTTTTTTTGTTTTTGAGAGAGTCTCGCTTTGTCACTCAGGCTGGAGTGTAGCAGTGTGATCTTGGCTCACTGCAGCCCTGACCTCTCTGGTTGAAGCCATCCTCCTGCCTCAGCCTCCCAGGTAGCTGGGTCTATGGGCATGTGCTACCACACCCAGCTAATTTTTAAAAAACTTTTTTGAGAGATGGGGTTTCGCCATGTTGCCCATCCCAGGCTGGTCTCGAACTCCTGAGCTCAAGTGATCTGCCTACCTTGGCCTCCCAAACTGCAAAGATTACAGGCATGAGCCACCGTGTCCCACCTGATTTCTCTTTTCAGACCAACTGTCTTCATATGATGCTGTCAGTTCCTAGGTCTCCCACATTTACTACTTGAGACAGTTGGTAATTCTTTCTGTAGCTGCTGTTGATAAAATTCCAGAAATGAAGTATAGACAATCTTAGGTCATGTGCCCACTCCAAATCTATGGCCAAGGAATACAGTGATTCCAGTTATGTCAGCTACTGTGGTCAAGGAGGTGAACTTTCAAGAAAAATAAATTCTTGGAATGGAGGAAAGAGCATTTCATATGAGAAGACAAGTACAGAATAGAAGAGTGTAGGATAGGCTTGGAGGGGAAGTAACAATAAATAATCTTTACATAATACTTGTTTATGCTTGCTAAATCTTTAGGTTCTTCAGTTAGCACAAAGCAGGAACACAAATACATGCTATTGCAATTGGAAACAAGTTTCCTTAGCAAAGTCGATTCTGGTTTTTATTGTAGTTGTAGCCCAGAGTTCGCTGCAAGACCTTCACTTTTACTTTAGATTAAATAAGACTTTTCATACTCTCATGCTTCAACTTGTATTTTTGGTGGCGATGACTTTTTCTTTGTTGCTTACTAAGCTGATAGTACTAACCTGATATTGGGTGATAGCTTAAGTTACAAGTTTAATACTATTAAGTAACCATTTTCTTTTCTTTTTTTTTTTATTTTGAAGCCAGGGTCTCACTCTGTTGCCCAGGCTAGAGTGCAGTGACAAAACAATCTCGGCTCACTGCAACTTCTGCCTCCTGGGTTCAGGCATTTCTGCCACTGCCTCCCGAGTAGCTGGGATTATAGGTGTGCACCACCATGCCTGGCTAATTTTTGTATTTTTAGTAGAGATAAGTTTCTACTATGTTGGCCAGGCTGGTCTCAAACTCCTGACCTCAAGTGATCTATTCCCCCGCCCCCCGCCTCCCAAAGTGCTGGGTATACGGGTGTGAGCCACTGTGCATTTTCCTCATTGAATAAATAAGAATATTTTGTTTACATGTGATAAAACCCATCTAAAAATAACCTTGAGTAAAAGGAAACTATTAGAAGGTATGTGAATGTGCATTTGGGTCCAAGGACCAAGGAATATGTGGAACCAGGGATTCAGCATCACCAGGACTTCCATTACCCCTAATCCCTGATTGAATCCTGCTGGGTCTCTTCAATTTTTTCTTTTCTACCACTACTAATTTAATTTAGGTTCTGATCATAATACAGGTGAATGTGCAATGAATGATAGCAGTGAATTTCCCCTTGGCTCGGTCTCCTTGGCAAGCAAACTAAATTTTTCCCTGCCTGAGTTCATGTTGAGTATTTTGTTGTGTGTGTAATTTCCTCTAAATACTTCCACAGTGTCAGTAACTATTCAGTAACTACTCTCAAATTGAGTCAAGAGTAAAATATAACCCTTTAAAAATCAGGTAAAACTAGAGAAAGTAGGTAAAAATAGTAATCCTGACTTTCATTAATCTATAACTGCTCTTTCAGTGATGTATGGCCTTCTAAAATGACACTTCTTTTTTGTTGTTGTTGTTGTGAGTTACTATAAATGGTATGTCTGCTCCAATCAGGGTGACTGGATTATTCATTTTTGTTGCTATACCTGTACATTTGTCATTTGCTCTGACTTGAGTGACTTTTCTCCATCTATGCCAGTTCTATTATGATTGTAATTGAAGCATTTTCCTCTAAATCCTCTGTGATCAGTCCACTTCTGACTCTGTTCTCTGCTTAGTCAATATTGGAAGTGTTGCAGAATTTTTCTTTGAGAAATGAATTCCATTCTTTTTTCTTTTCCTTCCTTCGCTTCCTTCCCTTTTTCTTTTCTTTTTTTCTCTTTGTCTCTCTCTCTCTCTTTCTTTTTCTTTCTCTCCTTCTTTCCTTCTTTCTTCCCTCCCTCCCTCCCTCCCTCCCGTCCTTCCTTCCTTCCTTCCTTCCTTCCTTCCTTCCTTCCTTCCTTCCTTCCTTCCCTCCTTCCCTCCCTCCCTCTTACCCTGTCACTCAGGCTAGAGTGCAGTGATACGATCTTAGCTCACTGCAACCTCTGCCTCCTGGATTTAAGCAGTTCTCTTCCCTCAGCTTCTTGAGTAGCTGGGACTACAGGTGTGCGTCACCATGCCCAAGCTAATGTTTTCGTATTTTTAGTGGAGATGGGCTTTTGCCTTGCTGGCCAAGCTGGTCTTGAACTCCTGACCTCAAGTGATCTGCCCGCCTCAGCCTCCCAAAGTGCTGGGATTGCGGGCGTGAGCCACTGCGCTTGGCCTGAGAAATGAATTTTTGTAAAGTGAGTTATACCTCTCATCTGTATATCCAAGTGGGAAAAACCTTAATCTATAATTATCAGACATTCTACATTCTTGACAATGGTTAACAAAGAAAAATTCTTTTCCATGTAGTTAATATGTCACCTATTTTTTTTTTTTTACAAATATTTTAGCTAGGTATCATATGTCATATGATAAGCTTTATTAAAGATAATGTTCAAGATTTATTACCTCCCATTGGAAAGGGTTATTTGCAAGTATCTTACCCTAGACCCGTGAGATTAGTGGTTTGCAAGGTGGTCTCATACCAGCAGTATTAGCATCACCTGAGATTATTTTTTGAAATGCAGGTTCTCAGGCCTCACTGGAGACGTACTAGATCAGAAACTTGGGTGAGGCTCAGCAGCCTATTTTAGTAAGCCCTCAAGGTAACTCTGATGTCCTTAATAAGACAGACCAATGGCAGAGAGCCTGGGGGCATTTATTTGATTGATAATACACCTCTTTTTTTTTTTTTTTTTTTTTTTTGAATGAACCAAGTACCATGGTCTTGTCAGAAGATGACTTCAAAACAGAGCATGGTTGTGTAATTAGCTGTGTGGTTTCAAAGGATTAGTTAACACAGCTATAAAAATTAAAGTAATAGTAGGAGAGTTTTGAGGATCAAATAAATGATGGAACAAGCTCTTCATGAACTTTTAAGGTCTATGTAAATTTTAGTTGCAAACTGTTAAGCTAAAGTTGTTTTCCTTTTGGGGCCCTTATTCATACTAGTGACTTTAGTGCTTTTTATTCACAATAGTGACCAGTTACTAAACTTGCTTCTGATTTTGGGCTATAGGATGTGAGCTTAAGAAAAGTTGCATGACCTGAGATTAGGAGGTCTGGGTATTATAATAAAGTCTCTATCAGTGCATGATGTTTCTTTGCCTGATTTCCTTATTTGCAAATAAAGGTGTAGCAAGCACTCCATTTGGTACTTTTAAAGACCTAATTAAATTATGTAATGTTTTGACACTGCTTTCGTTGTTGTAAGAGAAGAAGACAGTGAAATCAAAGCACCTATCACAAATGTGTGACACATAGAAGACATTTTATGGCAGCTATTTGTTATTCTTGTGTATAAAACTAGCTTTAGGCTGGCCATGGTGGCTTATGCCTCTAATCCTCCATTTTGGGAAGCCAAGGTGGACAGATCGCTTGTGTCTAGGTATTTGAGACCTGGGCAACATGGTGAAACCCTTTCTCTATGAAAATACAAAAATTAGCCAGTCATGGTGGTACACATTTGTGGTCCCAGCTACTTGGGAAGCTGAGGAGGGAGGATCATTTGAACCCCATGGGTTGAGATTGCAGTGAGCTGTGGTTACACCACTGCACTCCAGCCTGGATGACAGAGGAAGATCCTGTCTCCAAAAGTAAATAAATAAAGCTAGCCTTTTTGTTATCTTCCTCTTATTGCACTTCTACCTCTTATTTTGAAGTTTTGTTTTAGTTCCTAAGTACTGATTCCTCAGATTCCCAAATATCAATGTCCTGTACCAGGTCCTTGGTACATGGACCAGATTCTTGAACACTTAAAGCACTGTTGGTGTTGTACTTTGAGAACCACAGTATAAGAGCTATCAGTTGTTTGCCAGCTGGTTATTTAGCTGGAGTGGCAATACCTTGCCTTGATAATGTTACCACTTTTCAGGTTGTAGCTTCTTGCAAATCATTAGGGGTCTTGGAAATGATTTATCTTTCCGAAATAGATCCACAAACTCATTCATAACAAGAATATCCATTTGTAATATGAAATAGAAGTTTTGCATGATACTTTCTTCCTATTTCTTCATAAGAAAATTTTTCCAAATTATAATCATTAATTTCTTCTTGCACATGGATTTTGAGTGAAGGTGGTAATTCAGTCTGATTTACCCATATCCATTGTGGCAATGTGTTTAACACACGAGCCAGACTTATTTCTTTATTTCTTTCCATGACTGCTGGAGAAATATGAACCATGACTTATTTTATGATTACCCTTTTTTTTTTCTAGCTTCTAAACTGATTCTTTTCTGACTTCAGAGCTTGGGCATTGTATGTGTGTGTACATGAGTGTATACTATTTTCACATGATTTGGATTAAATTTTTATAATCAGAATTCTGTCGTGTTTACCTAATACTGTACATTTCTTGTTTACTGGTTAGAGTGAGTATTTTGTATAGAAAGCTGATTTCATTTCATTGCATATGGACATTTGTTTTTCATCCACAGAGGGTCTGTTTTTTGTGGGGATTGAGGGAAGTCCCTGGCTGAGGCACCATGGTGTGTTGATATGTGTATGGGCTTTTGGAGTTAGACTGTTTAAATCTGGATCTACTGCTTGTAACTTGTCTGATTTTTTTGAAGATACGCTTATTCTGCCAGCCTTGATAGATGTTAAGGATTGTAAGAGATGATTTTATATGTAAATGGAGATAACCATAGAAAAGAATATATGGTTAATGTAATCCATTGTTATTTCTGTATATTATTACTGGTTTGTTTGTGGGTTTTTTTTTTTTTCATGTGTTCGGGCTGAGCTGTTAATTTCATCTCCCTTTCTGAGTTTATGTATAGTCTATTTCTCATTGTTCTATTTCTCCACCCTTAAATTAAGTATGGTACTCTTATTAAGAGTGGGCATCCATGCATAGTGTTAACTGACATTGTGCATATACTGAATTGACTGCAAAAAGAATAGTCCATGTTAGACCAGGGCCACTTTTTAATTATACTTAAAAGATCTTGTTGTCAGCAATTAGAATTGGTTGGTTTTATAGAAATCCTTAAAAGATTGATATATTCCTAGATTTCAGAAATATTTTCAGTTTTACTTTTTATGATCTGATAATTCATGATACAGCTCTTATTCTTCAGGATAGAATGAATACTCCACAGATTTCTGGATTATAGCCTGGGAATCAGAAATAACACTGATTCAGACATTAAATTTTATTTTGATTTATTTAGGAAGGCGACATGCCAATTCATGAACTTCTCAGCCTTTATGGTTATGGTAGTACTGTTCGACTACCCGAAGAAGATGACGAAGAGGAGGAAGAGGAAGAAGAAGGTGAAGATGATGAAGACGCTGATAATGATGACAACAGTGGCTGTAGTGGGGAAAATAAAGTAAGCCTATATACATAAATTTAAGATTGTAGTCTTTATCTTGAAGTTAAAGTTTTTCTTATATATTTTGATTACTTGTTTTTATACTCTTTACTCTTCTTGATCTTAAGTATTAAAAATTAAGATATTATAGAAATACATAATATAAAAATTGGGAATCCCCTGTAAACTACTCCTGAGAGGTAACAGTTTGATCTTGTCATTCAGATTTTTTTCCCAGTGCTTATTCTAATTAATGTATACCAACTTTATAAAAAACACTATTGCTTTTAAATAATAAAGGCTAATTGGCAGTTTGTGCTTATTTTCCTTATTTTATTTTGAGATAATTTTAGATTTATAAAAGGTTTAAAGCTAGTATAGAAAGTTCCTGTATGCTCTTACCTCAGCTTCTGCTAAGGTTAACATCTTGGTACAGACTGAATTATTAACCAAGCTACAGATTGAATTATGCTAGTTTTTCTGCTAATGTACTTTTTCCTGTTACAGGACCCAACCCAGAATACCATATTACATCTAATATATTCATTTTAGTCTTCTACTTATATTAGAACAAAATTTATATGCTACCACCTTTCATCTGCAACAGTTTTCTTTATATCTTAAAGAAATTTAATTTATTGTTCCATAGGAAGAGAATATAAAGGATTCATCAGGTCAGGAAGATGAAACTCAGTCTTCCAATGATGATCCATCACAATCTGTTGCTTCTCAAGATGCCCAGGAAATAATCCGCCCACGTCGATGTAAATATTTTGATACAAGTAAGTGTTATTGGTTGATAATATTTGAATATAATTTTTACTATTTTAGGTATTCCCTAAAATGCTCATTTTTTAACTGGTCTTTGAATTCATTTAGTCTGAAATTTTTTTCAACAGTTAATGGATTTTGTTGTAAGTTATAAATTTAGCAATGCAGGGGCCCTGTTGTTAGTGAATATGCTACAGTAATTGTATCATGTACTACTTGACTTTGGGTGTATTTGTTTTTTCCTTGCCCTGTCTTTGAATGTTTGTTTCATGGTCACTTTTTATTTCTCATAGTCTTTCCCTTAGTTTACATTTTTTACTTTCTTTGCCTCTTAGTCTGTTTTAGGTATATTCATAAGTGCACCTAAATTTCTGTACTTTAAAAGGAAGAAAAACACTTGAAGAAAAATAAACTGTCATGAAATATGTAGTAAGATAATATTATCTTTATTCTAAATCAGTTTTTTCCCCTAAGTTTTTATAGGAAATCATTTCATGAGAATACAGTTATGTAGAAAGTTCATGGGTTTTTGGTTTTGGTTTTTTAAGTGATAGGGTGTTAATTATTTGGTTAGAAATATCTTGGCTTAATTCATTAGTTACCTTTGAGCATATCCAAATATTTGATGATAGATGTAAAAATAATATATAGATATATAGATGTAGACAGGATAAGCAGTCATTTTATAGTATTGGTGTCTTATTTATTCTAGATAGTGAAGTAGAAGAAGAATCTGAAGAAGATGAAGATTATATTCCATCAGAAGACTGGAAAAAGGTAGTTAGAACAATGTTTTCCCAAAATTTAGATAAATTAATTTTTTTTAAAAGGCCTAGTGTATTTATTATTTTTTTTTACTAGCCGTGTATATTGATAAAATTGATGTAAGCCCTTTTATGACATTTAAATGTTTGGTAAATGTTCAGAGTCTTTCTTAACACATCTAGGTTAGAAATAAATTTATCTTTTTATAAAATAAAATGAATTGAAAGAATTGGATTTTGTTGAGGAAGTCAGCACTCTTAAGACTAGAAATCCACATTTCTGGCCAGGCACAGTGGCTCACGCCTGTAATCCCAGCACTTTGGGAGGCTGAGACAGGCAGATCCGCTTGAGCCTGGGAGCTCAAGACCAGCCTGGGCAACATAGCTGGACCCTGTCTCATTTTATAAAACAAAACAAAAAATAAATAAAACAAAAATCCACATTTCTGATTTAGTCCTGAACTAGTGCTGAATTAGGCTTTTGTTGCCCTGCAAAAAGTATCACATATATATTTTTCAGTATTATGGAAAGCAGTTATGGAGGCTTTGATATTTGTTAAGTAAATTTTGTTTAATAGTTGTATTGCAAGTTTTTCATTCTGTATTTATAAAAGGAAAATTCTCCAAATGATTGAATTTAATGTTGACATTTATAACTGATAAGCATATTGTATGAAGAAACAGATATGGCTTCTTTGTCACTATATACAACTTAATTTCTGAAATGAATCTAAAGATAAATATTGAGATTAGTTTGAATTTTAAGTTGTTGTAAAAGAACTGAGGTCTTAGGAAAATCTATCAAAATGTTATGTAGAATTGGCTGGTTGCAGAGGTGTTGCCCCTATTGTCCCAGCTACTTGGGAGGCTGAGGTAGGGGGATTTCTTCAGGCCAGGAGTTTGAGACCAGGCTGGGCAACATAGTGAGACCCCATGTCTTCAAAAAATTTTTTTATGTAGAACTGGTTAAATCATTTATATGAAAGAATGATGTTATTTTTGTTGAGAGACAAGATTGGCCCAGTGTGTGGTATGTGTCAATTTGAGCAAATGATGGAATTCAAGACAGAAAACAAGAATCATGAAAGTTACTTACTGTTTGTGTGGCCTCTTTGGGCAAGGGTTCTTTCATCCTGTTGATTCCTATATTATGCAGAAATTCACATGAAAAAAGCTAGAAACCTTGGGAATCCTTTTAAATTGCTCTTCTACTACATATTCAAGTTTTTATATCTTCAACATTATGTTGTTTTTTGAAAATATGGAGTGTTCAGTAGATTAAGGAGTGTTCAGTTTGATTAAGCATTCATTCTTTTTTTAAATGAAAGAAAAAAAGCTCAGAGGTAGAACCCTTCATTGCTAGAAGGTATTAATTCGCCGCACCTTACTCAGAAAGGGTATAAATTAACCAAACCTTTCTCAGAAAAAAAATTATGTAATAAAGCAGGCCAGAGTAAATGCAGATTGTTTTCTTTCTTTATGATTTCTTGTTGTAAATAATTGTCAGGGTTCAGAGATTCATGTTTTTAAGGCTTATAAGATGAAATCAAATTTTTATAGAAACTTAAGATAGGGGAAACAGTTTTGAAGTCAAACCTGAGTTAAGGTTATAGCTCTAGAACTTACTAATTGTGTGCTCCTGAGAAGATCAAATTTTTGAGCTTTATCTTCTTACATGTAGTATGGGAATGACAATGTCAGCCTTATGGGGCTTGCTGAAAGATTAAATGAAAATTACATATATGATACGTTGTACATAATGATCTTCAAAGAGCTATTTCCTGTCCCTTCCCTGTACTACAGAACAAATTAACAGATGAAAAGAAATGTTCTGAACTGAACAGGGAAAAGGTAGTGCCTATCTTTATACTAATCCATATGTTCTCAACCCTGTTTTTATGTTAAAATCATTTGTATAGCTTAGAAGTACTGAGTACCAGGGCCTTCATTCATAAATTCTAATTTAATTGTCCTGGAATGGATCCAGGCATTGATTCTTTAGAAGCATGCCAGCCAGAGTTAGTAACTTGACAGTGTTCTTTAGTAGGCATAGGTGAGTTAAGGTAAAAGAGGCACACGATGTGACAATAAAGACTCTTTTTATAGTAGAAGATGTAAAGAGTTCCATTGTAAGAGTGGAGAAGATTTGTTGTAAGTTTGTTTATTTTTGGAAAACTGATCATGAGAAAGATTGGTTTTTCTTACAGGTATAGCAGTAACTTTATTACATAAAGCACATCTTTGAAGTTGTACTGGATAAAATGAGATCCTCACATCAATTGGGGTTACAATAGCAGGAAGGAGACTTTTCAAATCCTAAGAGTTATCTAAACTTTTAGACCATGATTTTGTACCTTTTGTGCCCAATTTTGAAAATGTCAGTAAATGTGTTCTTAACATTTAGCTATCAGACAAAAGAGTGTTCATATAATCTCCGTCTCCTTGAGTTGTGAAATTTCACCAGTGGTAGTTTCCAGATGCTTTTCAGAACAGCCAGTTTCACCCAGCCTGTGATTTGACTGTGTATATTTGTTACTGGATTTCCTATTTAATTATATTTGTAGGGACAACATTTTGTGTTGTTTTAATAAAAGTCAAGCCATAACCTGCTTATCTATTTTGTTTAGTGTTTCATTCATTTGGCCCCTACTGAGCTTTATACAAACTCTTTTTGTTTTCTTAACCTTGAAGCTCTGTTTTTCAGACTTAAGTGTATGTCAGAATCACCTAGATAGCTTGTCAAAATACCAGTGACTGAGTCCTGTTCCCAGAGTCTGTAGGTCTGGGGTGGGGCCTGAGCATTTGCATTTCTAACAGTTTCCCATTAGCCATGTGTGGTGGCATGTGCCTGTAGTCCCAGCTACTTAGAGACTGATGTAAGAACATCACTTGAGCCTGGGAGGTCAAGGCTGCAGTGATCCATGATCATTCCAGCCTAGGTGACAAAGCAAGACCTTGTCTCAAAAAACCAAAAATTTTTTAGGTGATGCTGATGATACACATGCAGGGATCATATCTGTCTTAAGTGTAGATATTCTGAAAATACCTGAATTTGACTTTGTTTTTTAGGTATTTTGCGGTTATCTTACTAATGGAATTATCAGAATTCACTTTTATTTCTTTGTCTCTATATTTTGAAGTTTTGTATTTATTGTTTACATTGCATTTCACCCATTATTACTAATATTTTCATCCAGTCATTGTTTATTGTCATTCATCTTCACAGTACTCCTCTGAGGTACTTAATTCGTTGTATTTGTATTTTATGACAGAGAAACCAGGAACAGTTTACTAAGATGGTGAAGCTAAAAAATGGATATAAAGTCTGTGTTACTAGATCTTATTAATGTTTTACGTTATTTTTGAAATAGGAGATTATGGTGGGCTCCATGTTTCAAGCAGAAATTCCAGTTGGCATTTGTAGATACAAAGAAAACGAAAAAGGTGGGTTATTAGTAAAGTTACCTAGCTGAGTTTATGCTTTCAATGTAGTGATCTGTTACTTTATATGTAAAATGTGATTAAGAATATGACAGCCTACTAAGTAACCCCACTGTAACCCCATTGCTTTGTGAAAGAGAACCCTTCATTGTTTCTGTGAGAAGAAATATGTTATACTCAATTTTTTCAGTTTTGTCTATAGTATAGTATAGCCAAAAAAAGAAAAAAGTGAATGCTTTTTTTTTGTTTTGAGTGACTTACAATGTCTCAACAGTTTCTTACTTTTTTCCCTATATTTTCAATGTTCTGTACTTTAATCCTTTTCTAACCTTTATAATTTAGTTTTTTAAAGGCCATTTTATATCAGTGAAAGGAATTAAAAACAAACGAGAGTAAACAATGATATAAAAAGCTTATTTGCTTCTGAAACTTTCAGTAAGCAAAACGGAATACTTACTAAAATGGAGTACTTTGATATTTGTGTTTTTAAAATAATTTGAAAAAACAACTTGTATACTTAAATTTTACATGATTTTTAAAATTTCATTTGAAAGTCCTAAGGTAAGTCATACTTCAATAACATGTAATACTTGAAGATTTTTTTTTAAAGAGCCTGCTTTAGATTATTAACGTCATGTGAGTTCCAGAAAGAATGTTGTGTATGTGTGCTTCTAATGAGTTCATGTGCAGTGTGACATCACTCAGCACTAGAAATCTTTCTTCGTTTCGTTTATTTCAGTTTTCTTCACATTTCAACTTAATATACACAAAGCCCTTTGGAGTTTTATTAATAGAAGTTTTTTTGTTGTTTATTTCTTTTTAGCATTCTCTCCAAAAACTTACTTTATATTCTAAGTATGCACCTACTCTCAGGGCAAAGCAGCAGGTCAGAGGCAGTCAAGGGAACATCACAGGCCAGTACAGTTTTTGTGATAGCAATATGTTTTAATACATCATTTAAATGTTTAATAGCTAGCATTTATTTTTCAAGGTAATTCCTGCAACATATAGGGACATTGAAGGTTTCAGTATGGAGTGACTTCATTATATATTGAAATTCTATACGTATGATATGTTCTGTGAACAATTGTGTGCACAAATAAATGATCTGTTGGCTTTTGTATTTATTTTTGTAATTAAGTCTCAGTTTTATGCTTTGCTTATATAGTGGTTAGCACATGTTCACCATTGAGTTTTTTTCCTGCAAATAAATGAACTGAAAGTTAGACATTTGTTTCTTTTTATTAAATTTTTAAATTTTGACAATAAAACTGCGCCTATTTTATACTTACATTTTAGTATTTATATTATAGTTGAAGGTAGTTTTATATCAATATACTTTTTTTTTAATTTTAGTATATTTTATTGTATCTCAACAGTGAATAATGATTCCATTCTCTTATTTTTTATGCTTAATTTTAATTTTTTATTTTTGTGGGTACATAGTAGGTGTATATAGTTACGGGGTACATGAGATGTCTTGATACAGGCATGCAATATGTAATAACCACATCATGACAAATGGGATATGCATCCTCTCAAGCATTTATCTTTTGTGTTACAATCTAGTTATACTCTTTTAGTTCTCTAAAAATATACAATTAAGTTATTATTGATTATGGTTATCCTGTTGTGCTGTTAAATACTAGGCATTATTCATTCTATTTTTTTGTACCCATTAACCATCCTACCTCTCTCACCCCTCCCCCGCACCCACCTCCCCAGCGTCTAGTAACCATCCTTCTACCCTGTCCCCATGGGTTCAGTTGTTTTTACTTTTAGATCCCACACATAAATGAGAACATGTGATGTTTGTCTTTCCACATCTAACTTTTTGCTTAACATAATGACCTCCAGTTACATCCATGTTGTTACAAATGACTGCATCTCATTCTTTTTTTATGGCTGAATAGTACTCCATTATGTATAAGTACCACATTTTTTTTTATCCATTTATCTGAATAGTACTCCATTATGTATAAGTACCACATTTTTTTTATCCATTTATCTGTTGATGGATACTTTTTTTTGCCATATGTGTGTATTCTTTTGAGAAACATCTATTCAGATCTTTTGCCCATTTTTAAATCAGATTATTAGACTTTTTTCAATAGAGTTGTTTGAGCTCCTTATTTGTTCTAGTTATTAGTGCCTTCTAAGATGGGTAGTTTGCAAGTATTTTGTCCCATTCTGTTGGTTGTGTCTTTGCTGATTGTTTCCTTTGCTATGCAGAAGCTTATTTACTTAATGTGATCCTATTTGTCTATTTTTGCTTTGGTTGCCTGTGCTTGTGGGGTATTAAATCTTTGCCCTCAGTCCATGTCCTGGAGAGTTTCCTTAATATTTTCTTGTAGTAGTTTCATAGTTTGAGGTCTTAGATGTAAGTCTTTAATCAATTTTGGTTTTTGTATGTGACAAGAGATAGAGGTCTAGTTCTATTCTTCTACCTATGGATATCCAGTTTCCCAGCACCATTTATTGAAGAGACTATCTTTTCCCAGTGTACATTCTTGGCATCTGTGTCAGAAATGAGTTCACTGTAGGCATGTGTTTGTTTCTGGATTCTCTGTTCTGTTCTATGTGTCTTATTTTTATGCCAGTACATGCTGTTTTACTGTAGCTCTGTAGTATAATTTGAAGTCAGGTAATGTGATTCTTCCAGTTTTGTTCTTTTTGCATAGGATAGCTTTGGCTATTCTGGGTCTTTTGTGGTTCCATATAAATTTTAGGAAATTTTTTTCTGTTTCTAAGAATGTCATTGGTATTTTGATGGGGATTGCATTGAATCTGTAGATTGCTTTGGGTGTATAGACATTTTAACAACATTGATTCTTTGAATCCATGGACGTGGAATATCATTCCATTTCTTTGGTGTCCTCTTTAATTTCTTTTGTCAATATTTTCTAGTTCTTTCACTTCTTTGGTTAATTCCTAGGTACTTACTTTTATTTGTGGCTATTTTAAATGAGATTACTCTTTTGATTTCCTTTTCAGATGTTCACTGGTGGCATATGGAAATGGTACTGATTTTTGTATGATGTTACCTGCAACTGTACTGAATTTGTCAGTTCTCATAGTTTTTTTTATAGAGTCTTTAGATTTTTCCAAATATAAGATCATATCATAAGCAAACAGGGATAATTTGACTTCCTCCTTTCCAATTTGAATTATCTCTGTATCTTTCTCTTGTCTGATTGTTCTGATTTTTTCATAGTTTAAATTCTAACTGAATGTTTTCCATTTTAACATTATTTTAGAAAGTAATTATACATATGTAATTTTTTTTTTCAGGAATGAGTGATTTATGAAGCATTCTCATTTTGAGAACTTAAGCATATTAGTTTGTGTAAAGAGGATCAGACTAAACCTAGCTGAATGAGATTGCTCTGGAGGGATTGCTGTGCTAAAGGGCCATTCCTCAGCTTTATAGTTGTAGAAATTAAAACTTTTGTCAAGATATCCAGAATTTGTCTCCACTTAGGGTACCCTTTACCACAAACCAAATTCGTGAAACTATTATGTAAGCCATGCTCTTAGAGATAAACCTTGTCAAAGGGACAGTGCTGATTAGTGCATTTTATGGAAAATATTTCACAGGATATTTTTCATCAGTTTCATGACCACAGACTTTTTTTTTTTAAGTGCTATAAAACTAAGATATCCTGATATCCTTATTATAGGGACTACTTATCGGATGAATCAGAATTCTCCTTTTCACTGATACATGGAAACCTCCTTACCTAGTATCTTGGAGAGACATTGACAATTTTTTTCTCTCTGCCATCCGACTTTTTTTATTAGGCTCCATGCAGATTATACATTCCTTATTGGTTAGCACTCGTAATTCAAACAGTTAAATATACCTGATTTGTTAGTTTATAATAATAATCCAGGCATGCTTCTTTGGACTTTTATCTATTTTGGTTATAAAATCTCTTGAGCTATACTTAACTAACATTTTCTTAAATTCATGTACATTATTTATACTAACCACAATGTATTTTAACCTTTTGTTTACTCATCTTTGTAGCCTTACTACTAAGTAGGCTGATCCTTGCCCCATAGGCCCTTAGTAAATATTTTGTGCCTAAGTTAATAGTGGGTGAATTATTTTTGAACTAGGGTTTCCCTGTATGGCATTGTGTACCCCAGCGATCCCGAGGATATAAGAACCTTAGTTTGTGGAGAACAGAGGCTGAGCAGAGAATGGAAATCAACAGCAATATATCCAGATTCATTTTATCATGGTAGTTTTATTGTACTTATAATTTAGGGTATAACTAGGATTGTACCAGCAGATTAGAAAAGGAATGTTGTTGGCTGGGCATGGTGGCTCACGCCTGTAATCCCAGTACTTTGGGAGGCCAAGGCGGGCAGATCGTGAGGTCAAGAGATTGAGACCATCCTGGCCAACATGGTGAAACCTCGTCCCTACTAAAGATACAGAAATTAGCTGGGTGTGGTCGCGCACGCCTGTAGTTTCAGCTGCTCAGGAGGCTGAGGCAGGAGAATTACTTGAACCCAGGAGGCGGAGGTTGCAGTGAGTGTCCATCGTGCCATTGCACTCCAGCCTGAGCTACAGGGTGAGACTCTGTCTCAAAAAAAAAAAAAAAAAAAGAAAGAAAAAGGAGGAATAATGTTTATTAAGGAAAATTTTCTCAATATTGTCCCTTGAGCTGTACTTTAAGGAAAAGTATCTATTTTTGGAAGCAAGAAAAGGTAGAAGGTTTTGAAGTGTGTGTGGGTAAGGAGACAAGATAATATATATGAAAATACTTAATACATTGCCTGGTACATAAGATAGATTAATTAACTGTAAATTTCGTTTCATAATAAAAGAAACTTTGACACTGTCAGTTATTGTCAAAGTCTTCTCAGGCTGGCTCCTTCCTGTTGGCATTTCCATGTTTGTCTCTTATCTTTGAAAACAAACCAGAACAACATAAAAACTTTCTTCAGCTCTACTCTCTAGCTACTCCCCTGTCTCATCATAACTAAACTTTTCAAGAGTTTTCTTATTTCTTCACTTTCCATTTGCTCTTCAATTTTATCCAGTATGGCTTTTGCTTCCATCTCTCTACAGAAATGGTTCTCACAAAATTGACCTCCTTGTTAGTAAAGCTGGCATACCATTTTCAGTTTTCATCCTCATCACTCAATAGAATTTAACCAGTCTTTGAAGCCATTCTTTGAAACACTCTTCCCTTAGCATCTGTGATGTTACATTTTTGGTATTTCTTCTATTTGTGACTCTTTAATTTTATCCATGTTTTCTCCTTATTTAGAATTCCATAGGCTTTTTCTTAGGTCATCTTCCTTTCCTTTCACTTTTTGAAGCTTGATTAGATTTAGGCTTTAATCTTATAATGGAAATTATGATGAAACTTAAATAGTTTTAAAAAAGTAATGATTTTTGTTTTTGTGAAAGTGATTTATATACATTATATACTCAAATAACACAGAAAATCTAAAGAAGAAGGTAAAATTTACCTCACATCCCACCACCAGAAATTAAGCGGTGTTAACATTTGGTGAGCATTCTTCTAGACATTTTTAAAAAATAATAATGATAGTTAAAATTATAGGATTTTAATATGTGCCAGAATGCTTTTAAAGTGTTGTAAATCCTTAAAACTAGATGGTAAAGTTAATTGTTACCTCCTTTCACAGATGAGACAGAAGGGAAGTAATTTGCCCAAGGCCATCATACACATAGCACGAGCTAGAGATGGTATTCAAACCAAGAGAGCTCGGAATTTGGTAAAGTTAAGATAAATCAGACTGGATCTGCAGGGGCATAAAGTGGTACCTCCTCTCTGTTTAAATTGTTGAATTCACCTAGACTATAATTGTTGTCCAAGAAAAAAGTCAGCCAAGTAGTAAAACCACACTGTACCTCAGTTCTCAACATTTGGCTCTAAGTATGAGTTGTTTATTTAGTAATATGTTTTAACACAAACTCAGTTTGTCAGTTTTTAGAAATTTTTTTAATACTGTCTTTTGCTAATTTAGTATATGAAAATGATGATCAGCTCTTGTGGGACCCTGAGTACTTACCAGAAGATAAAGTGATTATATTTCTTAAAGATGCATCTAGAAGAACAGGTGATGAGAAAGGTGTAGAAGCAATTCCTGAAGGATCTCACATAAAAGACAATGAACAGGTATGTGAATAAGAAAAAACTGTTAGAACTTTGCCATACACATTTATTCATGTAAATGCTGTCACTTTCAGTGTTGTTATTCTGTCCACCCAAATTTTTGTAACATTATCGACAGGGAATCTGAGGTTATAATCCTTTTATAAGATACCCATTGTTACCACACGGACTTCATTGTTATGAAGCCCGTGAAGCTCAAAAACGAAACAAAACCCATGATGTTTTATTTTGCCTGTATATACTTTTAATTCAGCTTTTAAAAATTCCTTTGGCTATCCCTAAGAAGCTGTAGATACCAAGTTGGAATTTCTCATCTCAGGTAATATAATGTACATGGTGAACCTAATATAATATGTACCACGAACCTAATATAACAGCATTATCTTTTTTACCTTTTTAATCATTGTTTTTCTTTTCTGATTAAAATTATAGGAATCTCAAGAAGCCACAAAGAAGGGATTTTTATTGATATAAAATGAATTTTTTAGTTTCTAGGATACTATGGCCACCAAGTTTTTACATATCCTACTTTGTACATATTTAAAGGTAGTTAATCAATCAGGATTGAAATCATATTTGTTTTTCTTTGGTGTTCTCTATGACATTCGGTAAAGTTATTTTCCCTAAAAAAGGATGAAAACACTGGATTTTTGAAAAAACTTTACTCTTAAGAAATTGTAGCATCGAACTGTTTATAGTCCAGATCACATATTGAAGCTTTTTATTTTTCTAGGCTTTGTATGAATTGGTTAAATGCAATTTTGATACAGAAGAAGCATTGAGAAGATTAAGATTTAATGTAAAAGCAGCTAGAGGTAAGTATAAATAATTTTTATTCATTTTAATGATTTGGTAAAAATTTTTAAACTAAACTTTTCAATTTACCTAGATACAGCCTAAACTTTAATAATACTGATTTTTCTGAGTTTGGTAAATACCAAGTATTATACAAGTCATTATGGGGAGTGGGATTAAGGTCGTCCCTTCCTTCTTTGTGAGAAAATACAATCATATAAGTAAAAATACATACTGCCTTATGCTTTTAAAGCATGTTTATAAATATTTTCTTATTTGATCTTGATAATTGTCCCATGAACTAGGTAGTATGACAGGCAATGCCTTCACTTAAAGGTAAAAATTGATGAGCCTGAGATCTCTAAACTAAAGTAACTTGGCTAAAGCAAACATAATTCATCAGTAATGAAGCCATGAAACAAAATTTGTATTTTTCTTTTTTATGCTAAATCTGGCTCCTACCATTCTTCAGTAAGAGTACTACACACACACACACACACACACACACGTGTATGTGTATGTGTAGTACTCTTACTGAATAAGTAAGTACTCTTACTGAAGAGTGGTAGAAGCCATGTACATATATATATATATATATATGTAACAAATAAGAGGTACTTAAATTTAACAAAGTGTGAATGCCTTTTAAGTTCTGAGGATGTGCCTATAAACAAAGAAGTCCCTTCCCCTCATAGTGCTTAGATCCTAGGTAGGGAAACTGGAAAATAGCTATGATGAATTCTTCAAGGAAAATTAGAGGGTGCTATTGAAACCTATTGTAATGGGATTTAACCTAGTTGGGGGAGAGAGTAGGGCTGGGGAAAGAGCATTCAGAATGAAGTGGTATTTTTGTTGGGATGCAAAAAAAATTATCTCAGTAAAGGGGATGAGATAGAGGCAGGAAATAATTCTAGGCAAAGGAGAGACACCATGCACAAAGTCTGAAGAAAGAAAGAACATGGCAAATTTAAGGAATCAAAAGGTGGCTAATAGAGTTTGATCATGAAGAATTAAGAAGAAAGTAACCCAAGTTAAAGCTGGAGAGGTAGGGACCAAATCATTCAAAATCCTCTTAAATAAGGAATTTTTGTCACTTTATCTTTGGCAACAATTAGTAATAGAGCTCAGGAGTAAAATGTTTCCCTCATTTTTACCAGAAAGTTAAGTTTTATTTGCAGTTTTGTTAATATGCAGTATTTGGGGGAATATTGCTTAACAGTTTGTTCCTCCCATCTTGTCAGAGGAATTATCTGTTTGGACAGAGGAAGAGTGTAGAAATTTTGAACAAGGGCTGAAGGCCTATGGAAAGGATTTTCATTTGATTCAGGCTAATAAAGTAAGTAATGATAATCTCTTCTTTGCAAAAAGAAATTTAGTTGAACAACTCAAATGGTTATGTATCTTAATTTGCTATATTGTCTAGTGTTAAGGGTTTTATAATTAATATTACAATATTTTGGTATTTAGTGAGTAATTATAGGAAGACTGTCTATACTTCCTAACCTATAATTCCCTGTTGGTGACTGTTTTCAGTGCATCATACTGCAAGTGTTAAGAATTGTACTCATTTACAAGCATGTTAATCAACTTTTAGTTGGGATATGTATGTGCAATGCAGTTTTTTAGAGCTGTTTTCCACAATCTGTGACTAAACATTTTGTGGAGGGCCTTTGAAATAATTTGGAAACTTTAAAGCACTTTCAACGTGACATTATTTGCAATTAAAATATTTATTGTGGTTAAATCATGAGTGGTCTAAAATCAAATACTTAAGATTTAACTTAGTTTTAATCAACATTTAATTTAATTTTCTAGTAGCTTCTGTGTCAGTAAATCAGCTTTATATTATTATAGTTGTTATAATTTGAGGATTTTATTTAACATAATTCATGTTGATAATATCAGTCATGTAATTTATACTCCAAATAACTTTACAATTACTTACAGATTTGTTTTGGGGTTCAGTTCTTATAGCTGAAATTAGGTAAGATTTTTAATAGTAACTATATAAATTATATAGAGTAGAAAAATGTGTTGTTTCCATGAACAACAGATTAGGACAGGCAGAATTAAAGTCTTGGAGCTTAAATGTAGAAAAGTAATTCCTAGGCTTATGATTATCACATTATTTTTAGTTAATATAGAAATGACAAGGATATTGGCTTTACGTAATTCCTTAAAGATAGCTTCTAAGTTTTGTGTAGTAGCTTGTGTTAGGACCATGTTGAAAGTATCTGGGTTTACGTCTGAGGCTCTGAATAGTCTTTTACCACATCTCTCTCTTTATACGTCTGGATATGATTGGATTGTGTCCAGTTGATTTTTTTTTTGACACATTTAATATTTTTTGTTATTAATAAAATAGTTATAAATCTTGTGGGTTCATTTCTTAAATTTTGTTGTGCATTAACCAGTTCATTCTTTTTTTTGAGCAAGAACTGGGCAGTGAAGAGCCCCACTCTCAACTAGTTCGTTGTTAATTATTTTGTTGAATGTTGTTGGCACTTTACTTCAGATTACACTAATAGACAGAATTTTAGTTTTAGTATTTAGGATAAAAGAAGACATATCATTAGTATCAAAAATGTGTACCCCTAATGTGTTCATATCATCTGATAATGTCAAATATAATTAACATTCAAGAAAAGGAGTACATTATGTGATTGGCCATGTATGATATTGATTTTTTAAAAAAAGTTCATTGTTTCATGGTTGAAAAGGACAATATTTTTGGAAAAGTGTGACCTTGGTTTCTTGTAAATATTTGGGACAGTGGCATTTAAATGTTACAAGGTAGAAGTCAGCTGATCTCTACATAATATACTAAGTTACTCTAGTGAACAAAAAAAGGACAGTAATTCTTTAAAAGGGAGAAGACTAGTGAGAGTATCGAGTTTGTTTTTATATCTGGAATTAAAGTTCAGATCTTAATCATAAGTTCTATTATGAGGGCTTTTGTTGAAGATTTTTCATAATCTTAACTTTGCATGCCCCCAAATGACTTTATCTTTTTGCTTTCAGTAAAGTACAGTTGACCTAACTTGAATCTATCTAGAAATAAGATCCTAGAGGAGGCAAAAAGGAGCTTGTGAGAATGATTTTTTTAAAGCTCTGATTACTGTCAGTCTCAGAGCAATATGGATCAGAGCTGTAAAATACAAACGGGAAGAAAGCAAAATACGTCAACAATTGTCCTTTAGATGCAATCAGTGCTACAAAATATTTACTTGAAGAGCAGAAATTTGTGGGATAAAGAAGTAACATATTGCATCCAAAACATATAAAGACGCTGATTTTCCTTTTAAATTCATATTGCCAGTGCAGTGGTTCATGCCTGTAATCAGTACTTTGGGAGGTTGAGGTAGGCAGATTGCTTGAGCCCAGGAGTTCAAGAACAGCCAAGGCAACATGGCGAAACCCTGTCTCAACAAAAAAATTACCTGAGTGTGGTGCCATGCATATGTAATCCCAGTTAATAGAGGGGGCTGAGGGGCGGGAAGATTGCTTGTGCCTGGGAGGGCAAGGGTGCAGTTAGCTGTTAGCCACTGCACTCCAACCTGGGCAACAGAGCATGACTCTGTCTCAAACAAAAAAAGGAAAGGAAAAAAGTTATCAGCATTTTATTTATATACATCAGCTCTAAATCCTCAGTATTTTATTTATATACATCAGCCCTACCACCAGCTTTCCTGGCTAAGTAGCAAAAAGGGAGTTTGTCAACATCATTTGTTAATTCCGTAGGCATTTAACATTATGTGAGGGGAGCCATTCAGTTGCACAAATAGGTACAGCACAGTAAGCCACAAGAGTAATTTAGTAAACAAAGCATTAGCATTATTATCATACTTTTAACTCACTGTGGCGTATTCCCAGACTTTCTAGAGAGTAAATTAACTGAGCCTGGATTGCTGCTGGGACTAGTAAGAGAACCTTTCAAAAGGCAGTTTAAAGGTATACTCCCTAGGTACTCTGTGAGTAAAAGTATTTGCAAACTGGTATATTTATTTTAACCTGAATGCCACTTCCAGGTATTTTTAATACAGGAGTGTATTTTTATAGTATATTAGGATGATGGTAGCCTTTTAAAAAGCACAGTGCTGAACATCTGAAGACCTATTGCCAATGTATTATTTATCTTAATAGCCATTTAGAAAGAATAGCTTTCAACATAGCTGCTACAGTGTTGTATTTTATATATAGTATTATATATCAGTTAAGGACTAGCTAAAATTTATTTTCAAACTTCAGATGTTTATCATGAAGTAACTTTGTTAAAAAGGAGATTCTTAAAAACAAGTATTTGTTTCTTATAGGTCCGAACAAGATCAGTTGGTGAATGTGTAGCATTCTATTATATGTGGAAAAAATCTGAACGTTATGATTTCTTTGCTCAGCAAACACGATTTGGAAAAAAGAAATATAATCTTCATCCTGGTGTAACGTGAGTTGAGTTAATTTTTTCCTTAAGAGCTATGTATATATATTTTTGCTAAGCTTTTCTAGATTTTTCTTGAGTTAATTATGATTTTGATAATCTTGCTTTTATACACTTGATCTTAGCCAGAAGGCCAAGAAGCAATATAATCTTACTTTTATAATAGATATTCATTAGTTTAACTTTACCATCTATTATATCTTCATATAAGGCGTTTAGACTTCTTAGTATCTTATAAAATATTGTAAACTACAGTTCATAGGAGACATGCATATCATTAAAACAAGATTTAGAGCACATATTTTTAATATACCCTTGAGAAGAAATGGATCAGAACAGCTGTGAAAGCATGTTTTTCTTAAATACAGTTCCATTCAGTGTAAGCATATAGTTTTTTTTGTTTTGTTTTATTTTATTTTATTTTTTTTGGAGACGTCTCGATCTCTTGCCCCCAGGTTGGAGTGCAGTGGCGTGATCTCGGCGCACTACAGCCTCCATCTCCGGGTTCAAGCAGTTCTCCTGTCTCAGCCTCTTGAGTAGCTGGGATTACAGATGGCCGCCAGGATGCCTGGCTAATTTTTGAATTTTTAGTAGAGATGGGGTTTCACTGTGTCGACCAGGCTGGTCTTGAATTCCTGACCTCAAATGATCAACCTGCCTTGGGCTCCTGTAAGGCTGGGATTACAGGCATGAGCCACTGCACCTGGCATACAGTTTTAATCTTGTGATGGTTGGAAAGCAGTGAGAATAGGAAAAAAGAAAGAATATCTTTTCTAAAACTGTAGGACTGTATGTCCAGTGGAGGCCCTTTAAAGAGCACATGAAATTAATATATTTCTTGGTCTAATTGACCCCAGGAACCTGAAAACAAGATTTGAATATAGATGATATAAAATAAAAACCATAGCAATGTAATAAATTAGGTCAAATTGCGTTTTATTTTTTGTTACAAGTTTTTTATGGAGGAAAAAAACATGTATATGGTGACTTTGCTTTTCCTAGCTTTCCTGAACCTTTCCTCTAATAAAAGTAGTATTTAAGAATTAGTAATGCAACTCTAGTCCCAGTGACACAGATAGGGGTTGTTACATCCATCAGGTAAAATGTCTGATATGCCTAATTCAGTTCCCATATTAAGAGAATTTATTGTCTTTACCTCAGTCAATCTAGTTTTGGAGTGAAACTTTCCACTACCACTGGTAATTTATTACTTAAATACAAAGAGTATTGAACCATTTGTTTCTCATGAATTAAACCCTTTGTCTCTCATGAATTGCTTTAAAATGCTGATTAATCGGTGGAATTTACAGTACTATTCTTAATTATTCCCTAATGTTTACAGGATAAAAAAATAATGCAAAACTGTGACTTATTTAGTCAATGTACTCCAGTAAAGATGTTTTTAAAGCTGACCAAATAATTGCCTTTGAAAGATGGGCTTATATGTTTATTTGATCTTGCACTTCAGACTCCTGGGCTGCACTGTTTCTTGGTCAAGTTCATTTACAGGCGTCTCTGCTGATCACTTCCTTGGAAGGTCAAATGCTCTAAAGCCCACAGTAAAATGGTTATGATTCATCCTTATAATTCACCCTTGGAAATCATGGGACAATGGACTGTGTACATAGCCTCCCATTATTCACAGCTGGTGATTGCCAAAGTGGAATTTCATAAATAGCAGTATTCTAAATTCTATCTAATTGCTTAATGTTAAATTCATAATTTTTTTTTATTGGTAGTATTCAAGCATAATGATGTAGAACTAGATATAGCTATCTGGTCTGCAGAGTATATCTTAAAATAGTCATGGCTTTCAAGCTATTGTATAGGGAAAAGCAATAGTAACATCTTTTATTTTTTTCACCTATTTCAGAAATAATGTTCACACATGAGCTACAGTCAGTCTGTCATCATCATCAGTAACAACATAAGAATGGCCATGCTGGGTCAGACCCATGGTTCATCTAGTTTTCTCTTTCAGAAAGCATCACCAAAGTGTGGCTGGCTTAGTTGGTCCTCTGTGATGTCAAGCTCAACAGGTTAGGTAGAGATGTGCCACCAAATGTTCTCATTTCTCTAATGATCTCTCTATAGCTTCTGAAAACTTTTGAAGATACTTCTATCTGTAACTTTGATGACTCTTAAGGTTAAATATTCTGTAGGTAGATGGGCCACAGTTAAAAGTAAACAGTATCTTAACAGTGGTCACCTGGTATAATGGTATGAAGTGAACTAGTATGTTTTTTCCCTTAGGCAGGAATACCATGGTTTTGTAGACTTCAATTATAGCCCCACTGGGTTTTTTTTAATAAAGTTTATTTAACTGAAAGGATTATACTTTTTTACTGAGACTCTTCCCTTTTTGCTGTGTTATGTCTTCTGTAAGAAGCAGTGACCAAATGGTACATTTCTTTCCAGATGGCGATAAATTTTTCTGATTTGCTTCCAAGACCATCTCTTTCTGTTAATAGCTGCACTTTTAAGTGACTTCATAAAACATTTAAGCTAATGTGTTTAGTTTTCTCATCCTTCTTTTTTAGGTCAAAATCCATAATTTAGAGCACATTATCCTGAAAGTTCTTTGTTCATTTTTTCATTAAATGGTTGACCTTCCATTGGTTCACCAGAGTGAAACACATTTGCCCCTTTTCTGCCTACAAACAGCCTTTGAAAGATTCTATTACACATTGTCCCTATTTACTACCTGGAAAAATTGGGAGCCCTATTGGAGATTTCATTGTAAAATATTCAACCTTTCAAATAATTTTTCCAAAAAGTAAAAATTAACTCAGCATTAAGTTTGGCTACCTGAATGCCACTCCAACTAGGGATGGTTTGTTTGACTCTGTCCTTTCCTGAACATTCTGGATGCTATTATTTAATCTTATGAAATAATGATAATTATTCTTTCATTGAATTATGACTATATCCAAAAATTAAAAATAATTTTGATATCAACTTTTTCCTTTGCTTTGGCTTTTAACTTCCTTCATATTATCCATTGCCACCATAACATGATTTATTTCCAACAAATCCTCATCATGCATCTTATGTTAGCCTTAGCACCGGAAGACCCTTTGGGACTCATCACACTTATTTCTCTGTGCTTCAAATTTGTTATGTAATTTTTCTGTAATTATGATGAATAGCATAGATCCGAAGAGGTCTTCAAGACCATCTAATTGAATTCCCTCCATTTACAGATGAGGAAAATAAGGCATAGAATGTAAATTGAGTAGGTCATGGTCATATACATTTCTGTGATATGTATTAGTTTTATACCTTAAACTATTAGAAGTTTATGGAAGTCAGGTATCACATCCCTATATTTGTTATATCCCTATAACCCAAGAGATGATGGTCATATAGGTTGAGATGATAACTACAGTTAATAGCATATTATGGACTATTAACAGACTTTCAGAAAATTCCTCAGAACTTCCACTGTTTCCTTATTTGCCTTGCTCGCATAATTCTAGGAGATTTGTCCTAATATTTCTATTATACTTATTCTGAAGGAATTTTAGGATAAATAACACAATTACAATTTTATTGAGTTTCTGTTCTGTGCCTTGCACATCTTCAGTACCAGCAGTGTAGGGGTAAACAAAATAGACTAAAATCCCTGTCCTTGGGGAATTCTAGTGCAGTATCTAGTGTCAGCAAACTTTTTCTGTAAGAGGTAGATAATATTTTATGTTCTGTAGTAAGAAAGGACTTACTCACACTACTCAGTTCCGCAGTTGTTGCAGGAAAGTGGTCCTATATATTATGTAAACAAATGTCTGTGGCTGGGTTCCAATAATACTTTATTTACAAAAAACAGATGGCCAGCCCACAGGCTATAGTTTGCTGACTTTTATTCTAGTGGTTTAGTAGCACTTTCTGGATTATGAAACATTTTTATGTATATAATAACCATGTGTGTTAGATAGAAGAGGTATGGTTTATCTACATTTTATAGGCGATACACTAAACCTGAGAGAGAGAAGTCTCTCTATACCAGATCTTCTCACCCCAACCTAATGTCACTTACCACAGTTACGTATTTCGGGAATGACTTAGAAAAGAAATGAACTCACACACAATGAGAAAGTGACAGGATAAAGCCAGCAGATAATCCCGGGAATTTAGTTAGCTTCTTATAGCTCAGATCTGGCAGAAATATATAATACCAAAAATGTCCAGGAAGATTTTAGGAGGTGATCAATCCTTTTTATTAGACTCAAATTTGTCTTTTAGGTATTGCCTTAAGGAGCATTAAAATGCAGTCTGTTTGCACAGAAATTCTTCTGTAGTCTTGCTAGATGTCACCCCTGTCACTTAAGTTAGAGATCTTCCAGTTCTATTTGGGCCACTCTGAGCACTTGCCTACAACTTTATACCTGTTTTAAAATTTCCTATGGGTCCCTAAAATTTGTTAAACCCTTTAAGCATTTTTCTTACAAATGTGTAACCAAAAGGAGCTTTTCATTTAAATGTTCAGATTCTGGTGTGATAGATGAAGCACTGGAATGAATGTAGTAAGTAAATATTAGGATATATTTGTTAACAAAGCCTTCCAAATTTAACTTCAGTTTTTAATTTTCAGCTTTTTAATAATTGTTTTATTAATTTTAAGGGATTACATGGATCGTCTTCTGGATGAAAGTGAAAGTGCTGCATCTAGTCGAGCACCATCTCCTCCCCCAACTGCATCAAATAGTAGTAACAGCCAGTCTGAGAAAGAAGATGGCACTGTAAGCACTACTAATCAAAATGGTAAGCAACCAGAGAAACATCTTTCTTCATAACAAGGGACACTTTTCCTTCAGTGACGGGAAATTCAGTTTGGGTTTCTGTTAAACTTCCAGAGCAGAAAGTAAAAAATTATAAAGAACGCATGAAACATGCATAACATCAGCATACATATATACTAATAGAATAGAAAGTGATGGGAAGTAATTCCCATCAACATCACTAAAAAGTAATTTTAATAAAGCATACTGTCAACAGTGACTATTTCTTTTCAGAAACGTGTTCTTTTTCGGTAGCATCTCTTTTCCTGTCCATCTGGTTGGGTTGATGCCTAGATACAAGTATTTATGTTAACTCTTAGATCAAAACTCTAACAGTTTCATATGAGGATATACAGATAATTGTGAAATACCTTGATATAGGTAACAAAGGCACTGTTTGGAATATTTAAGTTCCATTTGATAGCATAATAACCTTGATGAGAAAAGATAAAGCCGGTGTCAATCTGTACATTAATATTCTACAGAAATATTTGTTTTTCTTTCCAAGAAAAAGAGAAGCAAAAAGTATACCAATTGTCTGGGGTTCAGATAGCATTTTCCATTTAAAATATACAGTGGACCAGAGATGACTGTGCTGATCAGTAGTGAGAGCCAGAGAATTTTGATTTCTTCTTAGATTAAATGGTCTTGTTAAGTAAAAGAGTTCCAAGAAGAAAATAATAAGCTCCACCACCAGCTTCTCTGAGGAAACTGGTGAATTAGAGATTAGGAGAGTACCAGTGAAGGGCTGACTTCTCCCTGACAGAAACTGGAAGAAAAACACTGTGAAAACTTTGACATTGTTCTGACCTTTGGTCTCACATTGGTACTGTTGGAGTGCATATGCTTAGTTCATTTCATGACCCCTCTCTGTTCTCTCACTTCTAAGAATAAACCAAACAAACAAAACTTAGGGCCCAGTAGTTATGTCCTGGTTCAAGAAGGTTCACTGACTTGATGTCTAATGTTTGTCACATTCATTCTAAAGTAGATTAAGAGGCTGAGACTCCCTGGCTCAGGAAGGCAGACAGTGGTACTAGTACTGCTTTTCCTGTTTGTTCTTAACGTATTAACACCAAATAAGTCATTTTCTTTTCCTTTTTAAAAAACTTTGATGAGAACATGCTTGTTTAGGATAGTGTTCTTATTTATAAATTACTTGTATTTCAAAAGCCACTCACATTATGTACAGTCAAGATTGCCAGCTTTTTCAAAGAAAGGAAGGAACTTTCCATCCCAATATTATATTACTTTTTTATATGGGGTTTTAATTAGTACTTTGAAATCTTATAATTATTTTTGACCTAATCACAGTCTCAGCTAGCTTTTTGGACTTTTTCCTACAGAATTGTTCTCTTCAGTGTCTTACGATGCATAATCCCCATGTGCATTCATGATTTGAGTGCATTTTTGAGTGGATCAAAATATGTTCTTTGATCAAAATACAATATTTGAGGCCTCATCCTTTATGTTGAATATTTTTCAGGCAATTAAATTGTAATTATTCAGTGATGCATCCTATATTTTTACTTTGTATCACTAAAATTTCCGTTCATTTTACAGTCATCTCTAAAATGAACTTTTCTATTTTATTACAATAATTTTGCTTTTACTTTTCTCGTCTATTATAGAAGAATTTGTTTTACTTTTAGCACTTTCATGTATATGCTTGGATAGGGCAACATTAGTTTTTTAACATTATGACAGATTATTTAAGTCTACTTAGGTAAATAGTGTATGATCGATCTTTTTTTTTTTTTTGAAATGGAGTCTCGCTCTGTCGCCCAGACTGGAGTGCAATGGTACCATTTTGGCTCACTGCAACCTCCGTCTCCCAGGTTCAAGCAATTCTTCTCCCTCAGCCTCCTGAGTAGCTGGGACTACAAGCCTGTGCCCGGCTAATTTTTGTATTTTTAGTAGAGATGAGGTTTCACCATATTGGCCAGGCTGGTCTTGAACTCCTGACCTCGTGATCCACTTGTCTTGGCCTCCAAAGTGCTGGAATTACAGGCGTGAGCCACCATGCCTGGTTGTGTGTTATGTTTTAAAGCACAGTTCCCTGAGATTTACATTAATAATAATAAAGTCATGATATCTTGCCTTTATATGGTGGTTTACTCAAGCTTTTATAAGAAAAGATATTCATTTTGCTTTTACATGGTTTTAGAATGTTGAAAACCTTTTTTTAAATCTGAGTAATTGATTGCATTTTTCATTGTTAATTCAGCTTATTTAGACTTCTGGATCCAGTGATTATTTGCTTATATTAAAAGCAAATAAACTTTTAATATATGCCAAATTCTGTTTTTAATATATGCCAAATTCTGTTCTTAGTTCTTTACATTTATGACCTTATTTAATTTTTACAACAACCTTGTGTGGAATTTCTATTACGATCTTCAGTGTATATATGTAATGAAATGGAGGTACCGAAAGAGTAAATAATTTGCCTAAGGCCACATAACTAATAAGTAATAGAGCAAGAATTCAGACTGTATATATATATATATTTGATACCTTGCTTCCTTGATAACAATAGCAATTTTACAATAAGCTGTTTTACAATAGTTTGCGAATTTAACTTTTTTGTAATTATGGTTTCATTTTATGTTCCTTTCAACTTAGGAGTGTCATCTAATGGACCAGGTGAAATATTAAACAAAGAAGAAGTAAAAGTCGAAGGGTTACACATTAATGGACCAACAGGTGGAAATAAGAAACCACTTCATGGAGATATGGATACTAATGGTTATGAAACAGATAACCTTACCACTGACCCAAAACTTGCCCATATGACTGCAAGAAATGAAAACGATTTTGATGAAAAAAGTGAGAGACCTGCCAAAAGGCGAAGGGTAAACAGCAATGGAAAAGAAAGTCCAGGTTCTTCTGAAATTTTCCAAGAAGCAGTCTCACATGGGAAATTTGAAGAACTTGAAAACACAGATGACTAAATTTTAGACCTATTTTACTTTCTTTGGAGTAAATTCTGGTGTGACTAAAATTTTCAGGGTTGATGGGTTACCTTAAAAAGTTGAATTCCTTGAAGCAGTTTGTTAAAATTTGGAAATTTGAATTGAGTCTTAACTTTAGGAAATAAGGTTTCATAATTCTGCCTTTTGCAGATTTTTTTACTTTAAAGCTGTCAGACTCTTTTAAGGATATTTTAAAAATTAGTAAATTTGAATGAACTAAAGATATTATCTGTACCTTCTCATTTGAATATCTTTAGTTCATTCAAATTTACTGATTTTGGTAAATTTGAGTGAACTAAAGATATATCTGTACCTTCTCATTTGATGTATTAATCATAAAATTTCACTACAAGGTAATTTTTGCTTACTTTGATGGAGGAATGGGAAAAAACTCAAGTCCAAATTTCTGTTTAACACCAGTTTCTCTGAGTTTCTTGAAATGTCTTGTCTTTATAACAGACATTTTTCTCGCCATACAGTTTGAGTATCATTATTAAGGAAACCCTTATGAATCCTGAAAATTATGCTAGCATGATTTTTTTATATATAGAAGTTTAAAAATAAACCAGGTCAGGTTTGTATATGTAAAATTGTTGACATCAATGATGTCTTTCCATATTCTTATCTGGGCTTAAGAAATACATTCTGTATTTTTCCAGATTCTTTGTAGCCTTTGAAAGATTTTTACAGTACATATGTCTTGACTGAGCTGTCCTTTCTTAATACAAAAGCTTGTATAATTTTCTTAACTTGTACAGTTGGTAAACTTTTATGAGAGGAATTGTTATTCTGAGTCTGTCAGCTTTCATTTTATTTTGCTAAGGTTTTTCTAATGAATTTTTAAGTGTTTGTGTAGTAATTAAGTCATATTTCTTATCCAGGTGGTAAAAGCATTCCTAAAAGATTATAAATTTTTTTTTTTTTTTTTTCAAATTTCTACTTAAGGGCAAGTAATTTGAGAATTCTGAAATTAAGCATGATGCTTAGATTGAAGTTTGTTTTGCATTTGCTATAATTTTCAAAATTATTTTTAAAGCAAGACAAAAGTTTAATGTCAGCTTAAGTGCTTAAATATATCATGCTGACCAGAATCCTGTTATTTTTATATGCATCATAAAATTTCCCATTTCTGCATTAAATAGAGGGGGTCAAGTGATACCTAGATTCTGGCACACACAAGGAAAACTGTTGGCAGGCAGTATTGATTTTATGAAGAGAAAGTGAAGTTTGAAAAATTTTCAAACTTTTCTAGTTACAGTCCAGTTTTTCAGATTTGATAATGCTTTTCCAAAGTGAAAATAAGATACACAATAATCATTGCTCTGTGTGATTACAAATAGGATTATTCATCTGCATAGCCTTGTAAGAGTGCCATTTTATTTTTAGTGCTAAATTCTTGTTAAAAAATGTAGTTTTATATAGCTGATAGACCAACCTATATCCAAACTTTTATAAAAGATTATTAACTATTCTTGTTTTTCTCACACAGGCATACTCCAAATGCTTCTTCCAATTCACTTTCAGCCATCAGTTCAAGAGCCAATGCCTTTTTAAAATAAAGCTTCTGTGGTCTTGTTTTAAATGGCTCAACTGTCTGATGCAATTGAGTGGAGGTTTGCACTGAGAAATTATCGTTTAGGCCTTACCCCCATGAAGTATTACTGTTAACATATGTTCAGACTGCTTCCCTTCACCAATGTGAACTTTTTTTCCCAAACAGTGTTAAAAGCCACTTTGCAACACTTGACTTCATATTAATGTACATTCACTGTTGTTTCATACATATCTAAGTAAATCAGAGTTTTGGGTGGAAGTGTTGAGAAGTGTGAGTTTTTTGTTGTTTTTGTTTTGTTTTACTTAAAACGTTAATTTATCCAGAATGGCAGTAGCTTTAGCATATGGCCACAATCTGTTTTTTAAATCATTTTTTATTAAATGAATCCAAAGTATCCTAGCTCTTTGTCAAAGATGGTCTATAGAAATGTTTTTGAAGTAGTGATGCTGTACTTTCTGAATTGTTGCAGTGTTGGAGATGCCATTTTCACCTTTTTAAGAAGATGCATTTTATTTGCAGGATTGTGAAGTTCTTGCAAACTCTTAAACAGAAACGTTTTAAGTAAATTCTCAGGCATGTCTGCAAATATGGCACATGTATACATGTGGAAATGTTACTTTTCTTAATCTTTTTAAAATATACCTAATGAAAGACATTCCACTATTATAATGTGTAATGCTCAGCTTTTTGTAGAGAAATATTTAAATGTATTTTATGTTTATACAGGTATTTCACACAGTAATTTGTTCTTCATAATGCAGCCACTATAACTTGATAAGTCATTGCACTATTTAAAAAGTTTTAGTAATATCATGAATTTAATTTGCTTACGATTTAGTACATTTCAGAACTTTTGAACTCTTGACAAACTGCATTGGGAAAAGAAGTCTGTTAATAGTGATTTAGTCGCCCCGCCTCATTTCCACCCCCAACAAAGCACTGTTATTTTCATTGAGAATGGTATTTTCTGTTTCATGATGTATTCTCAAATAGAGTTCAGGATCTGCAATTCAGTTCAACACAAGTTTGTTGAGCTTTAAAATGTATTTGAAGTAATATTTAAATAGGCATTTACAATTTCAAATTAGATGTTAAATTTATGCATAGTAATTTTGCACTGTAAAATAATAATTCTCCCATTCCTTGTCTGCCATTCTGAATATGCTTATTAAAATATTTTTTTAAACATATTTGCCTACATAATGCTGTGTGAATATTTTCATTAGATTAATTCACTGTTTTTATTAGCAATTGTTTGAATGATGCATGTTACTGACAATTTACACACACACACACACACACACACACACACACACACACACACACACAGTCTGTTTCTTCTATTCCTAGACATATTGCACTATTTTTTCCGTGGTTCCTGGTCCCTTTACCTCATCTTGGGTGATGTATTCTTGTCTTCTTCCCCTTCCCCACAAGATCCTTTCAGTCCCTAGACCTCCATTCACTCTGTTTCTCTTCTGCTGGATTATATAATTTAAAAATAATTTGTTCCCTTATTTTGCAGTGGAGTTCATATCATATAATGTTTTGCAAAATAAAACTTGTTTTGGCACAATATTTGCTTTACTATCAGTGGATAATTAGGAGTGGACACTTTGAATAACTGAGGGTTGGTGAATTTCCGTAGGCAATATGTGTGTTGATGACACTAGCGGTATGTAACTAAATACCAAATCAGAGACAGTACGGTTTTCCCAACTATAATGAAAAATGCCAGTGTGGGAAACTGTATAATATATGAAGAACAGGAATTTCCAAATTTTAACCTTTTATTTTAAAAATGACTTTTTTCTCTTAAAATGACTTTTTCTGTATCATTTAATTCTGATAAAACTTTTATCATAAAAATTAACTCTGTTCTTTAGTAACAAGTTCATCCTTTGCAAAATCTTAGTTTTCCACCCATCCATCCATCCACTACCCACCCAACCACTTACCGTCTGATTTCATGTATCTGAATATCTGATTAATCTCTGTTTTCTAATAGCAGTTTTCCATAAACTCCTGTTATATACCATTAGTACTGTGCTGATCTTTGGACACCTGTATGGACATGGTTTTTTCCTTTTCTGAATGATTATTTGTTTGTCTTTATACTAGGTTGTATAAAGAATTATTCTAATATAGAATGTATAATGTACTTAAAATGTCATTTTGCTTGCTCTTAAGAAGTAATTTGAACACACTTAGAAAGGTTACTTATTCTCTGAAGAATATTGAAGAATTGCTATGTAAACTGGAGCTGAATTCTAATTTTTCCTTTGTCCAAATTGATGGTGATGGTTTCTTCACATTTAAATGTCAGTCAGTGATGACAAGCTTTCAGTATGTTTCCATATCCACAAGGTATATCCTATAAGTTTAATGGGGAAAGCAGTGGATTCTCCTGATGCTTGAAGCCACATTAATGTTTATCAGTCCTTCTAAATAACCCAGAACATAGAGCTGAAAGCCCATAGTGCCTGGCCTTGCATTTCCTTATCACCAACTATAACTCATATTGTTCCTCCATTTCAACCAAGGGATAGCCTCAAATATTACTTTATTCAGAATCCTCCCATTCAAAATATTTACAGCTTTTTAAATATACCACCTTTTCCCATACCCACTCATCCAAATTTGGTCATGTTTCAAGATTTCTCTTCATCTGGCCACTGCTGTATAATCTGTGGCAAGCAAAACCCCTAAAGTGGCCATGTGTAAAATAAGGATGATACCAATGTGCCAGTAGGTCTGTTGAGAATTATAAATGAGATCACACACAGGTAAAATATTTTGTCCCTAGAGAGTACTGGCTAATGACCAGGTAGGTAGGTAATTATACACATCTACAATCCCTTATCCTAAAGCCTTGTGGCCAGCAGTAATTGATAAAACATCCATAGCATGTTCTCAAAAGAAACATGGCTGAAAATATGGCCACAATAAAATGTGTTCACATGAATTTCAGGTCAGATTTTGTAGCCAAATTAGTTTGGCAATAGACAAGAAAAAGCTTGGTTTTCAGAGTCCTGTGGATTTCAGAATTGCAAACTTCTAGTGGCTTGCAAATTTTTGCTGGTACTCAGCAGCTGGTCCCAACTGCCTTTACTTTTTACATAACTGCCAAAGAGACAAATTAGCAGGTGACTCTAACCTGTACAGCAGCTACAACAGAACCTTGCACTCTGGGCCTTCTGTAGAGAAACTGGATGCCTGTAAATGAAGCAGGTGAGTGAGGATAGGCTGCCAAATAGATGCGGTCCCTCTGGAATCTCTCCCTCAGTCCTCATCTTACAGAAGGGAAAATCGAAGTCCAAAAAATGGGAAAATGATTGTCCAAGGTTTAACAACTTTAGACAGCTGCTTTGACAAGGTCGGATCCCTGTATCCTTTTCCTTCATGGCACTTAATGGCTTACATGTGTTCATGGCTAGAGACATGGGCTTAACCCTTGTCCAGTCAGTCCCTATGGCCAGGGAAGTGGGATACTATTAGCTACCCTTTACCCAACTTGTCATTGCAGTTAGGCAAGTAGGTCTTCATCATAAGATGGCAGCACCCTTTGGGTTTATTTGGCTGCAACAGTTGGGGAAGAGGCATTCCCTCAAAAGGAAAATAGGCTAGTCACAGAGAAAGACTTAGGCAAATAAAACAAGCCTAATGCAAATATTATCTACTGTTGTTAAGTGATTGCTGTTAGAAGCACTGCACTAATTATAAGCCAATCTTCACAATGTTATTACCCCCAATTTACAAATAAAACTGAGCTACCTAGAGAAATTGTAAGACTTGCTCTTTCCAATGATCTGGACTTTATTTTTCTAAGTCAGGTCTTTGTGTTGAGGGAAGATGTGAGTTGTAGAATAGAAAACATGTTACTTGCAAACAACTTTTCTCCTAGCTTTTTCTCACAACTCTAAATTCTAGGAAAGAGAAATTCCCTCAGTTGGAAACAAGATGTTAATAGCCTCTGAGAATAGCAGGAATGTGAGCTTCATTCTCTAGAAAGACATCAGAGGAATGACTATACGGAGTACAAAACAGGTTGGACTCCAGGCACTGGAACTTCCATTAGTAGAAACTATTACCAGGGCAAAGTTTGCAATCTGTTGTGCCATCTGCCTTCAAAGGACACCTTAGAGTTGGTCACTAAGTAGTTCTGCAGTGACCATCATGGCCTGAAGACAAAGAGGGTCCCTCTTTTATCTTCTATGCACAGGCAATTCCCCTGGATCTTGTGTAACTTTAGCGAAGAACTGGGACTGAATTTCCTGGTAGGTGGCAAGATGGGAACTCAGATATAATTTGATTTAAAATAATATGTATTGTGACATTTCACACTCAAACATCATCTACTTTCTCCTTGTTCTAGGCAGCTCCATGACTTCAGAGAAAAAGGTTTTACAGAAAGGTAAATTTATATTTTAAGCAAAGACTGTCTTATAAGTACCACTGTCCAACAATGAAACTATCCTATGCTTGTTTCACCTTTAAAGTGACACTAGGACTCACTTTAAAGGATTGTTTACAGGATTAAAATGTGTCACTAAGCAAAGTGCTAAGAAAAATATCTGTGGCATGTAAAAATGGCTCAATAAATGTATTTTGACGGTGGTATAGCAGGCACTCTGTTTCATTGCTACACTTCAAATACTACCTTTTTGGAAAACTCTTGGAAACATAAGTTAGTGGCCTCAAAGACGTTCCTGTTTTTATACTCGGGAAGGCTTGAGGTTAAGTGAAAGTATACCATTATGTTTTGTAAGTTAAAATAATTGGGTTAAAACTTACTGGCTTACCTAAAATGCAGGACAATCAGCATTCTTGTACTGGTAGATCAAAATCAGCTTTAAAAACATTTTTTGCAAGCATACATGCTTAGGCGTTCATTAGGTCATGGGATGGCCATGTGCAGCACTGGACTCTCAGCCCTAACACAGGTGGGTCCTTGGGGAAAAGTTCCATTCACCTGACAACTCCGGTGAAGATGATTAGTTTCACTGTCAATGTGGCCATTTTAAGTCTACTTTGTCACTATTAGCACCACAGCATTCTGAGAACCACCAGTTTGATCCAGAGAGAAGCCGAACTCGTAATTCTGACAGATGATTTAAAAGGTAGGTTATTAAGAAATCCAGGCCAGGCTCAGTGGCTCATGCCTGTAATCCCAGCACTTTGGGAGGCCAAGGCGGGTGGATCACTTGAGGTCAGGAGTCTGAGACCAGCCTGGCCAACATGGCGAAACCCTGTCTCTACTAAAAATACAAAAATGAGCCGGACATGGTGGCACAAGCCTGTAGGCCCTGCTACTTGGGAGGCAGAGGCAAGAGAATCTCTTGAATCCGGGAGGCAGAGGTTGCGGTGAGCTGAGATCAAACCACTGCACTCCAGCCTGGGCAACAGAGCAAGACTGTCTCAAAAAAAAAAAAAAGGAAAAGAAAATCCAAAGTGATAATGAGAAGTCTATTCAGCATCATCCTGCAGTGGATTATCAAATTTAAAAATCTTAATTGAGGAAACAGGTGTTTAAAATAATGTTCTGGCAACTATCAGGAACCTGTTTTCAATATAGGCCTCAAGTTTTAATTAAGTATTTAAGGTGGTTTCTTGAAAACAAGTAAATAAAATGCTTCATTAAAAAAAAGTTCCCAAAGTTCAAATGGTGTGAAGACTTATTTAGGCAAAAGGAATTTAAAAAAAAAGAAGAAACAGCTTTACTTTAAAAAAAGAAACAGACTTCTTACCTGTTAATTCTAATTCCTCAAGCAACTCAAATCCCTTTTCTATGAAAGAAGAAACAACTGTGCTTTAGGACCTCTTCATTCTCACTAGTAAAGCAGCAACCTCTAACTGATGCACTTACCTCCAGTCCTGTCCTTCTGTGATCCCTGCCTGACAGTCATCCACGCAGCATTCCCAGTGATCCTGTCGTAGTGCAAATCTGATCTGTAGTTGTTCAGCTTAGTTACTCTGGTAGCCAGTGGGCTAAGTCTGGCTGGCAGATTTTTTATTTCAATGCCTTTGACCAGGTATGCACCCCAAGCCCCACCACGCACTATAGTATTTAACTGCATTCATGTGGATTCATGTTTGGCCCTATGAGATATCTGAATTTTCCAACCTCTGACCTACAGTATACAATCCAAATACTGCAGCTGGTGTGATCTTTCTAAAATGCAAATGAGGTCAGGTTTCTGCCTTGCTATGCTCAAAAAAACAGGCCAAAACCTCTGTCTTCATAGAGCTTAAAGTGCTATGGAAATGAAGCAAGGGAGAGAAGAGAACATGTGGTGAGGGCAGGGGAGCCTATTTCAGATAGGCTGGTTAAGGAAGACCGACAGAGATGACGGCATGTACTATAAGGATTTCAAGGAAACATGCACTCTAATCAAGGAGTGGGACAGAGACAGTAGAAGGTGGGAGGGCTGTCCCCACCTATTTTTTCAGTCAAATCTTCGTTGTTTTTCAGGAATCAGCTCAAATGCCATTTTCCAAGGAAACCTTTCCTACCATTCCCAAGTGGAATGAAATTCTTCCTCCCATACATTCATATGCATATCTCAGCTATACTTTCATAATTCTGTCATTATTTGTGGACGATGTCCTCAAAAATATTCATTGAAAAAAACTATCTGAAGGATGAACAGGCACATATGATAAAGCACTCTTGACGAAACCCCCTTACTGCTTTCTCTAACAACAAGAGATGGTTTTTGGGATGTATTCTTCAGAAAGAAAGGGGTTTTGGAATCAAAGTCCAGGTTTACATTTCTCATGTGAGTGAAGTTGAACAAATTCCTTAGCCTGGCTTAAGCCACCATTTATGCATCAGCAAAGTGCTGGAAGGACCAAATATGAAAAGGCACAAAGCCCTAACTTGGTGAAATAACATAGTTGGTCCTCAGTAAACACTGCTTTTCCTTGCTCTTAAAACTGCTTTCCGTCATTTAGCCGCCAAAAACAGGTATTGCCACAAGAGGGCACCTTTAGCACAGGGGGAAAGGCATGGCTGCTTTGCCTCCTCAGATTAAATCAACCACCAGCTCATGCTTAAGTTTTAAATCCACAGTGGATGAAACGTTGAATGAAAAGTAACGTTTGACAAGTCTAGAGCGGTGATGAGTTTGGTACTACCAAGTCTACTACAGACAAAGAGAAATGAGAACCTAGCATGGTGGCGAACAGCAAAAGTGTTTGAAATCAGGACTGATTTGGGGTTTGAATGCAGGTTCCCTGACCACACTGGGCAAATGTGCCTCTCTGAGCTTCATCTGTAGATGCCAGGCCTCTGCTAGAGAGAGGATAGGTACTGGCCCTAGTGAACTCAGTCTGGCTTGATGGATGGATGAACAATGGATACATAGGCCCCAAGAGATGAGAACTGTAGGAAAGAAGAATTGAAGGCACCTAGTAACTGCTGACTACCTGTGGATACACAATGGTCCCAGCTCTGTACTTTCTTCTCTCAGCAGTGCCTCATCTATAGAGTTGCCCAATACTGAGAGCCTATGCTTTAAGAAAGCCAAGTGAGACAAGAAGCTATCAAAAAGATTAATTCTAATTTCAACAAATCAGAAAAAATCAGACTCTAAGAGGATTTTTTTAAGTTGATTAAAACACATGTGTTAAAAACAATCTCTTCAAAAATGGTGTTGGGAAAATGAAATATCCACACGCAAAAGAATACGACCCTTTACGACATATACAGAAATTAACTCAAAATGTATTCAAGATCTAAATTTAAGGCGTAAAATTACAAAACTCACATTGGATTTGGCAGTGTATCTTGGATATGCCATCAAAAGCTCAGGCAACAAAAGTCAAAGTAAACAGCTGGCCTACACAAAAATTTAGAACTTTGCTGTGCATCAAAGTCAATGGATATAATCAAAGGAGTGAAAAGGTAACTTGTGGAATGAGAGAAAGTATTTGCAAATAATATATATATCTTGTAAGAGGGCTGGGCACAGCGGCTCACACCTGGAATCCTAGCATCTTGGCAGGCCCAGGCAGGCAGATTGCTTGAGCCCAGCCTAAGCAGCAATGGCAAAACCATCTCTACAAAAAATTAGCTGGGTGTGATGGTGTGAATCTCTACTCTGCTAACCAGGAGGCTAGGGTAGGAGAACTCCTTGAGCCTGGGAAATTGAGGCTGCAGTGACTGTGATCATGCCACTGCACTCTAGCCTGGGCGACAGAGTGAGACCCTGTATTAAAAAATATATATATTTAACCACTTTATATATATTTCTCCATCTATAGATATATTTAACCCCTTCAGATATAGAGATGTATAAAGATGTATTTGTATACATATGCAGATATCCTATATCTAAAGTGGTTCAATATGTATTTACAATATATACAGAATCAAAAATGTATTCAAGATCTAAATTTAAGATGTAAAATTACAAAACTCTTAGAAATCAAGAGGAAAGCTGTTAAATATTTAATTTTTTAGAGATATATACCTAAGGGGGTTAAAATCCAGAATATAAAGAATTCTTACAACTCAACAACACCTCAAGCATATGAAAAGATGCTCAACATCACTAATCATTAGAAAAATACAAATTAAAACCAGAACAACATTATCACCTCACATCGATTAGGATGGCTACAATCTGAAAAACAGAAAGTAATAAGTGTTGGTGAGGATGGGGAGAAACTGGAACCCTTATGCACTCTTGGCGGAATTCTAAAATGGTGCAGCCATAATGGAAAACAGTCTGGTGGTTTCTCAAAAATATTAAAAATAGAATTACCATACAATACAGCAATTTCACTTCTGAGTACATACCTAAAAGAAGTATAAATGGGATCTTGGCTGGGTACTTTGGGCACGCCTGTAATTCCAGCACTTTGGGAGGCCAAGGCAGGTGGATCACCTGAGGTCAGGAGTTCGAGACCGGCCTGACCAACATGGTGAAACCCCATCTCTACTAAAAATACAAAAATCAGGCAGGCGTGGGGGCACATGCCTGTAATCCCAGTTACTCCGGAGGCTGAGGCAGAAGAATAGCTTGAACCCGGGAGGCAGAGGTTGCAGTGAGACAAGATGATGCCACTGCATTCCAGCTTGGGCAACAAGAGTGAAACTCCATATAAAAAAAAAGTAGGATCTTGAAAAGTATTTGTACACCCATGTTCACAGCAGGATTATTCCCAAGAGCCAAGAGGTGGAAGCAACCCAAGAACCTATCAACAAAAGAGTGGATAAACAAAATGGTATATATACAATGGAATATTATTCAGCCTTAAAAAGGAAGAAGATTCTGACATGTACTACAACATGAAATAACATCAAGGACATTATGCTATGTGAAATAATCCAGTCACAAAAAGACAAATATGGTAGGACTCCACTTACATAAAATACCTACAGTAGCCAAATTCATAGAAACATAAAGAATGGCAGTTACCAACAACTAAGGTGAGGGGAAAATGGTGAGTTTCTGTTTAATGGGTATAGGTTTTAGCTCTGCAAGGAAACGTTCTGGAGATTGGTTGTACATCAATGTGAATGTATGTAACACTACTAAACTGTACACTTAAACATGGTGAAGATGGTAAATTTCATATTTTACCACAATCATTTTCTTTAAAAAAGGTTTAATATGCTGCTCCCTCTGACACACCTTAATGTGCTTCCACCTCTGTTGAGTCTGCTTATACCAAAATGTCTCTACTTGATAAAGTAAAGCTACTCAGAAGCTTAGATACCTGATTATGCAGTTGAAATATCCTGAAAACAGAAAGATTTAGCATTTGTTTCCTTCTCATTCACCAGAAGTATGCCACAAGACACTGGATATCCAGTCATATGTACTATTCATGCAAAGCATTTGTATAGAAAACAATTATTTTCCACATATGGGATCTCAATCAACGGAATGCCAACATCTAAAATATGAGCAGACTTCTGGCTCTGGATTATGCAGATACAAGGGAATTTTAACACTTGTTTTCAATAAAAAGTATTTATTTTACACCATTACAAAAATATTTAGGCACATAATTTTCATGTTTATGTCACCTGATTTACATACCTCAATTCCTCAGTACCTTTTAACACTAAAATGGTCATTTAGTAAATAGATTCTAAAATTAAAAAATACTGTGACAGGCTAACAACTGTAGACAAATATCAGTTGATCCATCAGCATGAGAAAGGAAACACTTGTGAAAAAAATAATCTCTAAAAACATTTTTGTGAAACAATAAATCTAACCAGTAGATTTCTCTTAAAAACGTATTTTCAAAGAACAAAGCTTTAAAACAAAAAAACAAAACTGCCACACTGTAAACTATCTCCTCATACCGTGAAGCAGCATCCTGAAAGTAAGACCTAGAAGATTGGTTTAAAGAACAGTGATGGTGCCAGGGACTCACTATATATAACAACTGAGACAGACCTGGAAGCAGGGGCATCATGGAGTCAAGTGCTTTCAATTCAGAGAGGGGAAAAGGAATGCTGGCCTTTGCAGGAGCCATCCTAAGGTGAAAAGCTGAGAAAGATTTAACTGAATTGTCATTCTAAAATGTAATCATCTTCCATTAAGATAGAAAATAATTATTCTAGCCAGACACATGGCACACACCTGTAATCCCAGCACTTTCAGAAGCTAAGACAGAAGGGTTACTTCAGGCCAGGAGTTCGAGACCAGCCTGGTAACACAGTGAGACCCTGTCTTTATTTAAAAAAAAAAAAAAAAAAAAAAAAAAGGTTTGGGGCAGGAAAAAGAAAGAAATGAGCCAGGTATAATGTGGCACATGCCTATAGTCATAGCTACTTAGGAGGCTAAGGCAGGAGGATCACCTGAGCCTATGAGTTTGAGACCGTGGTGAGCTGCTATGATTATACCATTACACTCCAGCCTGGCTGGGCAACAGAGCAAGATCCTTCTCAAAAAAAAAAGGAGGGGGAAAAGGGAGAAGAAAATAAATAACTTTATTTATTAAAGGAAATGTACCATCATAATATAAAAGCAATTTTGTTCTTTTTAAAAAAAATAGGTAGAATCACCTGCATCACATAATGGTCACAATTGTGTCCAGTAGATATTTTTTAAAAAGACAGTGAACAGAAACTTGTTACCTAAGGATTCTAGAGGCAGTGAGGTACAGGGTCATGTTTTTCAGGATATACCATATTGCCCGGCCCTCTAGCATTTACAGAGCATAAATTAAGAATCCTGTTTTGCCTCGCATCTCACCATGAAATAATGACATGGTAGCCACATTTGCTGAGTGCCTAATATGTACTAGGCATTGTACTAAGTAGTTTCATATCCATTATCTCATTTATTCTGGATATTTTTCCCTCAAAGAGAGAAAAATCAATTACAGTCTTGTTCAATGAAAGAACCAAAATTACAGTTTTGGAAAAGCAAGACCATGTACAGTAGTGGAGGAGACCTTACGCTACTTATAGAATTCTAAGAACTGTGTTGCTAAGAGCTAGAAGATTAATATGAATTATGAAAGTCATCTCGGATTTTAAAAAAATGCTCTAGCTCTGTGGGGCACCCCTAAAATCAGTGATATTGATAACTATGCAGGCAGCTCTTGTTTACAAAATCACTGACTCCTTTCATCTGTCTCCCTTCTCCCACTTAGGGTCCAGGTTACCATGTCCGGCTAAATAATTACACACTCCTTGAGAGCAAGAACCATGCCTTATCTTTTTTCCAGTGCTTAGCAAAATGCTTGGCATACAACAGCTACTTAATCTTTGCTCACTGAAAAAGGCTGTAAAGTAAGGCAGGGCCAAAGTCCTGGGGTGCCACTTCAAACCAATTCAATGTGAAACTTCACTGTCTCTCAATGAGGATCCTCCATCAGCTTTACTGACCAAAACCCTCCATGGATTCCTGATACAACAGGACTACCAAAAGCACGTAAATGTACTTTTTTTAAAAACTAGGTACAAACTGGAGCCTATAAATGACTGACTTATAAAATCCACAGCCACATGGGACAATTAAAACTCAATGAGACATGTTGGCAATGTGTAGCCAGGCTAACTAGGGTTATTCCAATCCATTTAGCATTGATTAGATTAGAAGCAGATTGGTCAAAGAGGACTTCACTTACATTGAACAGGATCCACTAGTCATAGAACTTGTCTTTTGGAAGACAAATTTGGAAGACTGCTCATCTGTTTCAATGAGAAAATTAAGGATTTAACTCTGTATTGCTCTGTTTCTCCCAGGAGGTAGTTAGCAGGACAAAGAAATTCTGCCCAGTAAATATCAACCATGAGGCAAAATCCAGACATTCTGGGAGATGCCACAGTGCCAGGTAAATCACCAGTATAACATACCATGCCTGCAATAATCAAAATACAAACTCCAAAAGACTACTCTTGTCTCCAGCGTGCACAGGCTGCTCCATCTTGTATTGCTGGTTAGCAGCTGAAGGAGGCATCCAGGAAGCAGCACACAGACAGGGCAGAAGCTGTAAGTTGCTGTACTGCTCTGGTCAGATAGAAGTTTCCACATAAGCCAGGGCTCCCAAGGCACAGAAGCCTGTCACGGGCATTTAGTGAAGGTATAACTACACATGGTTTTCTCAAATACTCCTAAGAGGTGACAGATCTCCTAGGGAACCTGACTCCCAAGAGGCAGTTCAACTCCTGGTGGGGCTCTAGCCCAACACCTGTTAAATACACCCAAAAGCCTTTCATGAAGAAATATTCTATAACAAAAATTATTCAAATTTCCCTCCTTTGTGTTGCTGACGAAAGGAACAGAATCACTAAAAACAGCTCTCACTATGCCCTTTCACTGTACCTAGGCAAAACCAGGAAGTGTTGGCAACATTTACAGCTAGAAAGAAGGGCATTACCAACTAAGGTCAGCCTGGAAGTGAGATAAGGTTCCAGGACAGGGTAACCTGTCACTCTTGCTGATCTGAAAAGTATGCTCCTCTCTTGACACCAAATTTAATCAACTGCTTGCTTTTTTGAAAAAGCTCAAGTGAACTCAGCTAGCATCTATTTCCTTACTCCCTCAGAGGGGAAGGGCAGTTAATCAAATGGCAGCATAGTTCAATAAAAAGGACATGAGTTTGATGTATTAGCAAGTCACCTTTCTCTGAGTTTTGTTTTCTCATTGGTAAAATAGGGAGAGTAAGACCCATCCGACACAAGATAATGTCCTTCACTCCCAGTGGAATTTTCTCAGATCAGAAGATGCTAGAAAAAAGTGAGTCTAAGGCTCTTAATGGAGCTTATAACTTGGGAGCTGGCAACAGGCATAATTCTAGGAACACAGCACCACGAGCCAGGCTTTAATAAAGACAAACCAAAGAGAAAGACAGGAATATGAAAATGATCTCAATATAAATTTTCAAATTAAAAAAAAATGAAAACCCTAATTGTTTAGGTCAACAGAGTCCAGTGGATTCCAAACCCAATAAGGTACTAGTGTGTGCCTTAGTACAAAGGTGCCTAATCTCTCGCACACTGCACAACTGGCCTGAGCAAACACACTAATCCCAAAAGTCAATGGATATCTCTGAGTCAAGTCACAGGATTATATTTAACACCTCCACCCTCCAGATTACCCCAAGAGGCAATTTAAGCAATTCCCATTCACAGCTGCTCTCCCAAAATGCAGCATTGGTTCTGAGAGAAGTTGGCAAGCTCAGTAAGTCATCCAAGGGGCCTATGACGTAGGTGGGAATGTTGAAAGGAGGGAAGTTTGCTCATTGCTCATGTTATTTAAGAAGGAAGGTGATGGCACTCTAACACTGAAACTGACAGAGAAAAACCAACCCTTGACAATACCAAGATGTCTAACCAGCCTTTCCCCTCAAACCAATAGATTCAGAAATGTGGGACCTCATCATATTGATACAAAAAGCAACCAACCAAAGGAAGGAGGCATGGGAAAATAGACTTACCATATGACATTCTCACTTGGAGAGGGAGTTAATGCTGAGCTACACTGGTTTACAAAATGCAGCTCTTGTACCTCATCTCACATTGCATTTGGACTCATGCTGTTGCAGGGTAGGTAGGCAGGTACTTTTAATCCAATTTCCAGATTTGCGGCTTTTGAGTGCTACAACAACTTACTCCTAGTGACATCTTCTGAATCGATTAACAGAGCTAAATCCTCAATCTTACCTCAGTCACTATGGCAGCAGTGAGATGTTTCAACTACCTACACAAACATCTCTGTATCCCCAGCCTTTAGCACAATGCCTGGCACATACACTTACAACATTTTAGTTGAATCAATAAATCAAACAGATGAATAAATGAGTAAAAGGCCTACTTCCTCATGCCCTTCATTCTCCCCTTTCTACACAACAAAAAAGAACATATTTCCAAGGAATGCACTCTGCTCATCCCATGAATGGCAGGGAAGCCAACATAGATAGCAATACACTTCAAAGCCCCAGATATTTTTAGGGTGCCAAAGTTGTTCTCTTTGGCAAATGCAATGATGACATGAAGACAATGCAATCATAAGAAAAAAGATTCAAAGAAGAGAAATTTCACATATTTGTCTGCATTTCCAGCAGAGGAAAGGCTAAACTGCCTCCAGATGCAGCAACAATTTGAATGAGGAAGCTCCAGTTGGAAAACATTATATATGCAGCTCTCAGGGACACCTGGATATCAAATTATGAAATAAAATACTTTCAAAACACTGATGTTTCACCATCGGCATAGAAGAAAAATAAATTAAAAAGCCCAGTACATTTTCCAGTCTGATATAAATTAATTCAAACAACGTATTTAAAATAGTCAATTATAAGTTTCTCTCATCATAAAATTTTAAAAGGCAGCAATCAATCCTCAGATTGTACATGTGCAAAGGAATGGTATTTCCTCCATAATCAAGACACCTCAGTGTCTCTGTAGGAATTGCCAGTGTTCTGAGTTGATTAAAACTTAGGCCTATGTAGATGAAGCAATCCTCTGGTCACACTGCTCCTTTCCCCTTAACATCCAGCTTGTTACTAGCCTCTGACTGCTTGCTCAGCTGCTCTTCAGTGAAAGTGATATAGGAATACACCAGGCTCCCAGCAATGCTGCAAAACAGAAAACCACCATTAGAGATGGAGGAAGAGAGGGTTTTAGGTAAACACTCTATTTGGTTAAAAAAAAAAAAAAAGGCCGGGCGCGGTGGCTCAAGCCTGTAATCCCAGCACTTTGGGAGGCCGAGGTGGGTGGATCACGAGGTCAAGAGATCGAGACCATCCTGGTCAACATGGTGTAACCCCGTCTCTACTAAAAATACAAAAAAAATTAGCTGGGCATGGTGGTGTAATCCCAGCTACTCAGGAGGCTGAGGCAGGAGAATTGCCTGAACCCAGGAGGCGGAGGTTGCGGTGAGCCAAGATCGCGCCATTGCACTCCAGCCTGGGTAACATGAGTGAAACTCCGTCTCAAAAAAAAAAAAAAAAAACTTACACCAAAAAATTAGATAAGGGTAAAATTTCACAGTGGGGAATTGTACAATTCATACAATGGAATACTATGCATCTATTAAAATGGTATAAAATAAAAACAGATATCATATTAGATTTTATGAGACATCTTAAATTTTTAAGAGAAAATATCTCATAAAACATCAAGCATTGTCTAATCCCATTTTACTTAAATGAACATGAATATGTACATCAATATGCACTGGAATAGACAAAAGTCTGTAAGGAACACACCAAGAATATTAACAGTGGTTACAGCTGGATGTTAACATTACAGGTAAATTTTTACTTGTATTTTTGCATTTTGAAAAACAGGCATTAAGAGGAACCATCCCAAATTTGTAAGTTAAATATGCAGACCCTAGGAGATTCACAGAGCTGATTTCTCTCTGACTAAAAGCAAGTTCACAGTGGGGGACTTATTATCTGAGCCATCAGCCTATGACAGGTGGTTGCTGGTACCCCTCACTTATCCATCGCAACCTACCACCAGGAGGGTACACTCTTTGGTGACTGATTACTCAGTCCATTCTCTGTGGGGACCTCAAACTCACCTAGGATACACAGCCTCCTGTCCTACTCACTAAGTGGAAAGTAGACTGGAGGAGCTCACAGATCCAATCACTCCTGGCCTGCCCTCCCTGGCTCTTCCACTGAAACTGCCACCCAAGACTCTCTTGGTTTCCAGCCAGCTGGGTGCCTGACCTGGGCTCAAATTCTTCTGCCCTGGGTTTGGCACTCATCTATCGTCTGACCACTTGATTCACGAACTTGCTGCTTATTTGAAATTAGTTCTGTTCTCCTCTGGGCTTTGACATCAGCACCTGACCAGTGCAGAAGGGTTAAGAGATGCCGAGCTCTTGTTCCCACTAGGAAGAAAGCGGGATCAGGCACTGGCGCTTGTTCTTCACTGCACATGCTCACATAGTATTAGCCATTGTCTGAGACCCCAATCAACCAAAAATAAAGCCTTTTCCAATCTAACCTTCCCAACCAGATTCTTCCTTTTCCTTATCTGCACGTCACAGCACTTAAGAGCAAACAAATTATTAACATCTACATGTTAGGCATTTCATATACATTTCCTGTTTTTGCAGTATTCCTGCAAGGTACAATATCCCTCCAAGGTGTCCATTTTATAGATGAGGAAAGTCCCAGAGTCATAAGGTACCTTGCTCAGGGTCACAAAGCATTCTAATGATGGACCAGAATAAAACCCAGGTCAGTCTTTCTCCACTCCAACTGCTGCCTCCCTTATGACCCCTGCGCCACTGGATATTAGTTATACATCCTCATTTTGTCCTTATCATCTTGTTAGTTTCCCATGGCCTTATTCTTTTAGCTGTACAGTCTCTGGCAATTGGCCTGGCACTTTTTAGCAACACAATAGGTAACTGCTGAACTGAGTATCCCCTGTCACCCCACTAAAGGGCCTCATGAACTGAGTAAGACCAGATAATTCTTAGGCCAATGTTCATAGAGCTTCATCTTTTCCTTCATCTAGTAGCTTTTTCCCATTTAATTTTTTTTTTTGAATTTGATGACTCTCCTAGAGGTTCACATGTATGTCCATTCACATGACAGTCAATTTCCCTTTACCTCCAACCCACCCCAAAACAAAGTAGAAGGGCTGCCTCTCCTTTCTTTCATCCTGCGTTTCTCTAGCTTCTCCTTCCCAGAACCTAAAAAACAAAAATGCTTTCTTATTTTTCCTGTTAAGACAATCTTTGTTAAGACAACCTTTGATGTTCATATTAAGCCTATTTAAACTGGTTAGGAATACTGGGGAAGCACAGGATAGAAGAAGACAAAGAATGTCCTAGAATTTATTCCAGGCATAGCCCTAATGATAATGTCAGACCCTATACTCCCAGCATAGTTAATGTATTGAAAAAACACTGACTCTACAGTTAGGTCTTGGTTCAAATCCTGAATATACTATAGGTTGAGTATCTCTTATCTAAAACGCTTGGAATCAGAAGTGTTTCTGATTTCAAATTTTGGAATATCTGCTTTATATTTACCAGCCAAGCATCCAAATCCCAAATCTGAAATATTCCAACAAGGATTTCCTTTGAGCGTCTGTCAGCATTCAAAAATTCCAGATTTTGGAGCATTCTGGATTTTAGATGTTCAACGTGCACTAGCTATGTGACCCTAGGCAAGTTAATTTCTCTGAGATTCCATTTCTGTATTAATCAAATAAGAATAATGTTATCTGTCTAAGCTTGTCTATGGATTAAATGAGATTACATAAATAATCTTCTCTTCATTCTCTTCTCCCCTCCCTTCCATGTCAGCCGACACTCACAGACCAGAGGGGAGATATACTCCTGACAAAAGGTAAGCTGTTACAATAATAAATATCATACTCCATTTAAACTGCTATAAAAATACCATAAATGGTGGCTTATAAACAACAGAAATTTATTTCTCACAGTCCTAGAGACTGGGGAGTCCAAGATCAAGGCAGATTTAATGTCTAGAGAGGGTTCTCTTTCTGATTCATAAACAGTACCTTCTCATCAGGCTCTAGGATCTCTTATATAAGGGCACTAATCTCATTCATGAGGGTGCCAACTCCATGACCTAATCATCTCCCAAAGCCCTACCTCCTAATATAATCACTTTGGGAGCTGAGAGCTCAACATATGAATTTTGGAGGAATACAAACATTCAGACCATAGAGCAAGGAGACATAACATTATGAAAGAGGGGGCGCACTACTGCCACAAGGTTGTAACTTGAGGCAACAACAAAATATTTTTAATTTCATCTTTATTACTGACTTGATCATTATCAACTATAAATATTCAGAAAGGGCAATTCATGAACCACCTGAAGAGAAAGGAATATTCATCAATGAGATTACTATGCATTATATAGTGATTAATAAATGCTTTGGAAAGGAACTATAAGTTGCTCTCTAGCAGCTTTGGGGAAGGGGGAATTTGGGAGGAAGAGAAAGGGAAAATGAAGAAAAGCCCAGATTTGAAGGGGTGAAGGGTTATATCTGAATTTTTATACATCATTACCAAATGATTCTAAATCAGGATCTTCTACTACTTCAAACAGAGACCCTTTTACTAATCTATTGGCCTCATAAATATTTACATTAAAGCTGATATCTTCTAGTACTCTGAAATTGGTGTTAATATATTAGATCATCCTAAATATTCATTTTTAAAAAGAAGAACCCCTGGTATTAGAAATGGTCAACAAACTTTTTCTTTTAAAAAGTTAAAACATGAATATCAAAAATAAGGTACAAACATTATGCAAGCCTAGGTTTATGCATTTAAAAAAACTTTCAAGCAATGTTTTCATCTGTCTAATCTTCAAACCATAGCACTACCAGCTTTTTTTTTTTTTTTTGAGACAGAGTCTCACTCTGTTGCCAGGCTGGAGTGCAGTGGCACGGTCTCAGCTCACTGCAACCTCCACCTCCTGGGTTCAAGCGATTCTCCTGCCTCAGCCTTCTGAATAGCTGGGACTACAGGCGCATGCCAACACCCCCAGCTAATTTTATATTTTTTGTAGAGACAGGGTTTCACCATGTTGGCCAGGATGGTCTCCATCTCTTGACCTTCTGATTCACCCACCTTGGCTTCCCAAAGTGGCACTGCCAACTCTTAATTCACAGAGACCTGCTGTGGCAGACACAGCTGGGAGACAACCAGAAAAAAAAGACAAAGCTACAGTTCCTGAGACAGGGACGTTGTTAGTTAGAATACTGCAAATCTGACTGGAATGTACCAAACTGCTTCCAATCTATTGACTCTACTAAATCTACTTCATCTGCTCTGATCCACTTTTGATCTTCAAAAGCAATACAAACACAGTCTACTTCTCCTAAACTTACAGTCATGGACATATTCATTAGCCCCCAACAATTAGATATCCATTCCAAAAATACAGACTACAAATGCTTTCAATATAGCAACCTCATGGCCAGGGAACAAGAGTCCTAATAGTCCAGGCTATTTCCATCACATCTCATCACTGGCATGTTTGTTCATGTGTCTAGGCAGCTAGCTCTGCCTCCCAGATTAGACCCTGCCTTCTGTGTGTCAAATAAGCCAATCTATATCAAAACCTATGAACCAAGAGTTTGACTTGTACTGCTATTTCCTAACAAACAAAATTCCTGCCAAATAATTGAAACCAGGTTTCTGGGTACATTCTTCCTACAATGACCAAAGACATCTTCACTCTCCATACAGCAACTCTCAGGAAGTCTTTTCCCATCTTCTTCCTCACTAGCCTAATACAGCAGAGCTGTATTGCCTCTGTATCTACTACCTTTCAAAACTTTCCAATCTGAACAGAGAGAAACACAAAGGTGTCATAGTGTTGAATAAAGAGAATCTAACTTGCACTCTGCCACTTACAAAGCTCTATAATGTGGGGCAAGTTACTTAGCTCCTTAGAGCTTCAGTTCCCTCATACCTGTGAAATCGAGACTATAATACCATTCTTACAGGATTGAAGTAGAAATTATATTACATAATTTAATTATATGACAGTATGTTATACATATTAGCATGTTATGTTATAGATATGTTATTATACGTTACATTATGTTATATGTATATTAGCATATTATGTTAAATTATATACTTAAATTATATGAGACAATAGTTCATTTCACAATGTTAAGTAGCATGCAGTGGCCACCCAATAAGGATAAAACGGCAGTAAAAGTCAAACTCTTGGTCAAAATGCTAAGGCACACCAGGGGCTGATATCAATGAACAGTAAAAAGATGAAAGGGGTTTTGGCAATTGCTGCTTCTCTTCATCCTCATGGCTGCAATACCCCATTTGCCCAGAAAATCAAGGAGTCCAAAGTTCAATAAGACATTCCTGTTTTTGATCATCCCAACTAGGTATTAATTGTATGGCAAGTAAGTAAGTTTTGACCTAACCTCTACCATCTGCAGTCTATTAGTGTCTCTCAGAATGTCTTCCTAATTGGGCACTCATTCTTCCTGTTATGAGACATCTGAGAGGCACCTCACACTCGGTTACTAACCTACTTTTCCAGTGTTACCCTTGTGAAATCCCTCTTAATCTAACCACACTGGAGAGCCTACTGGCCGCTCTCCCCAGTCCTCATCCAACACCTGCATTTCCACCTTCATGCTTTTGTTTGGTCAGGGTAAATTTCCTTGAGAAGGTAACATCTGAGCAAAATCTTATAGGTATAAAAGAGTCAGCCATGCAAATAATCTGGCAGTATATTCCAGGCAGGGAAAATATTCAGTCTAAAAGTTCTGAAGAGGGAGCATGCCAAATATCCTAGAGGAACAGCAAGGAGGTCTATACAGATGAAGTAGAGTAAGGGAGAAGAAGAGAAGCAGTGGCTAAAGTTAAAGAAGTAAACGGGCTAGATCTAGTGGGGCCTTGTAAGGACTTTGGAACTTCAATAGTCATGGGTGGAGAGTATGGGAGCATTAAAAGAATGATATATTCAGATTTACCTTTTACAAAGAATGTGTACTGCCTACTCTGTTGAGAATGTATGGCAAGAGAGGGAGGTGGATGAGTCAAGCCAGGCATAAAAGTGTATATTAGGGCAATAATCTAGGCAAGCTGGTAGCTTAGATGAGTATGAAAGCAATGCTAATAGTGAGAAGAGATCTTCTGTTGGATAGTTTCTGAAGGTAAAGCCCATAAAATTTGCTAACGCACTGGATATTAGATATGAGATAGAAAGGTCAAAGACAACACCAAGATTTTTAAATGGAGTAGCTAGAAGGATGGGGTCTCCATCAACTAAGATGATAGAGACTATGGGTAGTGCAGACTTTGAAAGAAAGAAAAAGAGTTCAATTTAAGACATGTCAGCAGGAAATGTCATGTGGTCTGCTAGCTAGGCAAGTCTGACTGGAGAACAGAGGTCTGGCCCAAACAGAAATTTGATCATTTTTAGGCATGTAAACAATATTTAAAACCATAGGATTCAAAATTCAAGAACTGCAAAAGATCTTTCAAACAATACAAGTAATCCCATTCACTGATGAAGACATGTAAGATCTAAAGAAAGGTAGTAACATGTCTGAGGTCAGGCACACATCAAACAATTGTTTGTTATTCTTCTTTAGCCCTGTATTTAGAGAACATTGCACTGGCAACTAGCATAATAATTAGAGTGCTTTCAAGGCTAAATAAAGGGAGTTCAACTTCTAGAAAAAATTCCCCAAATATTCTGCATGGCATATAGAAGCATTTTCTCTCCCCACAACCTTTTTTTTTAGGCCAAAATGCAGTGCAATCACAGCTCACTGCAGCCTTGGCCTCCTCCTAAGTGATCCTCTTACCTCAGCCTCTCAAGTACCTGGGACTACAGGCGTGCACTACCATGCCCAGGTAATACTGGTATTTTTTTTTGTAGAGATGGGGTTTTGCAATGTTGCCCAGGCTGGTCTCAAACTCCTGGGCTCAAGCAATCTGTCCACCTCAGTCTCCCAAGGTGTTGAGATTATAGGTATAAGCCACCATGCCCAACATCTCCCCGCTTCTTAAAAAGCATTATGTAGAGACATTAAATATGTAGCACAAAAAAGGTACTCCATAATGTTTATTAATGAATAAATTTTCCATCAATATAGTAGCCTAACCTTATTGTGAAACTATCTGAATATCCAATCCCCAGTTTTCAATTTAATTAAGTACTTTTACTTACCTGATATTTAAGCCAATGAAGTTTGTCCACGTGAAAATATAATCTCCACCAAAAACCATTCCAATATAAGTTATTAATATATTCTAAAAATAAAAATAGTAATATACTGTTACATAGGTTTAACTGAGTTTCTTAAATATATATAAAACTCATCCAAATATCTATCCTTAAAATCCAAAAGCAAATAAAAGACAACGAAAACCCACCAACCCTAATAATAGTATAAGCAATCAGTGACATTAGCCTCTTCCCAATCTATTTCTCCAGAAGATAAATGCTTTTGCCAAAATTGAAGAAAACTATCAGCAGAATGGGAGAAAATATTCACAAACTATGCATTGGACAAAGGTTTCATATCTGGAATTGATAAGCAACCTAATTCAACCAACAAAATACAAATAATCCCATTAAAAGATGGGCAAAGGACATGAACAGACATTTCTCAAAAGAAAATACACATGCAGCAAATAAATATATGAAAAAGGCTCATCACTAATCATCAGAGAAATATAAATCAAAACCACAATGTGATACCATCTCACACCAGTCAGGATGGCTATTATTAAAAAGTCAAAAAACAACAGATGTTGGCAAAGGTTGGGGAGCAAAGGGAATGCTTATTTATACACTGTTGGGGGGAATATAAATTTAGTTAAGCCCCTGTGGAAAGCAGTGTGGACATTTATCAAAGAGCTTATAACAGAAGTACCATCTGACTCACCAATCCCACTACTGGGTTATATCCCCAAAGGAAAATAAATTGTTCTACAAAAGAGACACATGTACTCTTATGTTCACTGCAATACTATTCCCAACAGCTAAGATATGCAATCAACCAAGATGCCCATTAATGATGGACTGTGGTACACACATATCATGGAATACTATGCAGTCATAAAAAAGAACAAAATCATGTCCTTTGCAGCAACATGGATGCAGCATGAGGCCAAACTAACATAGGAACAGAAAACCAAATACCACATGCTCTCACTTGTAAATGGGAGCTAAACACTGAATGAATGTACATGGATACAAAGATAAGAGCAACAGACACTGGGGGCTGCTTGAGCTGGGAGCGTAAAAGGGGAGTGTAAGTAGGGAGACTACCTGTTGGGTACTACGCTCGCTACCTAGGTGACAGGATCATTTGTACACTAGGTCTCAGTGACACATAATTTACCCATATAACAAACCTGCACATGCACCTCCAGAACCTAAAATATCTTTGCCTCTTCTTCCAAAATGGAAAAAAGGGAATGGTGGGGACTTTACCAATATATTGACTGTTTTTAGAGGAATCTTCCTTGGTATCTTAAGAAAACACATGAGAAATCAAGGTATTATACTTAAAATCACTTCTCCTGACACTCGCAGGTGCAAACATCTTCTGGCTCCCTTTTAATTATCTTAAGACCACAAAAACAAAAAATAAGTTTCTAAAATTTAAACTAGAGGCTGAATATCCCTTATCAGGTCCCAAATGCTTGAGACTAGAAGTATTTCAGATTTTGTAATATTTCCATTACACTTACCAGTGTTGTATCTTAAATCCAAAAATCCAAATCTTCAGTGATTATTTCCTTTGAATATCATGTTGGCATTCAAAAAGTTTTAGACTCTGGAGCAAGCGTTTTGGATTTCACATTTGGAGTTGCAGGAAATCAAAATATTTTACCCCCAAATATATTTCTTTAACATACAGTATTTTTTTTTTTAGATGGAGTCTCACTCTGTTGCCAGCCTGGAGTGCAGTGATGCAATCTTGGCTCACTGCAACCTCCGTCTCCCGGTTCAAGTGATTCTTCTCCCTCAGCCTCCCGAGTAGCTGGGACTATGGGAGCACATCACAACACCCTGCTAATTTTTGTGTTTTTAGTAGAGATGGGGTTTCACTATGTTGGCCAGGATGGTCTCGATCTCCTGATCGCAGGATCCACCTGCCTCAGCCTCCCAAAGTGCTGGGATTACAGGTGTGAGCCACCGCACCTGGCCAACATACGGTAGTCTTAGATGGTCGTCAGAAAGCCAATAAACAGAAGTAGCTCTGCAAAGCTGTCTTTTGTGAGGGAAATTTACATTTGTAAAAAATCTACACTGACTGCAGTCAGGCCTTCCCTTGTCCAGATCTAGGAAACATTAACTGAGAGTCTGACATCTTTAATGGTCTAAAAAACCATCTATCATCTATTCTTTCTAAAAGCTGCTACCTGTGAGATTTCATCTGTATAACAAGACCACCTTTGCTAGCCAAGCCTCCTCTTCTCTCCCTCCTATAACCTATTTTGCCCAATCTAAGCCCCCATTCTTTCTGTAACTTCAAGATAGTATGTAAGCTTCTATGACCCACTAGGAGGTTGGGCAGTCACTCTGCAATATTCTCCATATACACATTAATAAATTAGATACGTTTTTATTTTACTAGTCTGTCTACGGTGAGCTGATTTTTTTTTTTAATTTTATTTTGGGCTCTGGTGTACATGTGCACATCCTGCATCCTGTAGGACTGTTGCATAGGTACATACATGCCATAGTGGTTTGCTGTCTCCATCCCCCCCCCCCCCCCCCCCCTCCCCCGATCAGGCATTTCTCCCAGTGTTATCCATCCCTCCCCATCCTCCCTGCCCACCCTCTACCCCACCCCCACTTTCCCTCCTCTCCACCCCCACACCTAGCCCAATCGCCTACATCAGGCATTTCTCCCAGTGTTATCCCTTCCCATCCTTCCTGCCCACCCCCTCACTCTGCTTTCCCTCCCCTCCATCCCCACACCTAGCCCAGTGAGTGTTGTTCTCTTCCCTGTGCCCAAGTGTTCTCACTGTTCGTCACCCACCTATGAGAGAAAACATGTGGTGTTTGGTTTTCTGTTCTTGTGTCAGTTTGCTAAGAATGATGGTTTCTAGATTCATCCATGTCTCTACAAAGGACAAAAACTCATCATTTTTTATGGCTGCATAGTATTCCATAGTATACATGTGCCACATTTTCTTTGTCCAGTCTATCATTGATGGGCATGTGGGTTGGTTCCAGGTCTCTGCTACCGTAAACAGCACTGCAATGAACATACGTGTGAATCTGTCTTTACAAAAGAGCATTTATAATCCTTTGGGTATATACCCAGTAATGGGATTCCTAGGTCAAATGGAATTTCTATTTCTAGATCCTTGAGGAATCACCACACTGTCTTCCATAATGGTTGAACTAATTTACACTCCCACCAACAGTGTAGAAGTGTTCCTTCTTCTCCACATCCTCTCCACCATCTGCTGTCTCCAGATTTTTTAATGATCGCCATTCTAACCAGTGTGAGATGGTATCTCAATGTGGTTTTGATTTGCATTTCTCTAATGACCAATGATGATGAGCATTTTTTTCATATGTTTGTTGGCCTCATATATGTCTTTTGAAAAGTGTCTGTTTATATCCTTTGCCCACTTTTGAATGGCTTTTTTCTTGTAAATCTGCTTTAGTTCTTTGTAGATTCTGGATTTTAGCCCTTTGTTAGATGGGTATATTGCAAAAAAATTTTCCCATTCTGTTGGTTGCTGATTCACTCCAATGATTGTTTCTTTTGCTGTCAAGAAGCTCTTAAGTTTAATTAGATCCCATTTGTCTATTTTGGCTTCTGTTGCTGTTGCTTTTGGTGTTTCTCTGACCTATTAGTTATCATAGGCCTCTAGATTAGGCCTATGAGACACAAAGTAAATTGCTACAGTGTAAAAGGCCAAAAAGAAACTTCAAAATTATTTTTCTAATAAAATGCCCTTTGAGAGAACCTTCAAAATTATGTCAGCTTCTAGGCCTAAGGATGAAGACAGAAAGTTGCCACAGAAAGGATTTTTTTATTATTTGAAGGGAAAAAAATAAAATTAGGTATCATTTAACAACAAACAAGTCCAGTAGGCAACTTAGGAAAGTGTATAATAGGACCTCATTCCAATACAGAGTCCAGGGAGAAGTTGGGTTAATATATATAAGTTATCCAAGGAACTTCAGAAATGAAGGGGACAGAGAATCTAAACCATGCTGCTCAAAATCAGAAGTTGGAAAACCTGTAGGTATAAATTAGGATATCCTAAGCAAGGTTGGCTATCAAGAAAAGACACCAACGTCTTCAAAAAAGAAATTATCAGGAAGCACTGAAGACTCATGGTAGCTCAAAACTAAGACTGCAATTCTCAAACTTTAGTATACCTGACAATTGCTTGGAAACCTTGTTAAATATAAAGATTTCTAAGCTTTACTCTAGAGATCCTGACTTAGTCTATCTGGGTAGGCCTTGGAATTTCTACTTTTAACTGGTTATCCTAAGTGATTTTCCCACCATGCTGAAGAGAAAAATGAATGCTGACCTAAGGATTTGCAGGGGTTTCTCAAGCACAAAAGGAAGCTTAAAGTCCTCTGTCAGAGGAATGGCTGAGCTAAATGGGTTATGACTGGGACACTAATGACAGAAGCTCCACTGTGGTCTGTGAGACTTTGACCTTGCAAGGGTATCAGTGGATTCCCATCTGTCTGCAGGTGCAAGCCATCCTTCAACACCGATACCCTGCACCAGTGAGAAGCAAGAGCAACAGTGAACTAATCAGACATTTCCGTTTTTGCCTCCCTATGAAGTTTGAAAGTAAAATTAATCATCCTGGAATGAGTAAATCCATGGAGTTCGTGTAACTACTGTGAGGAGGAACATATATCAAAAGTATAAACTTTATATGAACAAGAATGATTTTATTTGTATCCCATGTTGATAATGATAACGTACACTAAGAAACTCCAGGCAAATAGGTTTACTTATTAAAATAAAACATAGGCTTTCCTGCATCATCCCTCTCCTTAGCTAGAAACATGGCCTATTTCTCACATTCTCACTGCTCTTAAGCTGAAGACACAAGCCACCACTTTGCTCTTGAAGCATTACAAAAACCAAAATATAGCTAGAGCTAATTTGGGGCACTAAAATTGTCCCAGCCAGCCCAATTCCCTGGCATACAGATTGTCTCTAGCTTCCTAAAGGAATTCACACAATTGACTTATAGCTTAATTTGGAATTCTATTCACAAAAAATCGTACAATTTTGTGATCTGAATTCACACTTTCTGGACTTTTAACTTGATCTAGTTTCTAAACTGAGATCAGGTGGGCACTACTCTACCAAGACTACAAAGATAAACAGCAGAGCAGTAAAAACTTGACCTCTGAAACCCCTTCTCTCACTACTGAGTAATGGGGCATCAGAAAGGATGTCACAAGGGTAACGGCCCTCTCTTTCCCGTATGTTAAGAACCTACCTCTCTCAGTCTCGCCTTTTTAAGGAAGCAGGCCCACTTGGCTAATTCATTTGTAATTCGAACAAGCTGCGGCCTCCTGAATCTTAAAGCACTAGAATCAGAAAGTCAGATGAAAGAGGCCTCAGGCTTCAAGCCACCGACTTTAGCTCAATATTCAAGTCAACTTGGCTCTCCTGGCTGAAGACAAATTAGTCTCCCTCAAATAAAATGTATCAGGAGGAAATGAGATCACTGGAAATGTCAGACACAGCTTTCAAAAGTGAGCCATCTAAGGTTTCACTCAGGCATAGGAAAACTCCCCTGATTAGCTTCTGGCCAGCATCCTTTCCCTAGAAAACAGCCAGATCTCAGAGGGGCAGAGAACAAAGCAGTTCTCAGTGGGGGGTTACAGAGACAGGCTTATCGCTACCAAGCTGTTAATCTGCCCTCTCATCAGAAACAAACCTAATTCTATTCCTTCCTTCCTCTATTTAGATAATATATTTTCCTTTTCCCATGCTTCTCAGAGCTAAGCTGCCTGCAAGTAGAGACTATGCCTTCCCTGCATTCTTAAAGACTGTTTCACAAACTATCACCACAATTTGTCAAACTAAGACAGTTAAGTGAGGAAATAACAACTTGGTTCTTAAGGCCATAGCCAGACTCTTAGAGGAACAACTTTCGAGTAACGCAGGTACCAAAAAGATATCAGCAATTTTCTACTTACCTTAATACATCCAACTATTGTAGTTGTAAGAGCAGAATTATACTGCGTGCAGAGTACCGTGGCATACATTAAGATAAACCTAGAATGAAGAAGGATGAGGTATAAAATCCAGTTTCTTACTTTATAATAATCTCTAGCCAAGATAAACATCAGTGTTGGCCAACCCGGCACATTCTAGTCACTGACCAGCTATGAATTTTCCCCACCTCACTGCTTCTTATCCAGCAGCTTCAGAATTTTTAAAATTTCCCTAAAGAGAAACATATTCATCTCCTTATCAAGTGTTTTTCCTTCCTGCCCTCATCAAAACCCTGAACCATCACGAATAATCATGAGTATTTTTATTAGCTCATGCTTCCTACTAATACACCTAAGCCAGACAGACAGAAAGCTCAGAGCTCACAGACCCTAAAACTCAGTTGTGCACCTTCCATGAGGACAACATGTCCTCTGGGCTAGGATGAAGGCAAAAGAGATCCTTAGATATGAAAGAAACCAAATTAAAGCTACTTTAAGAGAGAATATAGGTTCACTTAACAACTAAGTGGCAGCAGCTGGAATGCTCTGATTTACACTGAGGCTTCTGAGCCTGGCTTAGTACCAAGGCATCATGTCAACTTTATTTTGAAGCACCTGCTCACTATGTGCCAGATCCAGTCACAAATAGCAACTAAACTGACAGGCTGAGGGAAAAAAACACATTAGAGAAATACGGAGGTGAGGAGAAGGGGCATGTTTGCAGGTACCCTCTCATCCTTTACATACTCTCTTCTATGAGGAAGAAAACATGGTAAGGAGGGATCAGTCTGCCCCAAATTCAAATGCTGCCACTGCCACCTACAAACTGTGCAAATTTAAACAATTTACTTAATTGTCTGAGCTGGCTTTCGCACAGGTAACGGCATGACACTGTCGAATGGTCAGTATAGAGATAAAACTACATAGTGCATATTGAAATATAATGGTGCTTATTAAACAGCAGGTTATCAGGTAAATTGTTTCTTTATCCTTCTAAGGTATCCATTCAGTAGCTAAGAGCACATTCCCAAGGGCTGTGAAACCACCTGAATCTGGAGACTTAATTATCCTAGGCTGACACACTCAGGAGATCTAATAAGATACTGAGAAATGAGGAAGGCAAATTTCTCTAATCTATTTCTTTAGGATAACTATCTACTAAGGAGGTAGCAAAGGCTTACCCCATCACACAGGAGAGGGTGAACTGCAGAAGAAAGAGGGTGTCAGCCCAGCCTTCAAACTCCATAGCCTGCAATACACAAGAAAGCATTAAATTTTAGACTAGACCTTCAAAATCAGCTATCCCATTTTAAAGGAAATCCTTCTATGAGTCTGCCTCCAACACGGACACAGATACAAAGAAAGACACACACAGGTATACATTTCCCTGAATCACTCCAAGGATAGAAAGTGATGTTCAAAGAGTTCATGTATATAGAGTTGAATCAGTAAATAGTTGCATACGATTTTCTCCCATCAAAAATGTAGCGTGGGGGGGGTGGTTTGTACTTCTCACTATCGGGGCAAAGAAACTGGTATTTCCTTGAAGGCACAAGCCACATTTGGCTAATCTCGGTTCCTTCAGATGGCTATTAATGTGCTAGTACTAAAGACTTTCTCAAACACTACAATATGTTTCCTTTCTGTAACATGTGAAAGCTTAAGTACAGCCTTAGTTATACAAATTCAGCTGAGGTCATTTCAAGGAGAATGATTGTTTTAAAACAGTTGATTCTAAAAACAAGGTTATTTTGTGTTGTTATTGCTGTCTGTGTTAAGCCAAAGGAAAGGAATGAAGATAAATGAAGGGTACACTGATTGTCTCATCTCTTGTCCAAGAGAAATGGATTCTCAAGTACATAGTTGTTTTTGCAATAAGAGTTTGATAAGCAAATGTGAGAAATATTCCAACTTTTATCTCTGCCAACCTGTCCAGCTTCAACTTTTGCAACTTCCAAATAAATCTCATGGTTCCAGGGCTCCAACAATACTAGGCTCCCTGTGACTTATAAAACTTAACATACAGTTTCTTACTTGCATGCCTTTGCCTGGAATGTCCTTCCTCTCAGCATTGGTCTGACTCCTGTTAAGCCAACAAATTAAAACTCAAGGCTCCCTTGTGAGGCCTTCCCTGATCAAGTACTCCTTCCTTTGTGCCTCAGTACTCTTCTCTAGAGTTCTTGTCTCTCTGAACTGTAAATCTTTCTATACCATGTCTACAGACTGAGCTCCCTGAAAGGAGGACCGACATCACATTTATCTAATCATATTTCTAACAGTGCTTGACAGATATAGACAGTTTGTTTACAGTTCTTTGTTGAGGTAGAATACATGAAAAATAAACTCATTTTAAGTGTTCAACTCAACGAGTAGTCACCAATGTATAATCATGTAATCACCCATTACAATAATGATAGCCGGGTGCGGTGGCTCAAGCCTGTAATCCCAGCACTTTGGGAGGCCGAGGCGGGTGGATCACAAGGTCAAGAGATCGAGACCATCCTGGTCAACATGGTGAAACCCCGTCTCTACTAAAACTACAAAAAATTAGCTGGGCATGGTGGCGCGTGTCTGTAGTCCCAGCTACTCAGGAGGCTGAGGCAGGAGAATTGCCTGAACCCAGGAGGCGGAGGTTGCGGTGAGCCGAGATCGCGCCATTGCACTCCAGCCTGAGCAACAAGAGCGAAACTCCATCTCAAAAAAAAAAAAAAAAAATACAATCATGATAAAGAAATCAACTGTTTCCAAAGTTCCCCCCTCCCCATTGACAGTCAATCACTCCTCCATTTCTAGCCCCTGGCAACCTCTGATCTACTTTTTGTTACTACAGCTTTGCTGTTCAACAATTTACTACAAGTGGAATTGTATAGCATGTACTCTTGTGTCTTCCTTCTCTTTCACTTGGCATTATGCTCCTAGGACTCTTCCATGCTGTCTATATATCAGTAATTCATTCATTTTTACTGCCAATTAGTATTCTATCTTATGGGTATACCATAATTTGTTTATCTAAACATCAGGTAATAGACATTTATTTGGGTTATTTCCACAAGTTATTATGTAACTTGTACCTTTGGATACAAGTCTCTCAATAGACATATTTTTATTTTGGGTAAATTTTATTGGGTAAATATCTAGAAAATGGGATTGCTGGTTCATTTGGTTAAGTGTATTTTTAACTTTGTAAGAAACTGCCAAACTGTTTTCCAAAGTAGCTACACAATTTTGTATTCTCACCGGCACTGTATGAGAGCTCGCACTGCTCTACATTCTCACCAACATTAGAACTGTTATAGTCCATTCTCATAAGTGGGTAAGTGGTATTCTGTAATTGTAATTTGCATTTCCCTAAAGACTATCGAGGTTCACTATCTTTTAATGTGGTTCTTTGACATCAGCATTTCTTCTTTGATGAAGGGTCTGTCTAAATCTTTTGCCAATTTTTGTTGTTGTTGTTGAGAAAGAGTCTTGCCCTGTCACCCAGGCTGGAGTGCAGTGCTGCAATCTCAGCTCACTGCAACCTCTGCCTCTCCGGTTTAAGCAATTCTCCTGCCTCAGCCTCCCGAGTAGCCGGGATTACAGGTATGTGACACCACACCTAGTTAATTTTTGCATTTGTAGTAGAGTCGGGGTTTCCCCAAGTTGGCCAGGCTGGTCACGAACTCCTGACTTCAAGAGATCTGCCCACCTCAGCCTCCCAGAGTGCTGGGATTACAGGCGTAAGCCATCGCACTTGGCCTCTTTTGCAAATTTTTATTCATGTTATTTGTCTTCTTATGATAGAGCTGCACAAATTTTAAAAAATATATTCTGAATAAAAGTCCTTAATCATGCATATATTATGCCATATACACATACATACATAAAATAAAAATATTTTCTCCCTGTGTGTCACTCACCTTCCATTTTCTTTCCTTTCTTTTTTTTTTTTTTTTTTTTTTTTTTTTTTTTTGAGACAGAGTCTTACTCTGTCGCCTAGGCTGGAATGCAGCGGCACAATCTCGGCTCACTGCAACTTCCGCCTCTTGGGTTCAAGTGATTCTCTGACCTCAGCCTTCTGAGTTGCTGGGATTACAGGCACATGCCACCATGACTGGCTAATTTTCCTATTTTTTAGTAGAGATAGGGTTAAGCCATGTTGGCCAGGATGCCTGTGAACTTCTGATCTCAAGTGATCTGCCTGCCTTGGCCTCCCAAAGTGCTGGGATTACAGGTGTAAAGCCACCATGCCCAGCCTCACCTTGCATTTCTTAATAGTGTCTTTTGAAATGTAAAAAATGTTAATGTTGATGTAGTCTAATAACAATATTGTCTTTTATAATTCTTGCTTACAACTTTTTAATGAAACTTGAGTGTAACCTGAAGTCCAAGATTTTCTCCTATCTTTTCTTCTACTTTTATGGTTTTAGCTCTTACAGTTAGGTCTATGATGCTTTTAATATTAGTTTGCTAGAGCTGCCATAACAAAGCACCACAAAACTGAGTAGCTTAAACGGCAGAAATTTGTTGTCTCACAGTTCTGGAGGCTAGAAGTCCAAGATCAAAGTGTCTATAGGGTTGGCTCCTTCTAAGAACTGAGACAGAAAATCTTTTCCTTGCCTCTCCCCTAGCTTCTAGTGGTTTGTTGGCAATCTTTGGTATTCTTTAGCTTGTAGAAGTATCACCCTGAAGTCTAACTTCATGTTCACATGGTGTTCTCCCTATGTGCATACCTGTGTCCTAATTCCCCACCCTCCACCCGGGCTTTTTTTTTTTTTTAAAGACAAGGTCTAGCTTTGTCAAGCTCTTGCTTTGTCACCCAGTCTGGAGTACAGTGGCATGATCATGCTTCATAGCAACCTTGAACTCCAGGGTTCAAATAATCCTCCCACCTCAGCCTCCTGAATAGCTAGGACTACAGGTGTGCACCACCACATCTGGCTAATATATTTTAAATTCTTTTGTAGAGATGCAGTCTTGTTTTGTTGCCCAGGTTGGTCTCAAACTTCTGGCCTCAAGCAATCCTTCCACCTTGGCCTCCCAAAGCACCAGGATTATAGGTGTGAGCTACTCTGCTGGTCCTTGATTTCCCTTTGTAATAAGAACACCAATTAGAAACCCACCCTACTCCAGTATAACCCGATCCTAATTACACCTCAATCATCCCATTTTGAAATAAGATTATATTGTTAGGTACTAGGGGTTAGGACTTCAATATATGAATCTGAAAGGGGAGGGACACAATTTAACCTATAACACTTTCCAGATTAATGTTTGTATATTCCACAAGGTCAGAGTCTAGGTTCACTACTTTGCATACAGATGTCAAATTGTTCTAGCAACATTTGTTGAAGACATTATCTTTTCCTCATTGATTTATTTTCATATCTTTGACAAAAATGACTGCCTGCATGGTATATTTTTATTTCTAGATTCTCTGTTCTGTTTCACTGGTGTGTCTACTCTTAATCCAATATCACAGTGTCTTGATTACCGAAGCTTTATAAGAAGTGTTGAAATAGAGTAGGATATATCCTCTAAAACAGTTCTTTTTGAAAACTGATTTGACTACACTAAGTCCTTTGCAATTCCACATAAATTTTAAAATCTGCTTGTCAATTTCTACAAAAATCTTGCAATATAGTTGGGGTGGTGTTGAATCTATAGATGAATTTGGTAAGAACTAACAAATTAATATCAAACTGTCTAATTCATAAACATAAAAATCACTTATTTCGGTCTTTTAAAATTTATCTCCCTAGTGTTTTGTAGTTTTTAGCATACAGATAACATATTTTGTTAAATTTATCCCCAAGTACTTTATAATCTGAAGGTATTATAAATAGTATTTTTTACTTAGCTTTCAAGTGTTCACTGCTGTTGTGAACACTATTGTTAATTTTTGCATGCTGACCTTGTACTGTGTAACCTTGTTAATTAGTTCCAATCACTTTTCTCTAGACTATTTTTCTACAGATAGCATGTTTTTAATATACACAGTTTTGCTTCTTCCTTTCTAATCTATATTATACAGATGAAGTTCTCCAACATAACAATGAATAGAACACTATATGAACACAGACATCCTCACCTTGTTCTCAAATCTTAGTGAAAAAGTATTCAGTCTTTCACCATTAAATATGTTAGCAATAGATTCTTTGGCAGATGTCCTTTATTACACTAAGAAAGTTCCCTTCTGTTCCTAGTTTACTGAGAATTCTACACTCATGAGTGGGTCTCACATTTTGTCAAATAGGTTTTCTGCATCTATTGAGAATAGTTCTACTGTATTCTTGTTAATATGGTAAATTGCACTGATCAAATCTTAACTAACCTTAATTACTGAGATAAACACAATGTGGTCAAGATATATTGTCCTTTTAATATATTGCGGGATTTTTTTGTACTGTAATTTCTCCCCCCTTATAATGTTTTTGTCAGATTTTGGCAGAAGGTAATCCTAGCCATATAAAATCAACAGGGAAGTGTTCTATTTTCTAGAAAGAATTTACATAGAATTATTATCATTTCTTTCTTAAATTTTTTATCAAATTCTCCAGTGAAGCAATCAGGGCCTGAAGTTTTCTTTTGAGGAAAGTTTTTAACTACAAATTCAATTTATTTAACATATATAGGGCTCTAATAGCCCTATTAATTAGGGCTAATGATTAATTTTAATTAAACAGAACCATTTAATTACTGCATTAGTCTCTTATGCTGCTATGAAGGAATACCTGAGACTGGGTAACTTATAAAGGAAAGAGGTGTAATTGACTCACAGCTCCACATAGCTGGGGAGGCCTTAGGAAACTCACAAACCTGGCAGAAGGCACCCCTTCTTAAGGCAGAGGGAGAGAGAATGAGTGCCCAGCAAAGGGGAAAGTCTCTTAAAAAATCATCAGCTCTCGTAAAAACTAATTCATTATCATGAGAACAGGATGGGGGAAACTGTCCCCCATGATTCAATTATATCTACCTGGTCCCTCCCATGGCACATGGGGATTAAGGGAACTACAATTAAAGATGAGATTTGGGTGGGGACACAGCCAAACTGTATCAATTACTTAACACAGTAGAGCTATTCATACGTTAACTATTTCTTCTTGAGTGAGCTTTGGTGCATAGTTTGTCTTTTCCAAGAATGTGTCTATTTTATCTCAGTTGTCAAGTTTATTGGCATAATATTGTTCATAATATTCCCTTACTCTTTTAAAATACACCTGCTCTGTAACGAGGTCCCTCTTTCATTTTTGATATTGGTAATTTGTGTAAACTCACTTTTGGTCCAATCAATTGGCTATGAATTAGCAATTTTATTATAATCTTAAAAAAAAAAATCCCAGCTTTTGGTTTCATTGGTTTTATTTTATTGATTTCTAGTCTTATCTTACAATTCTTACGTTTACTTTGGGTTTAATTTTCTAGTTTTCTTTTTCTTTTTAAAAGATGGGTCTCACCATATTGCCCAGGCTGGCTGTGAACTCCTGATCTCAAGTAATCTTCCTACCTCAACCTCCCAAAATGTTGGAATTACAGGCACGAACCACCTCGCCCCAGCTACTTATAGGCTTAGATCACTTATTTTGGATCTTTCTTCTTTTCTAAAATAAGCATTTATGGATTTAATTTATAGAATTAATTTTATGGATTTCCCTCTATATACTGCCTTAGCTGCATTCCAGAAATTTTCCCTTGTTATGGTTTTTTTGTTTTTTGAGACATGCTCAAAAACAGCCATGGTCTGTTGCCCAGGCTGGAGTGCAGTGGTGCTATCTTAGCTCACTGCAACCTCCGCCTCCTGGATTCAAGTGATTCTCATGCTTGTCTCCCAAGTAGCTAGGATTACAGGTGTGTGCCATCACACCTGGCTAATTTTTATATTTTTAGTAGAGATGAGGTTTTGCCATGTTGGCCAGGCTGGTCTCAAACTCCTGACCTCAAGTGATCCACCAGCTTCGGCCTCCCAAAGTGCTGGGATTATAGGAGTGAGCCACCAGGACTGGCCACTATGTTGTGCTTTGATTTTCATTTGGTTCAAGATATTTTCTAATTTTCTTTGTGATTTTTCTTTCATGTATGAATTATTTAGAGGTGTACTAATTTGCAAATATTTGGGGATTTTCCAAATATCTATGCCATTAATTTCTACCTTAACATTGTTCTGGTCAGAGAATATACTTGATATAATTTCAATTCTTTTAAACTATTAAGACTGGCTTTATGGCCCAAAATATAGTTTATCTTGGTATAACCCAATGTGCACTTGAAAAGAATGTGTACTCTGCTGTTGTTGAGTGGAATGTTCTGTAAGGTCAAGTAGATCAAGCTTGTTGACAGTATTATCCAAGTCTTCTATACTTTACTTTCAGTTTCACTGTTTTATCAATTACTGAGTTAAAAATACTAAGATCACAACTGTAATTGTGAGCTGGTCTATTTCGCCTCTCTGTTCTATCAGTTTTTACTTCACATATTTTGGAGCTCTCTCATCAAGAATATATACACTTAGGACAATTATATCCTTTTGAGGAATTAACCCATTTTATCATTAAATTTTCCTCTTTATTGTATAGTTTCCTTTATATTCTATGTTTATGGAGCTTCTTGTATGTGTGCCTTTAAAGTTTTCATCCAATTTGGGAAAAACAAATTTCTGCTCCCACCCTTCATAGACTTCTTAATATTGCCCCACAGGTTACTAACACTGTGTTCATTTGCTTTACAATCTTTTTTCCTCTACATGCTTCATCTTGGACAGTTTCTATTGCTGTCTTTAATGCACTGATCTTTTCTTCTAATCTGCTATTTCTTTCCACTTTATTTTTCAATTCAGATATTTTCATAAGTTCCAGATTAATCTTTTGTTTCTATGGCTTTCTTTTCTCTTCTCACCCTTTCTTAACAATCCTTCACAGCCTGTCGTCCAAAGACTGAAAAATAATTGATAAAGGTTTGGTTTTCTTGTACCTTAATGCAGGAAGGTAAACCCTGTCCCTGTTATTCCATTATGGCTAGGAATTGAAACACCACATTCAGTTCCTGATTTGAATTATAAACCTGTAGCAAATGATGTTTCCACTAGGAAGCTTTACACAAAAACCTAAGTTGCACATTACCATCTTTCCTGCCAAACTCTCCAGAACACTAAATACTACTTTTATCAGGTTTCTTACTAAGTACGTATACATATATGGATATTTTTCTTTATGTGACTATCTCTTCAGACAGACACTGCAAATACTTTGATGATTTATCTCTGTATCCATGTTACTTAACAAAGTGATCAGAAAATAGTAGGTTTTTAGTAAGTTTGCTGGATGAATGAAGATATGAGAACTCATGCATACAATCTCATGCCATGCTCTTTCATACTTGTAAAGACAACCTACTCTCTGATGAAAAATCAGTAAAGCACAATAAAATGGCCTAGGACTCAGGAGACCAGCTTCTGCTACCAAAACTATAAGTTCCTGGAAAGCAGGAAATGTGTCATATGTCATTTTTGCAGCATTCCATGCACTTATAAGTGCTAAGCACAAATACTAATGGCAATGGATTAAACATCCATAATCTGTGGCCCAGCATCATTTTCTACACACAGATGAGTTGAACTTTGCTTTTTTTTTTAATCCCTGACCCTCTCTAAACTTTGCTTTTTAATATACCCATGCACTGCTTGTACGTGCTATTAACTGTATTTAAGTTTCATGTTAACTCTACAGTTTGTTTTTAAATACAACTTTATTTCACATTTATCTGAAACTGGACCAGAATCTCAGCTATGCTTATATTTTAATTATTCACAATTTAACTGTTTCTTATACTCAGTTTGCCCTGTTTCCCGCCCCACTCCCAGCTTTATTAAGGTATAGTTAACAAAACATACAATTTTAACTTACTTCTAATAATTAAAGGTCATTTGAACTGCATATAGCTCGTTAGCTTTGCACTCAGTTTAACTTTTCTTTCTTTGAACAGAGAAAGTGTAACAATTAGTCAATGGAAAGGTTACATATGCCCTACAGGAAAGCCCACTGTACCTTAAAAAGCAGGTGGACCAGGATTCAGAAGCCTGGTATCTTGTACCATCTCACCACCGCTTCATTATGCTAGACTGAGCTTCTGTGAAAGAGAACTGCCTGGGTATCAAGATTTCTTTCAGTTGTGCTAAGTGTATTAGATCAGCTTGAAAAGTAGAGACTTTATTTGACCCAAGCTAAAACACATAAAAGAAATCTCAGGCAGGCTGGGTGCAGTGGCTCACACCTGTAATCCCAGCACTTTGGGAGGCCGAGGCAGGAGGATCACAAGTTCAGGAGTTTGAGACCAGCCTGACCAACATGATGAAACCCCATCTCTATTAAAAAAAGAAAAAAAAAAAAAATCTCAGGCATAAAACCTTTCCTCCAACTCTAAATTATCTTCTCTTCCTGGCTAAGCTATTCTTTTACCCCAAAGTCACTAAGAATAGACAATAAACTGTTGTATGGGACACTGATAATTCTCTGAACCTTAGTTTCTACATAGGTACAAAGAGGAATAATAAGGCCTCACCTACAGGGTTGTTACCAAAATTACAAAAAAAATATGGATACAATCACTAACATGAAGGAAATCTGGATCAATAAATGATGTCAGCTACTATATATAATCATTATTTTTAAATTTTTTTTTTTTTTTTTTTTTGAGTCGGAGTTTCGCTCTTGTTACCCAGGCTGGAGTGCAATGGCGTAATCTCGGCTCACAGCAACCTCCGCCTCCTGGGTTCAGCAATTCTCCTGCTTCAGCCTCCTGAGTAGCTGGGATTACAGGCACACGCCACCATGCCCAGCTAATTTGTTGTATTTTTAGTAGAGACGGGGTTTCACCATTTTGACCAGGATGGTTTCGACCTCTTGACCTCGTGATCCACCCGCCTTGGCCTCCCAAAGTGCTGGGATTACAGGCGTGAGCCACCGCGCCCGGCCATTATTTTTAAATTTTTAAAATCTGTTACCTAATAGTAGAAAGTAATAAGAATTATTTGGCAAAGACCTCAAATAAACCTCTCCATAAACCTAAGCTTCTTCTCTCCTTTAGTTCTAAACATCTCCTCTGCTTTCAGAATACAATTCTGACATCTACTAAGTCCCATGTGCCAGGCCCCAGGCAGGCTTTGGGGCACTATGCTAAAGATGGTTTAATCAGGCCTCCTGATAACCAAGGAGCAAATCATAAAAAAGTGCTGCTATGTATTTTTGGAGTGCTTTATAGTTTATCAAGTGCTTCTGTATATATCATGTCATTTGATTGCCATGACAACCCTGTGGGACAGAAAGGCCAGATCTTATTATACCGAGAAGATGAGTGACTTACTTTAGGTCACACAGGTTATATATGGTAAACATGAGTCTACATATGCTAAGCCTAAAGCTCTCTACATTGAACATTACATTTGATTCAGAAAAATGCCCCAAATATATACTGTACAGTCTCATTTAGGGACATAATAATGATACCTGCAGGATATTAAAACAGATTTCATGGATATGATTCCATTCAGATAAAATTCAAAAACAGAAAAGTAATTCTCATGGGATTTTTTTTTTTCTTTCTCTAAGTATTTGGCCTGTCTCTGGAGAAAGCTGGTCTCACAGAAACAGATCTTTGGCTGCAACAAAAGCAGCAGCAGCCATTTGAAAGTACAGCTGTAGGAAAAACAGAACCCTGGCAGCCCCTACAATGCAAAGGACCCCATTCTCCCTGCCGTAAAGATAGCATTAAAAAACAAAAAACAAAAAAAACTACTGCTTATAAAGTGCCTATTATGTACCGGGCTCAGAAACATTCAGTAAATTATCCAAAATTATCTAGCTAGTAAGTACCTGTTCAGCTCCGTAACCTATAGTCTTTCCATCTGTACTGCAGGAAAAAAACAAACAAACAAAGGTAAGGCAACAACATGTTCTCAATTGTTTTCCTTTACGGCTTCACGTGGTTACCCATCAGTGAGCCAAACAGCAGAAGTTCTAATTCTAACTGCCATTAACTTTCTGTGTGGCCATGATAGTTATTTAACATCAATGAGCCTCTACCTATACTACAAATGTAGAAAACAGTCTGCTCTATCTGACTCTTGTGAGGATCAACTGAGAGACTGAAATACAGACACTTTAAATGTATAGAGAATTTACATACAGAAAGATTATTCACTTCAACTGCCACCACTGTTATCTCTTGGTGGTAGATTTGCAAGTGAATTTTTTATTCTTCCTAAGATAGGAACAGAAGTCGTGGTGAGCATTTATTTTGTTATCAAGAAAAAAAAAAAACATTTAAAATGAAACAAAACTTCTGCTTCTAGAGAAAGCTCTGATAAAGAGTCACTGTGAAGAGAATGACCTACCTGGTCACACAGAACTAAATGGACTCTCTGCCACAAGGCCTGGAATCTTCAATTTTGGCTGACTGGTAGCGGTGATTACAGATTTAAATATAAAAAGATGCTTTCTTAGGCTTTACTTCTGTTTTGAATAAAGTCTTTAGTGCTACAGGTGCCAGCAGTATAATGTAAATATCCCAGGAGTGAAAACAATGTCTCATAATCAAAGGGAGACAGCAAATGTTATATGGACCTACCACTACCTACAACTACACTTTTTTTTTTAATTGTTATTTTTGTGTGTGGGCACATAGTCAGTGTATACATTTATGAGTTATTTGAGGCTATTTTGATACAGCCATGCAATGTGTAATAATCACATCAGGGTTAATGGGGTATTTATCCCCTCAAGCATTTATCCTCTGTATTACAAACAATCCAAATTAAACTCTTTTAGTTATATTTTGAAATGTACAGTTATTTTGTACAATAGTCACACTGTTGTACTACCAAATACTAGGTCTTACTTACTTTTGTAACCATTTTTTGTACCTCTTAACGCTTCCAGCTTTCCTCCCATACCTCCCTACAATCCTTCCCAGCCTCTAGTAACCACCTACTCTCTATCACCATGAGATTAATTATTTTAATGTTTAGTTCCCATAAATGAGAACAGAACATGTGAAGTTTGTCTTTCTGTGTCTGGCTTATTCCATTCACTTAACATAATGACCTCCAGTTCCATCCGTGTCGTTGATCTGGATCTCCATTTTTATGGCTGAATAGTGCTCCACTGTTTGTATGTACTGTAACACATTTTTTTTTATCCAGTTATCTTTTGATAGACACTTGAGTTGCTTCCAAATCTTTGTTACTGTGAATAGTGCTGCAATAAACAGAGGATATCTCTTCACTATACTGATTTCCTTTCTTTCGGATATATACCCAGCAGTGGGATTGCTAGATTGTATGGTAGCTGTATTTTTAGTTTTTTGCGGACCCTCCAAACTGTTCTCCATAGCGGTTGTACTAATTTACATTCCCATCAACAGTGTATGAGGGTTCCCTTTTATCCACATCCTTGCCAGCATTTGTTATTGTCTAACTTTTAGATAAAAGCCTTTTTAACTGGGGTTAAATGATATCTCATTGTAGTTTTTGTTTGCATTTCTCTGATGATCAACAATGTTTAGCACTTTTTCTTCTTACGTTTATTTATTTATTTATTTGAGACAGAGTCTCACTCTGTCACCCAGGCTGGAGTGCAGTGGCATGATCTTGGCTCACTGCAACCTCTGCCTTCTGGGTTCAAGCGATTCTCCTGCCTCAGCCTCCAGAGTAGCTGAGACTACAGGCACATGTCACCATGCCCAGCTAATGTTTTGTATTTTTAGTAGAGATGGGGTTTCACCATATTAGCCAGGACGGTCTTGATCCCCTGACCTCATGATCTACCTGCCTCGGCCTTCCAAAGTGCTGGGATTATAGGCGTGAACCACCATGCCCAGCCAGCACTTTTTCATATTGAGGGAATGTGTTCTCTTTCCGGGTCCATGAGGGGGAGTAGTTTTAAAGGCAAGAATTTCCTAGCACCATGCCCCGCTCCCATCTCTCTCCATCTGGAAAATTTAATGGTTTATGTTTGAATTTCGAGGGGGCGGGAAGAAACTAAAAGTCAATCATCCCAGTCGAAGTTTAAAAAGAACTTCTTTCATTGGCCAGAGGAAGTTGGGAAGGTGGGAATTTCTCCCAGGATAAATTCTCCTGCTCCTTCACCCACCGTGGATTTCTAGCTCTCTGGAATCCCCTCCTACATGGTGAGAGCTCCCCTTCCCCTCTGGGATTTTCCCTCTGGAATCTCCTTCCACACTCTTCATGGAAATCTTTCTCTTCTTCTCCTTTTCTTCTCTTTTCTCTACCGAAATAAAGTCACCTTTCTGCAACACTTCTCAGGTCCGATATTTACTTTTACAAGCATACGGTGCAACCGCAGTGGTCTCATTGCTTATTCTTTAAGAGATTGGAGGCCAAGAACCCACGGCATTTTCTTGGGGGAGTTGTGCCTCACTAGCACTCAAGAAAAAAACCCGGTTACAATATGACTGCCATCTGTATGTCTTCTTTTGAGAAATGTCTATTCAGATCTTTTGCCCATTATTTTAACCAGATTACTAGATTTTTTCCTATAGAGTTGTTTTGCAAATATTTGCAAATATTTTCTTCCATTCTATCGGTTGTCTCTTGACTGTTAATTGTTTTCTTCACTGTGCAGAAGCTTTTTAACTTGATGTGATTCCATTTACCAATTTTTACTTTGGTTGTCTGTGGCTTGTGGGGTATTACTAAGAAATCCTTGCCCAGGCCAATGTCCTGGAGAGTTTCCCCAATATTTTCTTCTACTAGTTTCATAGTTTAAAGTTTTAGATTTAACTCTTTATTCCATTTTGATTTGGTTTTTGTCTAAGCCAGGAGACAGTCATCTAGTTTCACTTTTTTTTTTTTTTTTTTGTACCTTATTCTAGGATAATTACTTGGTCACTAGTTTTGTTTTTTTGCATCTGTTTATCTAGCTTTCCCTGAACCATAAGTTGAAGATACTGTCCTTTCCCCAGTATATGTTCTCGGCACCACTGTCAAAAATGAGTTTACTGTAGATGTATGGATTTAGTTCTGTGTTCTATATTCTGTTCCACTGATCTATGCATCTGTTTTTATGAGAGTACCATGTTGTTTTGGTTACTATAGCTCTGTAGTATAACTGGAAGTCAAGTAATGTGACTCCTCCAGTTTTGTTCTCTTTACTTAGGATAGCTTTGGCTATTCTGAGTCTTTTGTGGTTCTACATAAATTTTAGAATAGTTTTTTTCTATTTCCGCTAAGAATTTCACTGGTATTTTGACAGGGATTGCATTAAATCTGTAGATTGCTTCAGGTAGCATGAACATTTTAACAATACTGATTCTTCCAATCCATGAACATGGAATAAATTTCCATTTTCTTGTGTTCTCTACAATTTTTCTTGCATCAGTGTTTTCTAGTTTTCACTGTAGAGACTTTCACTTCTTTGGTTAATTTTAACATATTTTATTTTATTTATAGCTATTATAAATAGAATTACTTTCTTGATTTCCTTTTCAGATTTTTTGCTATTGGCATATGGAAATGCTGCTGATTTGTATATGTTGATTTTGTATCCTGCAATATTAATGAATTTGTTTAGCAGTTCTAATAGTTTTATGGTGGAGTCTTTAGGTTTTTCTAAGTACATTATTATATCATCTGCAAACCAGGATAATTTGACTTCTTTTTCAATCCGGATGCCCTTTCTTTCTCTTGTCTGATTGATTTAAATAGGACTTTCAGTATTATGTTGAGTAACAGTGGTGAAAGTGGCCATCCTTGTTGTGTTCTGATCTTAAAAAAAAAAAGGCTTTACATTTTTCCCTGTTCAGTATGATACTACCTATTTGTAACCGGGTTTTTTTTTCTTGGGTGCTGGTGAGGCACAGCTCACCCGAGAGAATGCTGTGGGTTCCTGGCCTCCAATCTCTTAAAGAATAAGTGATGGGACCACTGCAGGTGGGACGTATGCTCGCAAAAGTAAATATAAGACCCAAGAAAAGAGAAGAAAAGGAGAAGAAGGGAAAGGTTTCCATGAAGAGCGTGAAAGGGGATTCCAGAGGCAAAATCCCAGAGGGAAAGGGAGTTCCCACCAAGTCAGAGGGGATTCCAGAGAGCTGGGAAATCTGGCATGGGTGAAGGAGCAGGGCAATTTATCCTGGGAGAAATTCCCATCTTCCCAAGTTCCTCTGGCCAATGATAGGAGTTTCTTTTAAACTTCCACTGGGGTGATTGACTTTTAGTTTCTTCCTGTGCCCACGAAATCTCCTGGATGGAGAGAGATGGGAGGGGGACATGACGCTGGGAAATTCTTGCCCTTAAAACTACTCCCTCTCATGGACCGGGAAAGAGAACACATTCCCTCATATTCATCAGTCATATATTGTTTTTATTATATTGAGGCATGTTCCTTCTCTATCCAGTTTTTTGAGGATTTTTATCATGAAGGGATTTTGAATTTTATCAAATGTTTTCACCAGCATCAATCAATTAAAATGATCATTTGGTTTCTGTCCTTCATTCTGTTCACATGATGTGTTACATTAATTGATTTGTGTACACTGAACCATCCTTGCATGTCTGGGATAAATCCCACTTGGTCACGATGAATGATCTTTTTAATGTATCACTGAATTCAGTTTGCTAGTATTTTTGTTGAAGATTTCTCCATTACTATTCATCGGTGATACTGGCCTAAGTTCTGTGTTGTATGTGTGATGTGTGTGTGTGAGTGTTTAACGCATCTTTGTCAGATACCGTTATCAGGGTAATAGTGCCCTTGCAGAATGAATTTGGAAGTATGCCCTCCTTCTCTATTTTTTGAATAGTTTCAGTAAGATTGGTATTAGTTCTTCCTTAAATTTTTGGTAGAATTCAGCAATAAGCCATATCCAGGCTGTCCTTTGCTTGGAGACTTTTTATTGTGGCTTTGCTCTAATTCCTTGTTACTGATCTGTTCAGGTTTTGGATTTCTACATGGTTCAATTTTGATCAGTTGTACATGTTCAGGAATTTATCCATTTGCTTCAGCTTTTCCATTGGCATACAGTTGCTCATTGTAGCCAATAATGATCTTTTGAACTTTTTGTGGTATCAGTTGTAATGTCTCCTTTTTTAGCTCTGATATTATTTGGGTCTTCTCTCTTTTTTCTTTTAGTCTGGCTAAACGTTTGCCAATTTTTTCACTTTTCAGAAAACCAACTTTTTGTTTCATTAATCTTTCGTATTGCTTTATTCATTTCATTTATTTCTGCCCCAATCTTTATTATTTCTTTTCTTCTACTAATTTTGGGTTTGGAACCCAAAAGAACTTGCTGTTCTAGTTCTTTAAGATGCATCATTCGGTTGCTTCTTTGAAGTTTTTCTTTGTCTTTTTTTTTTTTTTTTTTTGATGTAGGCATTTATAGCTGTGAACTTCTCTTTTTTTTATAATTTTTTATTTTTTTAATATATTTTATTGCACTTTAGGTTCTGAGGTACATGTGCAGAACATGCAGGATTGTTGCATAGGTATATACATGGCAATGTGGTTTGCTGCCTCCATCCCCGTCACCTATATCTGGTATTTTTTCCCATGTTATCCCTCCCCAACTCCCTACCCCCTGCTGTCCCTCTGCTAGTTCCCCCCTCACAGACCCCAGTGTGTGATGCTCGACTCCCTGTGTCCATCTGTTCTCATTGTTCAGCACCCACCTATCAGTGAGAACATGTGGTGTTTGATTTTCTGTTCTTGTGTCAGTTTGCTGAGAATGATTGTTTCCAGATTCATCCATGTCCCTACAAAGGACATGAACTCATGGTTTTTTATGGCTGCATAGTATTCGATGGTGTATATGTGCCACATTTCCTTGTCCAGTCTGTCATGGATGGGTATTTGGGTTGGTTCCAGGTGTTTGCTATTGTAAACAGTGCCACACTGAACATACGTGTGCATGTGTCTTTATCATAGAACGATTTATAATCCTTTGGGTATATACCCAGTAATGGGATTGCTGGGTCAAATGAAATTTCTATTTCTAGGTCCTTGAGGAATCGCCACGCTGTCTTCCACAATGGTTGAACTAATTTACACTCCCACCAACAGTGTAAAAGCGTTCCTATTTCTCCATATCCTCTCCAGCATCTGTTATCTCCTGATTTTTTAATGATCACCATTCTAACTGGTGTGAGATGGTTATCTCAATGTGTTTTTGATTTGCATTTCTCTAATGACCAGTGATGATGAGCATTTGTTCATATGTTTGTTGGCCTCATATATGTCTTCTTTTGAGACGTTTCTGTTCATATCCTTTGCCCACTTTTCAATGGGTTTGTTTGGTTTTTCCTTGTAAATCTGTTTTAGTTCTTTGTAGATTCTGGATATTAGCCCTTTGTCAGATGGCTAGATTGCAAAAATTTTTTCCCATTCTGTTGGGTGATGGTTCACTCTAATGATTGTTTCTTTTGCTGTACAGCAGCTCTGGAGTTTAATTAGATCCCATTTGTCTATTTTGGCTCTTCTTGTCATTGCTTTCAGTGTTTTAGTCATGAAGTCCTTGCCTATGCCTATGTCCTGAATGGTTTTGCCTAGATTTTCTTCTAGGGTTTTTATGGTGTTAGGTCTTATGTTTAAGTCTTTAATCCATCTGGAGTTAATTTTAGTGTAAGGTGTCATGAAGGGGTCCAGTTTCTGCTTTCTGCACATGGCTAGCCAGTTTTCCCAACACCATTTGTTAAACAAGGAATCCCTTCCCCACTGCTTGTTTTTGTCAGGTTTGTCAAGAATCAAATGGTTGTAGATGTGTGGTGTTGCCTTCGAGGCTTCTGTTCTGTTCCATTGATCTATATCTCTGTTTTGGTACCAGTACCATGCTGTTTTGATTACAATAGTCTTGTAGTATAGTTTGAAGTCAGGCAGCATGTTCTTTTTGCTTAGAATTGACTTGGCTATGCAGGCTCTATTTTGGTTCCATATGAAGTTTAAGGTGTTTCTTTCCAGTTCTGTGAAGAGGGTCATAGGTAGCTTGATGGGGATAGCGTTCAATCTATAAATTACTTTGGGTAGTATGGCCAATTTCACAATATTGATTCTTCCTATCCATAAGCATGGAATGTTTTTCCATCTGTTTGTGTCCTCTTTTATTTCCTTGAGCAGTGGTTTATAGTTATCCTTGAAGAGGTCCTTTACATCCTTTATTAGTTGTATTTCTAGGTATTTTATTCTTTTTGTAGCAATTGTGAATGTGATACTGCCATTTTGATGCTAGCTGGTTGTTTTGTCCATTAGTTGACGCAGTTTCTTCATTGTTTCAATGCTCTTTACCATTTGGTATGATTTGGGAGTTGCTGGTACTGGTTGTTCGTTACTATGTTTAGTGCTTCCTTTAGGAACTCTTGTAAGGCAGACCTGGTGGTGATGAAATTTCTCAGCAATTGGTTGTTCGTAAAGGATTTTATTTCTCCTTCGCTTATGAAGCTTAGTTTGGCTGGATATGAAATTCTAGGTTGAAAGTTCTTTTCTTTAAAGATGTTGAATATTGGCCCGCACTCTCTTTTGGCTTGCAGGGTTTCTGCTGAGAGATCTGTTGTGAGTCTGATGGGCTTCCCTTGTGGGTAACCCCGCCTTTCTCTCTGGCTGCCCTTAGCATTTTTTCCTTCATTTCAACCCTGGTCAATCTGACAATTACGTGCCTTGGGGTTGCTCTTCTTGAGGAATATCTTTGTGGTGTTCTCTGTATTTCCTGGACTTGAATATTGGCCTGCCTTGCTAGGTTGGGGAAGTTCTCCTTGATAATATCCTTAAGAGTGTTTTCCAGCTTGGAGTTATTCTCTCCGTCACATTCACGTACACCTATCAAACGGAGATTAGGTCTTTTCACATAATCTCATATTTCTTGGAGGCTATGTTCATTTCTTTTTACTCTTTTTTTCTCTGATCTTGCCTTCTCATTTTATTTCATTCAGTTGATCTTCAATCTCTGATATCCTTTCTTCTGCTTGGTCGATTCAGCTACTGAAACTTCGTGAAGTTCTCGTGATGTGTTTTTCAGCTCCATCAATTCATTTATATTCTTCTCTAAGCTGTTTATTCTCGTTGGCATTTCATCAAACCTTTTTGTCAAGGTTCTTAGTTTCTTTGCATTGGGTTAGAACATGTTCTTTTAGCTCAGAGAAGTTTGTTATTACCCACTTTCTAAAGCCTGTTTCTGTCAATTCATCACACTTATTCTCCATCCAGCTTGTTTCCTTGTTGGTGATGAGTTGTGATCCCTTGGTGGAGGAGGGAAGTTCTGGTTTTGGGTGTTTTCATCCTTTTTGTGCTGTAAATAAACCTTTTGTGGATTTATTGACTTGCGGTCTTTGCAGCTGGTGACTTTCGGATGGGGTCTGAGTGGATATACTTTTTGTTAATGATGAAGTTATTTCTTCCTGTTTTTTAATTTTCTTTCTAACAGTCAGGCCCCTCTGCTGTAGGACTGCTGGGGGTCCACTCCAGACCCTGCTTGCCTTGGGATCACCTGCGACGGTTGCAGAACAGTAAGGGTTGCTGCCAGTTTCTTCTTCTGTTATCTTTGTCCCAGAAGGCTACCCGCCAGATGTCAGTCTGAGCTCTCCTTTATGACGTGTCTCTTTGGATATACGGGGATCTGGGAGCTGCTTGAGGAGACAGTCTGTCCCTTATAGGAACTAAAGTGCTGAGTTGTGAGCTCTGTTGTTCCGTTCAGAGCTGCTGGGCAGGTACATTTAAGTCCGCTGCAGTGGAACTCATAACCGCCTTTTTTTCCCAGGTGCTCTGTCCTGGGAAGATGGGGCTTTATTTATAAGTTCCTGACATGCTGCTGCCTTTTTTCAGAGATGCCATGCCCAGCAAGGATGTACCCTAGCCACAGTCTGCCAGCAGGGACATTGCTGAGCTGCCGTGGGCTCTGCCCAGCTGCTGTGTGAACTTCCTAGTGGTTTTGTTTATAGAGGTATAGTTAGAACTGCCCCAGTAATGGCAGACTGTCTCTGTTATGGTGGACTGTCTTGGTAATGGCGGATTGCCTCAGTAATGGTGGACTGCCTTGGTAACAGTGGGCTGCCTCAGTAATGGCGGACTGCCTCAGTAGTGGTGGACTGCCTCAGTAACGGCAGATGCCCTTCTCCCTGCAGAGCTGGCCTGTCCCAGGTCCAGCTGTGTTTGCTGTGAAACTCTCAATCCAGAGCGTTTCAGATTGCTGGTCTTTGTGGGTATGGGACCCGCCAAGCCAGATTACCTGACTCCCTGTTTCAGCCCCTTTTTGTTCAGTTGAACAGGTGACTCTGTCTCCCAGGCATTCCAGGTGCCAGTTGAAACAGCCCCCCATATTTGTGTGAGTTTTTGAGTGGAGACCTGCTGCACCAGCTGAAACAGCCGTGCTGGAGATTCGTGGTGCTTTTCTGCCTGGGAATCTCCTGGTCTGTGGGCAGTAAAAACTCGTTTGGAAATGCAGTGGTCACTCACCCTCTGTGTTCTCGCTGGGAACTGCACTCCAGAGCTGTTCCTATTCAGCCATCTTGATTTGTCCCAAACTTCTCCTCTTAGTACTGTTTTTGCTGTATACCATAAGTTTTGGTTTTCCATTACCATTTGTTTGAAGAAATGTTTAAATTTCCTTCTTAATTTCTTCATTGATCCATGTTTCATTCAGGAGCATATTGTTTAATTTCCATGTATTCCAAAATCCCTTGTTATTAACTTCTAGTTTTATTCCATTGTGGTCAGAGAAGATGCTGGATATCCAATTTTTTGAATGTTTTAAGACTTGTCTTGTGATCGAATATGGTCTATCCTTGAGAATTAGCCATGTGCTGGGAAAAAGAATGTGTATCTTGCAGCCGCTGGATGAAATGTTCCATAAATATCTATTAGGCCCATTTGATCTATAGTACAGATTAAATCCAATGTTTATTTGTTGATTTTCTCTCTGGAAGATCTGTCCAATGCTGAAACTGCGGTGTTGCAGTTTCCAGCTATTATTGTATTGGGATCTATCTCTCTCTTTAGCTCTAGTAGTATTTGCTTTGTATGTCACTCCATTCTTGCATTAGTGTTTTTTACTTTTCATTGTAGAGATCTTTCGAGTATTTGGTTAATTTGAAGTTAACATATTTTAACTTAAAATATATCTGGATGTTCCAGTGTTGGGTGCATATACAGTCACAACTTTTATATCCTCTTGCTGAATTTACCCGTTTATCATTATATAGTGACCTTCTTTGTCACTTCTTATAGATTTTTGTCTTAAAACTTATACTGTCTAACGTAAGTATAGCTACTCCTGCTCTTTTCTGGTTTCCATTGGCATGGCATACATTTTTCCATCCCTTTATTTTCAGTCTATGTGCATGTTTATAGGTGAAATGTATTTCTTATAAGCAACAGATCACTGGGTCTTTTTTTTTCTTTTTTTAATCCACTTAGCTACTCTGTGTGTCTTTTGATTGGAAAGTTTAGTCCATTTACATTCAATGTTATTACTGGTAAGTAAGGGCTTACTCCTGCCATTTTGTTCTGGTTGCTCTGTAGTCTTCTCTTTCTTCTTTCCTTCCTTCCTGTCTTCCTTTTAGTGCAGATGATTTTCTCTGGTGGTATAATTTCATTTGTTGCTTTTCATTTTTTGTTTATCTGTTGTATGCTTTTTTATTTGACATTACTATGAGGCTTACAAACACTACCTAATAACCCAACATTTTAAGCTGACAACAACTTAACACTGTCTGCATAAACAAGCAAAAAGAAAACTAATAAAAACTCTACACCTTAATTTCATCCCCTCGCTTTTTAACTTTCTATTGTTTCTCTTTGTATCTTATTGTACTATCAATGTGTTGAAAAGTTGTTGTAGCTATTATTCTTGATTGGTTCATCTTTTTGTCTTTATACTTAAAATAAGAGTATTTTACATGTCACAGTTATAGTGTATTACCAGACATTTTGTTTAAAACTTTTAATTAAATAAAAATATTAGAAAAATTTTTTAACTTTAAAAATTTGGTTTTTTTGTTGCCTAAAGAAATTGAGAGAGAAAGGGAGTATCTAAGTAAGATTAGGCACAAAAGCTACACAGTAAATACAAAGGCTAAACTCTAGTCCAGGAATGCAATCAGATTTTGTCTTTTGTACCAGCTCTGATCAATTGATTCTGTCTAGATTCCTGTCTTGGTAAACAGTCTCAGGCTACATGAAAGCATAGCAAGAAAGTGCTGTGACTACTTGGTAATGTCTACAATGAGCACAGAATAACCTAGCACCAATTTAACGCTATGGAAGTATGGAAAAGTTTCAGTGTGCAATTGTATGCACACTGAATTGTATTCAGAAGTATGGAAAAGTTTCAGTGTGCAATTGAGGCAACCATTCTCCACTTCTAGGAAATTTGCTAAGCAGAATCATCAACTTATTTGAAGTCTGAACTAAAATCTAAAGTGTGACGGATATTTTCTAAGTATTTTTATACATCTCTGTTTACTATGAAATCTAAAAATAAACCAGTGCTTTTGCATGTCATGGTAAAGAAAAAAGATTAATAAATGATACTCTATTCTGAAAATTTTTTCCCTGAAAAATCATTGAGAAAAAAATTGAATGCTTATCTGAATGTAAAATGTAAGGAAACTTGCTAAGGCAGAATGAAGATAATGTCAGTGCTGCCACCTATATAAAATAAAACCTATGTATCATGTCAAACTACACATTCCAGCTTGCCAAGTAGGTCACTTGCTCTTATTTAAAAAGAGATATCTCAGAGGTAAAACAGTTAAAAACATAACAGTGTCAGTAAAATAATATACAGGCAAAGAGAAAGCGCTATGCATTCATAACTAAAGAACAACTGATTCAACCCACTTGTTTTACATATGGGAACACCAAAGTCCAGAAAACAGAAGGAATCTGTCTCTATGTGGTGAGAATAATTCAGAGTCTGAAAATCAATCTGTGTGGTCCACAGAGCAATCCAGAAAAGATGAATAACTCTTCACAGCCTAACTCAACAGCCTAAAATTTCTTCATAATTTAGTCAGCAATGCTTAGTTAAGAGACACCTCCAGGCAGAAGATTTGTACAGCAACTTTTCCTATAACTCTCCTAAACCATGTAATTTAGCCAGTGATATAATGGAGACATTATACAGTGTATCACAGAACTAGCCTTGTGACATCTACAGCAAGGGATCTGTTCTTTCATCCCTATGTGAGAACACCTAGCAGGGTGTGCTGCCAGAAAGCCAAGCTCCAACTCCTGTGACTGAATCACTGGCTTTGTACTAAAAAATTAACTTCTGGAGGTAGCAATTACTAAGTTTAAGTACAATCTGTACAGATGCTTTTGAAACTCATTGGTCAAGTGATGTCTACTCTGTCTTTATCTATGTTAACTAAGTATCTTTTATTAACAGTAAGCTAGTTTTTGCATGAGGCATAGTTCTAAAAAAAATGTTTTAAAGTTAGAAGATATATGTTTTTACAATGGGACAAATACCTAATGTAGGTGACAGGGGGGTGGAGGCAGCAAACCACCATGGCATGTGTATACTTAAGTAACGATCCTGCAAGATCTGCATGTGTACCCCAAAACTTAAAGTATAATAAATAAATAAATAAATATAAATTTAAACAAAAGAAAATATATGTCTTTAAAACTAAGTGCTGAATATATTTGTTCTTTGGTTTCTGGTAAACTCAGAACTTTAGAGAACCTTGAATAAACTTTAAACATATATTTTCACACACACACACACACACACACATATATATTTTCATACACACACACACACACACACACACACACACACACACACACACACACA